>NC_059216.1:245000-558125 GCF_020615455.1 Coregonus clupeaformis | reverse complement strand
GGCCCTGGTCAGATCTTCAGATTTGAGTTGTTCTTCCAAGCTATGCACAAATAGCCTGCAGAGGAGGGTAGTGGGGGATGGGTGCAGGATCACTCGAGTGACCTACCCCAAAGGACTGTGAATTGGTGATAACATATGGAGCCAGATACCTGCCAAAAGGTTGAACGTACGTATCGTTAGATCTTAAGAAAACCCATGGGTGAAACATGAACGTAAACGTGAAATTTCATCTGTGAACATACAAACACAATATTACAATTACGGACTAACACATCTTGTGTTGCAATTCTGACTTACGGACTAACATTTTAGGCTTGAACAAATCTTGTGTTGGTATTCTGACGTACAATAATACCTTTCAGAGTTTTGGCAGTTTCAACTCACCAACAAAAAACACGTACACCAAACGGCCTGTGAGGAGTGCTACCCGAACAAGCATAACACAGTATAAAAAAAATATATAGTTAGGGAAACCGAAAAGAGGTATCCTGCACGTTTTCAAGTTAAAAGTCTCCATTCTCTATTACTCCTCAGTTGAGTTTACTTCACATTTAGGTAGATAGTGTAATGGATTTGTTTGCAGCGCAAGTCACGATAGCACTAGCTGTATTATGCCCACAACAGTGAAGTTTCTGTCTGCTAGGTGTATCTCTACAGCATGGGCATACAGTGGGGAAAAAAAGTATTTAGTCAGCCACCAATTGTGCAAGTTCTCCCACTTAAAAAGATGAGGCCTGTAATTTTCATCATAGGTACACGTCAACTATGACAGACAAATTGAGAATTTTTTTTCCAGAAAAACACATTGTAGGATTTTTTATGAATTTACTTGCAAATTATGGTGGAAAATAAGTATTTGGTCACCTACAAACAAGCAAGATTTCTGGCTCTCACAGACCTGTAACTTCTTCTTTAAGAGGCTCCTCTGTCCTCCACTCGTTACCTGTATTAATGGCACCTGTTTGAACTTGTTATCAGTATAAAAGACACCTGTCCACAACCTCAAACAGTCACACTCCAAACTCCACTATGGCCAAGACCAAAGAGCTGTCAAAGGACACAAGAAACAAAATTGTAGACCTGCACCAGGCTGGGAAGACTGAATCTGCAATAGGTAAGCAGCTTGGTTTGAAGAAATCAACTGTGGGAGCAATTATTAGGAAAAGGAAGACATACAAGACCACTGATAATCTCCCTCGATCTGGGGCTCCACGCAAGGTCTCACCCCGTGGGGTCAAAATGGTCACAAGAACGGTGAGCAAAAATCCCAGAACCACACGGGGGGACCTAGTGAATGACCTGCAAAGAGCTGGGACCAAAATAACAAAGCCTACCATCAGTAACACACTACGCCGCCAGGGACTCAAATCCTGCAGTGCCAGACGTGTCCCCCTGCTTAAGCCAGTACATGTCCAGGCCCGTCTGAAGTTTGCAAAGTGCATTTAAATGATCCAGAAGAGGATTGGGAGAATGTCATATGGTCAGATGAAACGAAATAGAACTTTTTGGTAAAAACTCAACTCGTCGTGTTTGGAGGACAAAGAATGCTGAGTTGCATCCAAAGAACACCATACCTACTGTGAAGCATGGGGGTGGAAACATCATGCTTCGGGGCTGTTTTTCTGCAAAGGGACCAGGACGACTCATCCGTGTAAAGGAAAGAATGGGGCCATGTATCGTGAGATTTTGAGTGAAAACCTCCTTCCATCAGCAAGGGCATTGAAGATGAAACGTGGCTGGGTCTTTCAGCATGACAATGATCCCAAACACACCGCCCGGGCAACGAAGGAGTGGCTTCGTAAGAAGCATTTCAAGGTCCTGGAGTGGCCTAGCCAGTCTCCAGATCTCAACCCCATAGAAAATCTTTGGAGGGAGTTGAAAGTCCGTGTTGCCCAGCGACAGCCCCAAAACATCACTGCTCTAGAGGAGATCTGCATGGAGGAATGGGCCAAAATATCAGCAACAGTGTGTGAAAACCTTGTGAAGACTTACAGAAAACGTTTGACCTGTGTCATAGTTGACGTGTACCTATGATGAAAATTACAGGCCTCTCATCTTTTTAAGTGGTAGAACTTGCACAATTGGTGGCTGACTAAATACTTTTTTTCCCCCACTGTATCTCTGGGTGACGTGGACATCCCCATGCATGCACCTTATCAATATATGATTAATTCAATATTGCACCATCCCATTCTTTGGGCTCTGTCTGCAACCGTAACTAGTGGTATTTACCAGGTATAATGGAACATAGAATAATAGATGTTTGGTGAATCTATGAATTATATATGACTACTGGAGTCTTTGCCATTCAAATGTTTTTTTATAGAATTGTTTGATATTTCATCACTCAAAATCTTGCCAAAGCATATTCTGTAGGAGGGGTTAATATGAATCAAAAATTATTTGACATGATTTATATTTACATAATTTAGCAGACGCTCTTATCCAGAGCGACTTACAAATTGGTGCATTCAACTTATGATAGCCAGTGGGACAACCACCTTTTTTTTATCGTTGTTTTATTTATTTTTTTATGGGGGGTGGGGGAAGAAGGATTACTGTAAACTATTCCAGGTATTCCTTAAAGAGGTAGGGTTTTAAGTGTCTCCGGAAGGTGGTCAGTGACTCCACTGTCCTGGCGTCGTGGGGGAGCTTGTTCCACCATTGGGGTGCCAGAGCAGCAAATAGCTTTGACTGGGCTGAGCGGGAACTGTAGAGGTAGGGGAGCTAGCAGACCAGAGGTGGATGAACGTAGTGCCCTCGTTTGGGTGTAGGGTCTGATCAGAGCCTGAAGGTAAGGAGGTGCCGTTCCCCTCACAGCTCCGTAGGCAAGCACCATGGTCTTGTAGTAGATGCGAGCCTCAACTGGAAGCCAGTGGAGTGTGCGGAGGAGCGGGGTGACATGAGAGAACTTGGGAAGGTTGAACACCAGACGGGCTGGTGAATCGGGTCATGAACATATGGACTTTGAAATGAACAAGGGAGAGGTTAAACGTAGGCTAAGTCTGGTATAAGCGTATTCTCACACTTTACAATAACTCTGTTGTAGTGGTCTTAGGTAGTCTTCGTATACGCTATTCCCTCCATCTCGACACTGCTGCCCAGTTGAAGAGCTTGTGATCTCCATGCAGCACCACGCGCCTTTGGAAAAGCTCCCCTCTGCCTCAGAAGATGCCCTTCTGGAGGCATGCAGTCATAGAGTCATCATACCCTAATGTAGGCCTATTTACCTACTAGCCAAATAAAGTGCAGAGCATGCATGATGCGTGCAACTTGTCATTCCAACATATTTGAACATTTAATTCATCCTTCATTCAGTTCAATCAGTCAGTATTTCATAAAATGTCATTTCTCTGAGTTGCAATAGGAACTAAATCAAAGAGAAGAGAACAGTCTTATCCATTTGTTTATTAAAATCCATGTGTATTCAAAATTATCTAAATTCTCCAATTTTCTTTAGCCTATCACTTTAATAATCCAATGTTTAATGTAGGCCTATCCAAATAGAAATTAGGCCTTCAACCTGTAGGCATTGCAATTTAGGCCATCATTTTATGTACTGGTGTCTTGCGGATTAATTTTAGAACTCTATTTGTGTTTTATAACTGTTTATATTATAGGGCTCCCCTTAAAGAGACCCTAGCTCACAGGCCTCTAAATACATTTTTAACAAAATAGTTGAAGAAGCACGTGCAGTGGCTGATAAGGAAACAGATCTGGCAATAAGAATAGGCTATAGATAGTCTTGACCATTTGTGACCCCTTGGCTATTTCGCTCAGGACAGGTTATAGCCAAGACTTAATATGTTGTTTAGTCTCGTTTATTGATATGGATATAGTCTCTGTGTGAAGGGGATGTGCAAAGTAAATGGCAATAACAAGCCTACATACAGAGTGGAATTCACTAATACAACAGTCAAAATGCCTAATATAAATAATAATATAAGGCCTATAAAGTGTTTTATATTAGGTTACATGATCACCACAATAGCCCCACTGAAAATAAATTATGCAATTATATGGCCATTAAATAACACACAACAGCATGGCATATTTAGATAGCGGAATAGGCCTAGCCTAAATCATATTTACTTTCTATTTTGCAGCTCAGGCGATTATTCTAGACAAGGCTCTTCTGTTATCATTCTCACACAAGTAATTTGCTAAAGGCCCACGCCTATACTACCATATGTGAATTAATTGCCCCCCATCTATCCTCAGAGTTCGTACTGCTTGGTGACCTAAACTGGGATATGCTTAACACCCCGGCCATCCTACAATCTAAACTAGATGCCCTCAATCTCACACAAATTATCAACGAACCTACCAGGTACAACCCTAAATCCGTAAACATGGGTACCCTCATAGATATCATCCTGACTAACTTACCCTCTAAATACACCTCCGCTGTCTTCAACCAGGATCTCAGTGATCACTGCCTTATTGCCTGCGTCCGTAACGGGTCCGCGGTCAAACGACCACCCCTCATCACTGTCAAACGCTCCCAAAAACACTTCAGCGAGCAGGCCTTCCTAATTGACCTGGCCCAGGTATCCTGGATGGATATAGATCTCATTCCGTCAGTAGAGGATGCCTGGTTGTTCTTTAAAAGTAATTTCCTCTCAATCTTAAATAAACATGCCCCATTCAAAAATACAGAACTAAGAACAGATATAGCCCCTGGTTCTCCTCAGACTTGACTGCCCTTGACCAGCACAAAAACATCCTGTGGCGTACTGCATTAGCATCAAATAGCCCCCGCGATATGCAACTTTTCAGGGAAGTTAGGAACCAATATACACAAGCAGTTAGGAAAGCAAAGGCTAACTTTTTCAAACAGAAATTTGCTTCCTGTAGCACTAACTCAAATGTTTCGGGACACTGTAAAGTCCATGGAAAATAAGAGCACTTCCTCCCAGCTGCCCACTGCACTGAGGCTAGGAAACACTATCACCACCGATAAATCTACAATAACCGAGAATTTCAACAAGCATTTTGCTACGGCTGGCCATGCTTTCCACCTGGCTACCACTACCCTGGCCACCAGCTCTGCACCCTCCGCTGCAACTTGCCTATGCCCCCCCCCGCTTCTCCTTCACACAAATCCAGACAGTTGATGTTCTGAAAGAGCTGCAAAATCTGGACCCCTACAAATCTTCTGGGCTAGACAATCTGGACCCTTTCTTTCTAAAACTAGCCGCCGAAATTGTCGCAACCCCTATTACTAGCCTGTTCAACCTCTCTTTCGTAACGTCTGAGATCCCCAGAGATTGGAAAGCTGCCGCGGTCATCCCCCTCTTCAAAGGGGGTGACACTCTAGATCCAAACTGTTACAGACCCATATCCATCCTGCCCTGCCTTTCAAAAGTTTTTGAAAGCCAAGTCAACAAACAGATCACCGACCATTTCGAATCCCACCGTACCTTCTCCGCTATGCAATCCGGTTTCCGAGCTGGTCATGGGTGCACTTCAGCCACGCTCAAGGTCCTAAACGATATTATAACCGCGATCGATAATAGACAGTACTGTGCAGCCGTTTTCATTGACCTGGCCAAGGCTTTCGACTCTGTCAACCACCGCATTCTTATTGGCAGACTAAATAGCCTTGGTTTCTCAAATGACTGCCTCGCCTGGTTCACCAACTACTTCTCAGATAGAGTTCAATGTGTCAAATCGGAGGGCCTGTTGTCTGGACCTATGGCAGTCTCTATGGGGGTGCCACAGGGTTCAATTCTTGGGCCGACTCTTTTCTCTGTGTATATCAATGACGTCGCTCTTGTTGCTGGTGACTCTCAGATCCACCTCTACGCAGACGACACCATTTTGTATACATCTGGCCCTTCATTGGACACTGTGTTAACAAACCTCCAAACGAGCTTCAATGCCATACAACACTCCTTCAGTAGCCTCCAACTGCTCTTAAACACTAGTAAAACTAAATGCATGCTCTTCAACCGAACGCTGCTTGCACCCGCCCACCCGACTAGAATCACTACTCTCGACGGGTCTGACCTAGAGTATGTGGACAACTACAAATATCTAGGTGTCTGGTTAGACTGTAAACTCTCCTTCCAGACTCACATTAAGAATCTCCAATCCAAAGTTAAATCTAGAATCGGTTTCCTATTTCGCAACAAAGCCTCCTTCACTCATGCTGCCAAACATGCCCTCGTAAAACTGACTATCCTACCGATCCTTGACTTCGGCAATGTCATTTACAAAATAGCCTCCAACACTCTACTCAGCAAATTGGATGTAGTCTATCACAGTGCCATCCGTTTTGTCTCCAAAGCCCCATATAATACCCACCACTGTGACCTGTATGCTCGTGGCCTGTATGCTCTTGTTGGCTGGTCCTCACTACATATTCGTCGCCAAACCCACTGGCTCCAGGCCATCTATAAATCACTGCTAGGCAAATCCCCGCCTTATCTTAGCTCATTGGTCACCATAGCAACACCCACCCGTAGTCTGCGCTCCAGCAGGTATATCTCACTGGTCATCCCCAAATCCAAAACCTCCTTTGGCCGCAATTCCTTCCAGTTCTCTGCTGCCAATGACTGGAACAAATTGCAAAAATCTCTGAAGCTGGAGACACTTATCTCCCTCACTAACTTTAAGCATCAGTTGTCAGAGCACCTTACCGATCACTGCACCTGTACACAGCCCATCTGAAATTAGCCCGCCCAACTACCTCATCCCTATATTGTTATTTATTTTGCTCATTTGTACCCCAGTATCTCTATTTGCACATCATCTCTTGCACATCTATCATTCCAGTGTTAATACTAATTGTAATTATTTTGCACTATAGCCTATTTATTGCCTTACCTCCATAACTTGCTACATTTGAACACACTGTATATATATGTATTTCTGTTGTATTTTTGACTTTGTTTTGTTTTATCCCATATGTAACTCTGTGTTGTTGTTTTTATCGCACTGCTTTGCTTTATCTTGGCCAGGTCGCAGTTGTAAATGAGAACTTGTTCTCAACTGGTTTACCTGGTTAAATAAAGGTGAAATAAAAAAAATAATAATAATAATCTACTGGTATAACGTCGTTATTACATGCAGTTCTAAAACAAGCTCTAGACTTTTATTTTCTAAATGAAACCGGAAGCTGCAAAGAAACTAACGTCTGGGCTATAGTTGCTTGATGGACTAGCTGACTTCGACTCGCTATGTTCGGTTCATGTACTTTGCAGATGCCACATTGCTGACAAAAGTTTGTACGCATAAAAAAATATGTAACCGAGTAAAGGGAGACGTAAAGTAAGAATTGAACGTGTAAATGTTCATTCATAGCCGTAACATGTTTACAGATCTATTTTAACATTTACATTTCATGTTTCACGTATGGATTTTCTTAAGATCCTAACGATATGTACGGTCAACCTTTTGACAGGTACCTGGCTCCATAATAACACTACTGTCAGGGGGAATATTCAACATGACCTACTTTGACTGGTAGCCTAAAGCATTGTTTAATTTGTAACATGCTTACATGCGTAAAGTTACTCACCAGCTGGTCGACGTGACGTCGACATCTTGGCGATGTTCCTGTGACCCGTGTACCTGGCGCGCACCCGTGATAACACCGGTGCCTACGGATAGGCTTCTTCTTCTTTGGTATTATGCGCAAACACATTATAGTTTTTATTTTATTTATTTAACTTGGCAAATTCTTATTTACAATGACGGCCTACCCCGGCCAAACCCTCCCCTAACCCGGACGACGCTGGGCCAATTGTGCGCCGCCCTATGGGACTCCCGATCACGGCCGGTTGTATACAGCCCGGAATCGAACCCGGGTCTGTAGTGACGCCTCTAGCACTGCGATGCAGTCCCTGATGCTTTGAACACACAGACAGTGTCTTTGCGCAAAATAGTATGCAGCATCATCTAGATATGTGTGTAACAAAAGTCCAACATTCACCTTCTGCTACCATTTCTGTCAACCCGTTTACGCATACATTCGATAACTCCAACAGAACTCACAGCAAATGCCTCTACAACGCAATGCTGCAGGGCAAACGCAGCGTTCCATTGGAAATGAATGTACTTCTGGTGTACCAAAACGCAATGATGCAGTCGGTGTGTTCAAAGCGACCGCTGCGCCAGTCGGTCCCCAAAATTATAGGTGCATGCCGCCACCTACTGTATTGGCTGTGTATCCGCCTACTATGCTCCTAAGAAGGTTCTAACAATGAATGATTTAGCCTTCAGATTTTAGTTGTTCTTCCAAGCTATGCACAAATAGCCTGTGGGGGATGGGTGCAGGATCACTCGAGTGATCTAGATTTTAGATTTGAGTCATTTAGCAGACGCTCTTATCCAGAGCGACTTACAGTTAGTGAGTGCATACATTTTTCATACTGCCCCCCGTGGGAATCGAACCCACAACCCTGGCGTTGCAAGCGCCATGCGCTACCACCTGAGCTACAGGAGGCCTACCCCAAAAGGCTGTGAAATGGTGATAACACCACTGTCAGGGGGAATTCTCAACATTGCCTACTTTGACTGGTAGCCTAAAGCATTGTTTAATTCGTAACATGTTTACATTGGTAAAGTTACTCACCAGCTGGTCGTCGACTTCTTGGCGATGATCCTGTGACCCGCGTACCTGGCGCGCACCTGTGATGTACCAACGATATCACCCGTTTCTACAGGTAGGCTTCTTCTTCTTTCGTATTATGGCGGTGCACAAACAAATAGTATTGGTGCATGGCGCCATCTACTGTATTGGCTGTGTATCAGCCTACTTTTCGGTATATTAATTCATTACACTTTGGGAAAAAGTGCCCTACCAACTAACCCTGCACCCATTAACCTTAGCCTACAGTTTCCGCGCACCCGTGTAAATCTAATTGACAAAATACAAAAATCACCATTAAAATCCATCTGTTTAAACTAGAGATATCTGTTTTTTGCATGGGCTGCGTCTCAATCAACCACATCTGCCGATATCGCCCTTCCGCATCTGTGGTGAAAGGTGGCAGAGGTAGAGTGGTCATCAGACCATGAGACATCCTGAAAATCTGTCTTCTCACAAAAACGTTTCTATTTATATTTTTTCAGGATATTTGTTGTTCCATGTAGTGAATCTGTTATTCAATGAGTTTCTATTGGCTAATAGCAGTAATGCCAAATTCAATTTCATCCAATATTCATTTTTTTGGGACCTTACGGGAATTTTAAATTCAAAATCAAATAGCTAAATGATTCTTGGTATGACCATCTCAAAACAATTCCATATGTTAGCTTAGAACCCCCCAGTTTAGACAGGGCTTAGACTCTACAGCAGGGCTGCCCAACCCTGTTCCTGGAGAGCTACCTTCCTGTAGGTTTCGCTCCAACCACAGGTGTTACTAACCTGATTAATCTTATCAACCTGCTAATTATTAGAATCAGGTGTGCTAGATTAGGGTTGGAGCAAAAACCTACAGGACGGTAGCACTTCAGGAACAGGGTTGGGCAGTCCTGCTCTAGAGGGTTAAAGCCTCACCACTATTCCACTACTTTGGCCCTCTCTGATCCTACTCCAGGCCAGCAGCCTAGGAGGATGGGACACTATCTTTCAAAACCTCTGATTTCCAGCACCATGGGTACCCCTACAGCAGGGTTCTTCAATTCCGGTCCCGGAGGGCCGAAACACCTCTGTTTTTCATCCTCTCCTTCTAATCAGGGGCTAATTCAGACCTGGGACACCAGGTGAGTGCAATTAACTACCAGGTAGAAATAAAAAACAGAAGTGTTTCGGCCCTCCAGGACCGGAATTGAAGAACCCTGCCCTACAGTTTACACACACAACTTTTTCCACCGATACTACACATTACTTTGTTTCATGTCCTCCTACACATTTCTCGCATCTAGGAATCTCCCTCCTACACACTGCTGCCACATGACCATAAGCTTAACACCTAAAATACCCTAATGGATTCGGGACAAAAGCTCTCACGGAATAACTGACACATCCTAACTTGACTTTATCTGGTAAAGACTCTGCATCAACTACCATTCCTAAGAAACAAAACGGAGGGGAAAAAATGCATATGCCCAATTCCAAATCGACCCCATGTAACCTCTGCCCCTATATGCACTTGTAGAGATCTGTTGACACGTAGTAGAGATTACTTCAAAAAAGGGAGGAAGAAAGAATGCACTTTTAAAGAATGACCAGTGGTGCCGTGCCCGAGGCTGTGGTTGTGTATCTGCACTAAAGACCAGTTCCTAAACCCGCCACTGGAGGTCCCCAGACAGCAAAATATCCAAAATAATCCATGAGCATATTTACCCAGCAATGAGAATACATAACTGTAGTAATTTGACAAGGAATGCCCACACGCATTTCAATATTACTTTCCTTTACTTTCAACCCAATAAATAAAAGGTGTACAGCCATGTACAAATGGTACAAAAACAGCAGAACGATACAGCCCACTCAGCCTGTGGTAGAATCACATTGTACAGATCTGACTCTTGGTGATGACATCATCAAAAGGGGAAAGGTCACGGTCAATGCCAATAATAACCATGCACACATGAATAGCAATCATACTATACTGCAGGTAAGTACAACACATATTCAATGTAATTATTTATATAGTGTCCACACTATAACAATAACAATACATATTATACTATCAGTAGCAGGAAGAAGTAGAGGTAGTATTCAGTTCATGCAGGATAGTATCTTGCTTTCCTGCCTGTCAGTTCGGTCACATATCCACATTCCATGGTTAAATAAGTATGATCTTGACATAGCGTATACTGCAAAAGGGAGATTTTCACAGGAATACAACCCCTCTAAAGCCAAATTAGCTTGTAATGATCACAGTGTGGTAGCAGCTAACGATCTCAGGCAGCAACATACCTCACAAGCATTCCCACAGAACAATCCACCTGTGGCCCATTAGTCAGACAGGCCCAATTAAGAGGACCCCCCACTCCAGTGGACCAGGTCTCAGCTCAGATACGGCAGAGTTCCTCCAGCTGCTGCCCAGTAGGACTGGTCCTCTGCCTGCTGGGAGCGGATATAGCCCAGGACTCAGCCCCCCGAACCAGAGTGGCACAACAGGTGCAGCAGCACGGAGGTGGTAAAGAAAGAGAGAGCGAGAGAGAGAGAGAGACAGAGAGAGCTATCTGGAAAAGGGGACCTCTCTCTCTCTCTCTCTCTCTCTCTGGTACCCCTCTGCATGGCAGGTCGTATCCAGCTCAAGTCCATATCCCCCTCCTCCCGATCATCATGACAGCAATAGAAGGAAGTGCAGCCCACTGCAGAGGGCTACCCAGTCAATTGGCTGTGACTCAGTTGTCTGTCATACTGATTGTAGCCTTTGTGCAAAGAACAGCACCTACAGATGTAGGATCTTACTTTGAGACAGTTTGCTACAGCATGAAAATAATCCTGCAGCAAAGGAAATGTGATTTATTATGTGGATTATAATTCATGGACATTTTTTCGTAAGGGAAAATCAAGTGTGAATTTTCAAAGTGGAAATTACAAACTTCAGAAGCCTTTTTAAACCTCAAATGCACTACTAAGTTTTACATTTCCTAACGTGAATTCAAAGTGAAAGCAATTTAGGTTAAAAGTTGGGTGAAAACCCCCTGAAATTCTCTTATATTGATGACTTCCTTTAAATCCAATCAGTTTTCCATGTTGATTCAGCGTCATCGCATTGAAGTTTTGGTTGAAATTATGTGGAAACAATGTTGATTCAACCAGTTTTTGCCCCAGATTCAGTCCTGTACAGTACCTTATCTATATTCCCCAGGATTCCTTACTGACAGACTGCACTGTGGACCTTTACTGTACCAGCAGCCCCCATGACTTACCGCTGCTCTTAACCCCCCTCTGGTATGAATTCTAAGGCATCAGTATGAGGAGGGGCCCACCGGTGTGTCTGTGCATGTGTGTGTAAGAAAGAGAGAGAGGGTGTGTATCATGTACATGCAAAGTGTGTATGTGTGTTTATCTACTGTACAGTATGTGCTATAGGGGTGTTATTGAGTGTGTGTGTGTGTGTGTGTGTGTGTATATGTGTGTGTGTGTGAGAGAGAGAGAGACAGTTTCTGAAACCTGTGTCTGATCCACTGAGCAGGGGTAGGGGGGTCCCCCAGGCCAATCCTGAAGAGAAAACATTTCAGGAGAGGAGAACGTTTTCTCATTCCATGCCAACATGACATTTGCACAAGCTGCCCGCTTGTTTTTGTGGAAAGGGGATAAAATCAATTTTTATTTGCCACATGCGCCAAATACAACAGGTGTAGACCTTACAGTGAAATGCTTACTTACAAGCCCTTAACCAACAATGCAGTTTTAAGTAAAAAATAGATAAGTTAAAAATAATAGTCAGGGTAGCCATGATTAGCTGTACAGGAGTCTTATGGCTTGGGGGTAGAAGCTGTTAAGAAGCCTTTTGGACCTAGACTTGGTGCTCCGGTACCGCTTGCCATGCGGTAGCAGAGAGAACAGTCTATGACTATGGTGGTTGGAGTCTTTGACAATTTTTAGGGCCTTTCCCTGACACCGCCTGGTATAGAGGTCCTGGATGGCAGGAAGCTTGGCCCCAGTGATGTACTGGGCTGTACGCACTACCCTCTGTAGTGCCTTGCGGTCGGAGGCCGAGCAGTTGCCATACCACGCGGTGATGCAACCAGTCAGGATGCTCTTGATGGTGCAGCTGTAGAACTCTTTGAGGATCTGAGGACCCACGCCAAATCTTTTCAGTCTCCTGAGGGGGAATAGGCTTTGTCGTGCCCTCTTCATGACTGTCTTGGTGTGTTTGGACCATGATAGTTTGTTGGTGATGTGGACAGCAAGGAACTTGAAGCTCTCAACCTGTTCCACTACAGCCCCGTCGATGAGAATGGGGGCATGCTCAGTCCTCTTTTTTTCCCTGTAGTCCACAATCATCTCCTTTGTCTTGATCACGTTGAGGGAGAGGTTGTTATCCTGGAACCACACGGCCAGGTCTCTGACCTCCTCCCTATAAGCTGTCTCATCATTGTCGGTGATCAGGCCTACCACTGTGGTGGTGTCTGGAAACTTAACGATGGTGTTGGTGTCGTGCCTGGCCATGCAGTGATGGGTAAACATGGAGTTCAGGAGGGGACTGAGCACGCACCCCTGAGGGCCCCCCGTGTTGAGGATCAGCATGGCAGATGTGTTGTTACCTACCCTTATCACCTGGGGGCAGCCCGTCAGGAAGTCCAGGATCAAGTTGCAGAGGGAGGTGTTTAGTCCCAGGGTCCTTAGCTTAGGGATGAGCTTTGAGGGCACTATGGTGTTGAACGCTGAGCTGTAGTCAATGAATAGCATGCTCACGTAGGTGTTCCTCTTGTCCAGGTGGGAAATGGCAGTGTGGAGTGCAATAGAGATTGCATCATCTGTGGATGTGTTGAGGCGGTATGCAAATTGGAATGGGTCTAGGGTTTCTGGGATAATGGTGTTGATGTGAGCCATAACCAGCCTTTCAAAGCACTTCATGGCTACAGACGGGAGTGCTACGGGTCGGTAGTCATTTAGGCAGGTTATCTTAGTGTTTTTGGGCACAGGGACCATGGTGGTCTGCTTGAAACATGTTGGTATTACAGACTCAGTCAGGGACATGTTGAAAATGTTGGTGAAGACATTTGCCAGTTGGTCAGCGCATGCTCGGAGTACACGTCCTGGTAATCCGTCTGGCCCTGCGGCATTGTGAATGTTGACCTGCTTAAAAGTCTTACTCACATCGGCTACGGAGAGCGTGATTACGTAGTCATCCGGAACAGCTGATGCTCTCATGCATGCTTCAGTGTTGCTTGCCTCGAAGCGAGCATAGAAGTGATTTAGCTCGTCTGGTAGGCTTGTTTTACTGGGTAGCTCGCGGCTGTGATTCCCTTTGTAGTCTGTAATAGTTTTCAAGCCCTACCACATCCAACTAGTGTCGGAGCCGGTGTAGTACGATTCAATCTTAGTCCTGTATTGACTCTTTGCCTGTTTGATGGTTAATCGGAGGGCATAGCGGGATTTCTTATAAGCGTCCAGGTTAGAGTCCCACTCCTTGAAAGCGGCAGCTCTACCCTTTAACTCAGTGCGGATGTTGCCTGTAATCCATGGCTTCTGGTTGGGGTATGTACAGACGGTATCACTGTGGGGATGACGTCATCGATGCACTTATTGATGAAGCCAGTGACTGATGTGGTGTACTCCTCAATGCTATCGGAAGAATCCCGGAACAGATTCCAGTCTGTGCTAGCAAAACAGTCCTGTAGCTTAGCATCTGCATCATCTGACCACTTCCTTATTAACCGAGTCACTGGTGCTTCCTGCTTTAGTTTTTGCTTATAAGCAGGAATCAGGAGGATAGAGTTATGGTCAGATTTGCCAAATGGAGGGCGAGGGAGAGCTTTGTACGCGTCTCTGTGTGTGGAGTAAAGGTGGTCTAGAGTTTTTTTTCCTCTGGTTGCACATTTAACATTCTGGTAGAAATGAGGTAAAACAGATTTAAATGTCCCTGCATTAAAGTCCCCGGCCACTAGGAGCGCTGCCTCTGGATGAGCGTTTTCCTGTTTACTTATGGCCTTATACAGCTCATTGAGTGCAATCTTAGTGCCATTATCGGTTTATGTTGGTAAATAGACAGCTATGAAAAATATAGATGAAAACTCTCTTGGTAAATAGTGTGGTCTACAGCTTATCATGATATACTCTACCTCAGGCGAGCAAAACCTTGAGATATCCTTAGTATTAGATTTTATGCACCAGCTGTTGTTTACAAATATACACAGCACGCCACCCCTTGTCTTACTGGAGTCAGCCGTTCTATCCTGCCGATATAGCGTATATCCCGACAGCTGTATGTTATCCATGTCGTCGTTCAGCCATGACTCAGTGAAACATAAGATAATACAGTTTTTAATGTCCCGTTGGTAGGATAACCTTAATCTTAGGTAATCCAATTTATTTTCAAATGATTGAACATTGGCTAATAGGATTGATGGGAGCGGCAGTTTACTCGCTCGCCATCGGATCCTTACAAGGCACCCCGACCTACGTCCATGATATCTCTGTCTCTTTCTCATGCGAATGACGGGGATTTGGGCCTTGTTGGGTGTCTGTAGAATATCCTTTGCGTCCGACTCGTTGAAGAAAAAATCTTCGTCCAATACGAGGTGAGTAATCGCTGTCCTGATATCCAGAAGCTCTTTTTGGTCATAAGAGACGGTGGCAGAAACATTATGTACAGAATAAACGGCAGCCATCTACTCCGGCGCCATTGGTCCATTGCAGCCGTGGCGATGCACAGTTCCCGGGTTCCCATCCTTTAGAGACGTTTGTCTGGCAGTAGTGTGTGTGTGTTTGGAAGTGCTATATGGGAGAAATGTGCAGGACACGACATAGTGCTCCTACCTGTCTCCATGAGCTATGGTACGCCTGAGGGCTTGTCTAGTCACCATGTTCCCACGTAGATGGGAGGTAGAGGGATATGTGTGTGTGTGTCTGTGTCTGTGTGTGTATGGCTAGCTGGCTGGCAGTCTGATGTTTCCACAGAGAGATGGGCTATGCATACAAACAGACGCCGCCAGGCTTGCAGAAATAGAGTCCTTCTAATCCTTTTTACTCTCCGGCATGCAATAAATCTCTGCTCCCCTGGACTGTCAGCGGGATGCAGGTTGACATGTATTGTCATGAATCTGGAGGCAGAACTGAGCAATTTCCGCTAGTTTGCTTTTGGTCTTAATTTATGGTTAGGGTTAGCAGTGTGGTTTAGGTTAGGGTTAGGTTTACAATCAGATTTTATGACTTTGTTTCTGTGCCAGCTAGTGACCATTCTGCAGAGCTGCCTCCAGGGCAAGATTCATGACAATAAAGGCCAACCTCCCAACAGGACAGTCAACCACTGGCAGCTCAAGTGAACACACCGAAACACTGGATGTTCCAGGACCAAGGTAAGGACCACCAGATGTTGGGGTAGGTGTGAGTGTGTGTGTGTGTGTTGGGGAGTTCTTTCTGTCAAAATAAAACAAATACATCCACTTGGTATATTAAAACAAGGATCCCCTGGGTTGATCATGTTGCAAATGTGGAAAGCAGCCATGCTTCACTGACACCAGCTCAGAACCAGTGTGGTCCAAGAGGTGAGCGTTTGGGCTGAGCTGAATTAGATTGTTTCATGTATACAGATATAGGATCTTAATTTGAGACAGTTTGCTACAGAAGGAAAATAATCCTGCAGCAACAGGAAATGTGAATTATTTTGTGGATTATAATACATTGAAATTGTTGAAGCGTTGATACATTTTTCGTAAATGGAAACTACAAACTTCAGAACCATTCCCAAACATTTTTTAAATAGATTTTTCCACTAATGTACAGAAATTCACATTATGAATAGAACTATATACAGTACCAGTCAAAAGTTTGGACATGTCACGACTTCCTCCGAAGCTGCCTCCCCTCCTTCGGCGTTCGTCGTCACCGGCCTTCTAGCTCCATATCTCATCATTCCATTTGTCTTGTTTTGTCAATTACACACACCTGGTTCATATTCCCCTCATTAGTACATGTATAAGTGTTCCCTCTGCCCCCTTGTCCTTGTGGGTGATTGTTTCATGTGAGATGAGTGTAGCTCGGTGGAGCTACCTGTACTTTGTATTGCCGGGGTATATTTTCCCCGTGTGCCTGTATTAGTTCCAGTGCACCTGTTTTGCGCACTGGACTGTTGACGCTATCCAGCGTAACTGTGTACTAGGGAATAAACTCTGTATTCTGTGATTTACCCTCCTGCGCCTGACTCCTTCAAATCACACTCTCACAGAATCACCCACCCGCTATGGAGTCAGCGGGAGAGGAGCGCATGCCTGGAGTCGTGGCACAGGTCCAGGAGCATTCAACGATGCTAGCCAACTTGGGAGAAGCGATGGATCGGGTTCTTCAGGTCAGAACGCTTGGAGAGGAGAGGACCCGATCTGTCGAGACCAGCTGGGCAACCGGATCCAGCCACCCACACCCCAGCACCCAGAGGGATCCATATATACCGACCACGGGAGTTCGACGGGGCAGCTGCTCTCTGCGAAGGATTCCTCCTCCAACTGGAGCTCTACTTCTCCAGCATCAGGCCGGCCCCATCGGAGTGGGAGAAGGTGTCCGCCCTCATCTCCTGCCTCTCGGGGAAAGCCCTGGAGTGGGTCAACGCGGTCTGGAACGACGGAGGAGCCGCATTGGACAACTACGGGGAGTTCGCTCGCCTCTTTCGGGCTGTCTTCGATCACCTGCCCGAGGGTCGAGAGGCGGGCGAGCGGCTGGTCCACCTGAGGCAGGGGATGAGGACTGCGCAGGACTTCGCCTTGGAGTTTCGGACTCTAGCAGCTGGGTCCGGGTGGAACGAGTGGGCCCTTATCGACCACTTCCGGTGCCATCTGCGGGAGGACGTCCGAAGGGAGCTAGCCTGCCGGGACACCATTTTGTCCTTCACGCAACTGGTGGACATGGCCATCCATTTGGACAACCTGCTGGCAGGTAGAGGACGTCCTGGAGGGGGTCTGCCCATTCACACCCCGGCCGACTCGGATCCCGAGCTGATGGAGCTAGGTAGAACCGCGATCCGAGAGAGCGGAGGACGACAGCGCCAGTGTCACTCTGGTGGCACGAAAGGACATTACACCTGTATTTGTTCCAGTGCGCCTGTTTTGCGCACTGGACTGTTGACGCTATCCAGCGTAACTGTGTACTACGGAATAAACGTTGTATTCTGTGATTTACCCTCCTGCGCCTGGCTCCTTCAAATCACACTCTCACAGGACACACCTACTCATTCAAGGGTTTTTCTTTATTTTGTACAATTTTTTACATTGTAGAATAATAGTGAAGACATCAAAACTATGAAATAACACATGGAATCATGTAGTAACCAAAAAAGTGTTAAACAAATCAAACTATATTTGAGATTCTTCAAATAGCCACCCTTTGCCTTGATGACAGCTTTGCACACTCGCATTCTCTCAACCAGCTTCACCTGTAATGCTTTTCCAACAGTCTTGAAAGAGTTCCCACATATGCTGAGCACTTGTTGGCTGCTTTTCCTTCACTCTGCGGTCTGACTCATCCCAAACCATCTCAATTGGGTTGAGGTCGGGGGATTGTGGAGGCCAGGTCATCTGATGCAGCATTCCATCACTCTCATTCTTGGTCAAATAGCCCTTACACAGCCTGGAGGTGTGTTGGGTCATTGTCCTGATGAAAAACAAATGATAGTCCCACTAAGCCCAAACCAGATGGGATGGCATATCGCTGCAGAATGCTGTGGTAGCCATGCTGGTTAAGTGTGCCTTGAATTCTAAATAAATCACTGACAGTGTCACCAGCAAAGCACCCCCACAACATAACACCTCCTCCTCCATGCTTTACGGTGGGAAATACACATGCAGATATCATCCGTTCACCCACACCGCGTCTCACAAAGACACAGCGATTTGAACCAGAAATCTCCAATTTGGACTCCAGACCAAAGGACACATTTCCACCGGTCTAATGTCCATTGCTCGTGTTTCTTGGCCCAAGCAGGTCTCTTATTATTATTGGTGTCCTTTAGTAGTGGTTTCTTTGCAGCAACTCGACCATAAAGACCTGATTCACACAGTCCCCTCTGAACAGTTGATGTTGAGATGTGTCTTGTTACCTGAACTCTGTGAAGCATTTATTTGGGCTGCAATTACTGAGGCTGGTAACTCTAATGAACTTATCCTCTGCAGCAGAGGTAACTCTGGGTCCTCCATTCCTGTGGCGGTCCTCATGAGAGCCAGTTTCATCATAGCACTTGATGGTTTTTGCGACTGCACTTGAAGAAACTTTCAAAGTTTCTTGTCACAACACAACTGATTGGCTCAAACGCATTAAGACAGAAAGATATTCCACAAATTAACTATTAAGAAGGCACACCTGTTAATTGAAATGCATTCCAGGTGACTACCTCATGAAGCTGGTTG
Organism: Coregonus clupeaformis; assembly: GCF_020615455.1. NCBI lineage: Eukaryota > Metazoa > Chordata > Actinopteri > Salmoniformes > Salmonidae > Coregonus > Coregonus clupeaformis. The sequence continues at coordinate 539,150 of NC_059216.1, read as the reverse complement.
AGAGAATGCCAAGAGTGTGTAAAGCTGTCATCAAGGCCAAGGGTGGCTATTTGAAGAATCTCAAATATCAAATATATTTGTTTAACACTTTTTTGGTTACTACATGATTCCATATGTGTTATTTCATAGTTTTGATGTCTTCACTATTATTCTACAATGTAGAAAATAATAAAAATAAAGGAAAACCCTTGAATGAGAAGGTGTGTCCAAACCTTTGACTGGTAGTGTATATAAATAAATAAAATAAATGCAAAAGGGATCCATTAAGTACAATCACATAACAACATGCATAGAGTTATGTCATAACCACATTTTGTAGTTAATGTGCCATTACTGATCCTCAAACTCATTTTCCCTCATTCTTAACAAATAAGTCATCTTTTCCATATTATAGATTTCTTGTATAATGTCTAACCAATCCTTTAGTTTCGGAGGATCTAATTCATACAATTTTCTTGTTATAGCTTTCTTATTAGCTGCAAGAAGGATCCTAATCATATACCAATCACATGCCCTTATTTCATCCTGTACATTTCCTACGTAGATAACAGAGAAAGTCCTAGGGACACCATAGCCCAGGATGTATTTCATAGTAGAACATACATTATCCCAAAACACATCCAATTTCTTGCATTCCCAGAAGATAGGATAGTGGTTAGCTTCCATGTGCCCACACATTTTCCAACACATTTGTTGCTTACAAAGTTGTTTACTCTTAATTTTAGGTGTAATAAAGAAACAAGTCAGGTTCTTCCAGCAGAACTCTTTCCATATTCTTGAATTAGTGGTGGCCTGTTGTGTTTTATAAATGTTCTTCCACTCATCTTCTGAGATTACAGTTTGTATTTAATTTTCAAAATTTTCCTTAATGTACAAGGTTGAGTTTTCTTTACTTTCCATCAAGCTGTGGTAGAATACTGATATTACCCTACATTTACTTCCTTATATGCTTTACTAATAGCTCTCAAAACCCCATTTGGGTCCATGGGGGAGTTTGGCTGCTTTGCCTCCTCTATATAGTAATCCCTTCATTGTAAGTATCTAAAAAATCCTGGTTTTCCAAATTGTATGTTGCCTTTAGATCCTGAAAACTAATAATTTCCCCATTCTCAGCAATAGTACACAATGCCATTATACCCTGATTAACCCACTGTTTAAACCTTTGATCATACAGTGGGGGAAAAAAGTATTTAGTCAGCCACCAATTGTGCAAGTTCTCCCACTTAAAAAGATGAGAGAGGCCTGTAATTTTCATCATAGGTACACGTCAACTATGACAGACAAAATGAGAAAAAAAAATCCAGAAAATCACATTGTAGGATTACTTATGAATTTATTTGCAAATTATGGTGGAAAATAAGTATTTGGTCAATAACAAAAGTTTCTCAATACTTTGTTATATACCCTTTGTTGGCAATGACACAGGTCAAACATTTTCTGTAAGTCTTCACAAGGTTTTCACACACTGTTACTGGTATTTTGGCCCATTCCTCCATGCAGATCTCCTCTAGAGCAGTGATGTTTTGGGGCTGTCGCTGGGCAACACGGACTTTCAACTCCCTCCAAAGATTTTCTATGGGGTTAAGATCTGGAGACTGGCTAGGCCACTCCAGGACCTTGAAATGTTTCTTACGAAGCCACTCCTTCGTTGCCCGGCGGTGTGTTTGGGATCATTGTCATGCTGAAAGACCCAGCCACGTTTCATCTTCAATGCCCTTGCTGATGGAAGGAGGTTTTCACTCAAAATCTCACGATACATGGCCCCATTCATTCTTTCCTTTACACGGATCAGTCGTCCTGGTCCCTTTGCAGAAAAACAGCCCCAAAGCATGATGTTTCCACCCCCATGCTTCACAGTAGGTATGGTGTTCTTTGGATGCAACTCAGCATTCTTTGTCCTCCAAACACGACGAGTTGAGTTTTTACCAAAAAGTTCTATTTTGGTTTCATCTGACCATATGACATTCTCCCAGTCCTCTTCTGGATCATCCAAATGCACTCTAGCAAACTTCAGATGGGCCTGGACATGTACTGGCTTAAGCAGGGGGACACGTCTGTTACTGCAGGATTTGAGTCCCTGGCGGCGTAGTGTGTTACTGATGGTAGGCTTTGTTACTTTGGTCCCAGCTCTCTGCAGGTCATTCACTAGGTCCCCCCGTGTGGTTCTGGGATTTTTGCTCACCGTTCTTTAGATCATTTTGACCCCACGGGGTGAGATCTTGCGTGGAGCCCCAGATCGAGGGAGATTATCAGTGGTCTTGTATGTCTTCCATTTCCTAATAATTGCTCCCACAGTTGATTTCTTCAAACCAAGCTGCTTACCTATTGCAGATTCAGTCTTTCCAGCCTGGTGCAGGTCTACAATTTTGTTTCTGGTGTCCTTTGACAGCTCTTTGGTCTTGGCCATAGTGGAGTTTGGAGTGTGACTGTTTGAGGTTGTGGACAGGTGTCTTTTATACTGATAACAAGTTCAAACAGGTGCCATTAATACAGGTAACGAGTGGAGGACAGAGGAGCCTCTTAAAGAAGAAGTTACAGGTCTGTGAAAGCCAGAAATCTTGCTTGTTTGTAGGTGACCAAATACTTATTTTCCACCATCATTTGCAAATAAATTCATTAAAAATCCTACAATGTGATTTTCTGGATTTTATTTTCTCAATTTGTCTGTCATAGTTGATGTGTACCTATGATGAAAAGTACAGGCCTCTCTCATCTTTTTAAGTGGGAGAACTTGCACAATTGGTGGCTGACTAAATACTTTTTTCCCCCACTGTATGTGCCAGATTTAAATTTGACATCATATGCACATCACCATCTCATCACCCTAATTCCTCTCTCCAATTTGTGTTTCCGGACCATATCAAACCAAATACCTAATGTGAATGTTGTTATTGTGTCCAATATGTCCTCCATGGTCTTAAATAATTCCCTTATCTCCCACCAAAGTTTGAATTGGCTTTCCCATTATGCTCCTCTCTATATCATTCCATCTTGCACAGTAACTTTTATCACCAGTAAAATATGGATCTGAGTTGTGCTGCATAGAAATATTCTCTCAGGTTGGGTATTGCCCTCCCTTCTTTATCCTTGGGAAGTTGCAATGTGCAATATCTAATCCTAGGTTTCTTACCATCCCAAATAAATCTCGATATCAGTTTGTCCCATACTCTAAATTGACTTTGAGGTATTATAATTGGAAGAGATTGGAATAAGTACAACAGTCTGGGTACAATATTCATCTTCACTACTTCTATTCTGGAGCTAAAATCCATTGGGAGTATGGACCATCTCTCAACATCTCTCTTGATATCTACATTTAAATGGTTGTAGTTAGTTTTATATATATTTGAGGTATTTTTGTTTAAAATCACACCCAATATTTAATTGATTTCAAATTCCAGTTCAAACCAAATTTTGTCTTGGTTTCTAGAGAAAGGTAATAGTTCAATGTAAGGATCTGCGTTTTAAGCACATTTAATTTATATTCAGAATAATGACCATATTCATCAGCTTAGGGAAACTTGCCTCTGAGTTATTCAAATACACTATGACATTGTATGCAAATAGTCCAATGATATGTTTCTCTTCTCCCACAGTGATACCCCCTAGGTTCTCTCGCTGTCTAATTGCCTGCGCTAGAGGCTCTATATACAGGGCGAAAAGGGTGGGCGACAAGCAACAACCCTGTCTTGTGCCCCTTTTGAGGTTAATCTTATTTCTCAAGTTCCCATTCACCTTTATTCTAGCTGTCGGATTCTGATAAATCTTTAAATCCAAACCTTTCCAGAACTTGATATAGAAATGTCCAATTCACACAATCAAAAGCCTTCTCTGCATCTAGGCTAACCAAAGCTGCACTTGTCCCCCCTTTTTGAACGGCATTGATAATATGTAAAGTCCTTCTGATATTGTCTTGTGTTTGACGAACCTTAATGAATCCGGTTCGGTCTTCATCATTCAAATCTGGCATGAACTTCTCAAATATCTTGGATATAATTGAGGTATACAGTTTATAATCCACATTTAAAATTGACCCCAGGGTGGTAGCTATTACATAATTCTTTGAGTATTACTGAAATAATAGCTTCCTTCCACGATGGGGGAGTAAGGCCCTCCTTTAAGGTCCAACTGAAGGATGAAAGGTTTTGTACCACTCTGATGGGAAGCCGTCACTCCCTGGAGATTTGTTGTTCTTAAGTCTAGTAATTGCACTCACCACCTCTTCCTCTGTAATGGGTGCCATGAGAGCGCCATTCAGTGTTTTCCCAATATATGGCAAATCCAGAGAATTGAGAAACTCCTTCATTATATCACAACTCAGGATATGACCCAGATGCAGACACAAGAGGTGGATGGTTCGGTTCTCAGAATATGTATTATAACCAAGGGGCAGGCAAAAGGGCAGGTCGAGGGCAGGCAGAGATTCATAATCCAAGGCAGAGTCAAAAAGGGACAGAACGGTAGGCAGGCTCAGGGTAGGCAGAAAGGTCAGAACCGAGAAGACTAGAAAACAAGAACTAGAGAACTGGAGAAAACGGGAAACACTGGTAAGACCTGACAAAACAAGATGAACTGGCAACAGACAAACAGAAAACGCAGGTATAAATACACAGGGGATTATGGGGAAAAATAGGAGACACCTGGTGGGGGGTGGAGACAAGCACAAGACAGGTGAAACAGATCAGGGTGTGACACATGATTTCCTCATCTGTTGCGGGTGGTTGAGTATACAGGTTTTTGTAATAGTCCTCAAATATATTCGATATGTCTATGGGTCCATGTTTAATTTGTCTAGTTTGTGGATCTCTTATCTTATATATTGTATTTTCTATCTGTTGTTTGCGTATGTGTCTAGCTAGTAGTCTAGTAGCTTTAGGGCCCACCTCATAAAATGTCTTGTTACTAAGAATATCATCTATTTTTCTTGTTTCTTTAATTTGTTGTATTATTAATGGATCAAGTGATATTTTATGTTTGTGTTCCATATCTTTCAACTATCAAATTCTAATATATAGCCAATCTAGCTTTCTTCTGGAATGACGTAAGTGTGATTAGTTTCCCACAAATGACCACCTTCACTGCATCCCATAGAATATTAGGATTCACCTCACCATTGTCATTTTCCTCAATACGTCTCCTTATTTCCATTTTTATTTGATCTACCATTGCCTTGTTGTTCAAAATGCCGACATTCAATCTCCACACAGTATTTTTTCCCCTACAGTTTAGATGTACGGCCATAGAAATGACACTATGGTCTGATACATCAGATGATACCCCAATCCCACATTCCTTCACTCTATATCTATCTCCTCTGTTTATAAGAAAATAATAAACAGAGGATATACTAGAATAGACTGTGATGGACAGAGTAAATGGTATAATCCCTTTCCAATGGGTGGAGGTCCCTCCAGATATCAATCAGTCCCAGTTCTATCAATAAGATGTTAATTAACTTTGTAAGGTGCATTTTATTTCTCTTAGTACTGGTTGTGTCCAGATTATGATTTAACACCACGTTTAGATCGTCCGCACAAATTAAAATCCCCTCTGCTTCTGATGCAATGGTTTTAAATGAATGTGTAAAAAATAAACTTGTCACTCTCTGGAGGGGCATAAACATTAACGAACATGATCTCTATGTTCTATTTTCCCCTTTACCACCGTAAATCTCCCCTCTTTGTAATTAATTTCCTTAATAATTTTAAAATCAAATGAGTTTGGAATAAGGATCGCTACCCCCCTCTTGTGTTTCTGTGTAAAAGAGCTGTAGAATGTGTTTTTAAACCAAACTTTTTCAGTTTTTCATGTTCCAATTGTGATAAATATGTTTCTTGGAGGAATATGGCCTGTGCTTTCTAGTTTTTTATTTTTGCAATAACCTTACTTTTCTTAATAGGATTGTTGAAAACATTCACATTTAGGGACACCAACTTAATGTAATTAGTCATCTGTTGCTGTGACGAGGTGTGAATGAAGGAGTCAGGCGCAGGAGGTAACACACCGAAGTCCAGAGTTTATTCCGTTTACATAAATCCAAAGCACCCAGCGTCAAAACGAAACTATAACAAGGGAAAATATTCCACCTTGGCAAATACAACAGGAAGAGTAGCTCAACCGAGCTACACGCTCTCACAATAAACAATCACTCACAAAGACAAGGGGAACAGAGGGAACACTTATACACATACTACTTAGGGGAATGAGCACCAGCTGTGTGTGATTGACAAGACAAGACATGACAAGTGGAGTGATGAGAATGGGATCGGCAGTAGCTAGTAAGCCGGTGACGAAGAACGCTGAAACCTGCCCGAACAAGGAGGGGAGGCAGCCTCGGCGGAAGTCGTGACAGTACCCCCCTCTTGACGCGCGGCTCCAGCAGTGCGCCGACCCCGGCCTCGGGGACGGCCAGGAGGACGCGGAGCAGGGCGAGTCGGATGGCGACGGTGGAAATCCCTCAACAGGGAGGGATCGAGGATGTCCCTCCTTGGGACCCAGCACAGTTCCTCCGGACCGTACCCCTCCCACAAGATACTGAAGGCCTCCACCCGACGCCTCGAATCCAGTATGGAACGGACCGAGTACGCCGGGGCCCCCTCGATGTCCAGAGGAGGTGGAGGAACCTCCCGTACCTCAGACTCCTGGAGTGGACCAGCTACCACCGGCCTGAGGAGAGACACATGAAACAAGGGGTTAATACGGTAATCAGGGGGGAGTAACAGCCTGTAAGTAACCTCGTTTTTCCTCCTCAGGACTTTAAACGGCCCCACAAACCACGGGCTCAGCTTCTGGCAGGGCAGGCGGAGGGGTAGATTCCGGGTCGAGAGCCAGACCCGATCCCCTGGTACGAAAACCGGGGCCTCCCTGCGGTGGCGGTCAGCGTTCGCCTTTTGACGACGCACGGCGTGCTGGAGGCGAACGTGGGCAGCGTCCCAAGTCTCCTCCGCGTGCCGAAACCAGTCATCCATCGCAGGAGCATCGGTCTGGCTCTGGTGCCACGGTGCCAGGACCGGTTGGTAACCCAAAACACATTGGAAGGGTGTTAGGTTAGTGGAGTAGTGGTGGAGAGAGTTCTGAGCGTATTCTGCCCATGGCAGGAACACCGACCACTCCCCCGGCCGGTCCTGACAGTAGGTCCGCAGGAACCTACCCACATCTTGATTCACCCTTTCCACCTGCCCATTACTCTCGGGGTGAAATCCAGAGGTCAGGCTGACCGAGACCCCCAGACGTTCCATGAACGCCTTCCAGACTCTAGACGTGAACTGGGGACCTCGGTCGGACACTATATCCTCTGGTACCCCGTAGTGCCGGAAGACGTGAGTAAACAGAGCCTCCACAGGTTGTAGGGCCGTGGGGAGACCGGGCATAGGAAGGAGGCGGCAGGACTTCGAAAAGCGATCCACAATGACCAGGATAGTGGTGTTACCTTGGGAGAGGGGAAGATCAGTTAGAAAATCAATACTAAGGTGAGACCATGGTCGTTGTGGACCAGGTAAAGGTTGTAGCTTACCCGCTGGGAAGTGTCTAGGTGCCTTACTCTGGGCGCACACTGAGCAGGAGGAAACATACAACCTCACGTCCTTAGTCAAGGTAGGCCACCAGTACTTCTCGGTCAGGCAGCGCATTGTACGACCGATACCTGGATGACCAGAGGAGGGTGACGTGTGTGCCCAGTAGATCAGACGATCACGGATAAGCGCAGGCACTTACTGCAGCCCAGCTGGACACTGCGGTGGAGATGGCTCTGTGTGTAATGCCTGCGCTATATCCGCGTCCATCGCCCATACTACCGGCGCCACAATGCATGAGGCCGGGAGTATGGGGGTGTTGTGTCTGGGCCTCTCCTCTGTGTCATACAGCCGAGAAAGTACGTCTGCCTTCACGTTCTTCGTAACCGGAATGTATGAGAGTGTGAAATCAAACCGGGTGAAGAAGAGGGCCCACCTGGCCTGGCGAGGATTCAGCCTCCTCGCTGCCCGAATGTACTCCATGTTACGGGGGTCCATCCAGACAAGGAAAGGGTGTTTTGCCCCTTCGACCCAATGCCTCCACACTGTCAAAGCTCGGACAACAGCCAGCAGCTCCTGATCACCAACGACGTAGTTCTGCTCCGCCGAGCTGGGCTTCTTCGAAAAAAAGGCACAGGGGCAGAGCTTGGGTGGCATGCCTGAGCGTTGGGATAAGACAGCGGCTATCCCTACCTCGGGCGCATCCACCTCCACTACGAATGGTAGTGATGGATCGGGGTGAGCCAGTGCCGGGGCGGAGATGAACAGACCCCGTAATCTACTGAAGGCCAAATCAGCCTCAGCAGACCAGCGGAGCCGGGACGGCCCATCCTTCAACAAGGAGGTAATGGGAGCTGCGACCTTGCCAAAGCCCCGAATAAACCTCCGATAGTAGTTGGCAAAGCCAAGGAAGCACTGCACCTCCTTCACCGTGGTTGGAGTCGGCCAATTACGCACGGCTGAAATGCGATCTCCTTCCATCTCCACTGTGGTAGTAATGCGGTATCCGAGGAAGGAGATTGACTGCTGGAAAAACTCACACTTCTCTGCCTTGGCATAAAGATCATTTTCCAGCAGTTGGACCAGTACCTTGCAAACCAGAGACACATGCTCGGCGCACGTAGAGGAATACACCAGGATGTCATCGATGTAGACAACCACACCGCGACCAAGCATGTCCTGACACACCTCGTTCACAAAGGACTGGAAAACGGATGGAGCATTCATCAAACTGTAGGGTTCCGGAAATGGTTGATCAGGGCCCGCTCGTTCCACCTGGACCCCGCTGCCAGCGTCCGGAACTCCAGCGCGTAGTTCTGTGCGGTCCTCGTCCCCTGCCTCAGATGGACCAGTCGTTCGCCCACCTCTCGACCCTCAGGTATTCATAATGCCTCGAGGTTGTGCTGTATGCTGTTTTCGACTCATCCCCTTCCCGAATACGCACCAGGTTGTAGGCACTCCTGAGGTCTAATTTGGTGAAAAAGCGGGCCCCATTCATTGACTCAATCACTGAAGGAATGAGGGGAAGAGGATAACTAAATCGTAACGTCACCTTATTCAGTGGTCGATAATCAATGAACGGGCATAAACCGCCATCTTTCTTCTTCACAAAAAAGAAACTTGAGGAAGCAGGTGAAGTGGAGGGACGTATATACGCCTGGCGCAGGGACTCTGTGACGTATGTTTCCATAGCCTCCGTTTCAGCCTGCGACAGGGGATACACATGACTCCTGGGAGGTACAGTGTCTACCCGAAGGTTTATCGCGCAATCCCCCTCCCGATGAGGTGGTAATTTAGTCGCTTGCGTCTTGGGAAACGCGAGCGCCAGATCATGGTATTAGGGGGGAATGCGCACGGTGGGAGTACCATCTGGACATTCCACCGTGGTCGCACCAACGGAAACACCTAGACACCTACCCCACACTCACACGACCACCCCGTAAGAACCCTCTGTGGCCATGAAAAATTGGGGTTGTGAAGGGCTAACCATGGACTAAGACTACAGGGTAAGCAGGAGACTCAATAATCAAAAAAGTGATCTGCTCAACATGCGTCTCCTGTGTAATCATGGTGACTGGTACAGTAACTTCCTTAACCAACCCGGACCCTAATGGTCGACTATCAAGCGCTCTGATGGGGAGTGGAATGGATAGGGGAACCAATGAAATGCCTTGACGGCGTGCAAATGCCCTATTCATAAAGTTCCCAGCTGTGCCTGAATCGACTAGCGCCTTACACTGGGAAACTACCAGGTGATCGGGAAAGGAGATAGGGTACAGTGCGCCGCAAAGGGCTCTGAATACGTTTGGGTGTTCGTTACCTGGGGTGATGCGTGAGTACCCTGCCTACCGCCTCCAAACCCAAAAGAACGTTGACTGCGACGTGAGGTGGATTGTCCCTTCGTGCCACCATATTGGCGTTGTCGCTGTCCTCCAGCACTCTCTCGACCGGCGGCTCCCCCCAGCTCCATCTGCTCGGGGTCAGAGTCGTCCGGAGTGGGAACGGGCAGACCCCTACCAGGACGTCCTCTGGCTGCTAGCAGATTGTCCAGCCGGATGGCCATGTCCACCAGTTGGGAGAACGATAGCATGGCATCATGGCAGGCTAGCTCCTGTCAGACGTCCTCCCTTAGGTGGCACCGGAAATGGTTGATCAGGGCCCGCTCGTTCCACCTTGACCCCGCTGCCAGCGTCCGGAACTCCAGCGCGTAGTTCTGTGCGGTCCTCGTCCCCTGCCTCAGATGGACCAGTCGTTCGCCCACCTCTCGACCCTCAGGCGGGTGATTGAAAATGGCCCGAAAGAGGCGAGCAAACTCCCCGTAGTCCTCCAACGCGGAACCTCTCTCGTTCCACACCGAGTTGGCCCACTTCAGGGCTCTCCCACAAAGGCAGGAAACGAGGACGGATACCTTCTCCCGCTCCAGTGGTGCCGGCCTGATGCTGGAGAAATACAGCTTGAGTTGGAGCAGAAATCCCTTAGATCGCGCTGCCGTCCCATCAAACGCCGGTGGCCGGGATATCTGGATCACTCCAGGGGCTGGGGTGTAGGTGGCTGGATCCGGTTGACCAGCTGGTCTCGATAGATCGGGTCCTCTCCTCTCCAGGCGTTCTACTACCTGAAGAACCCGATCCATCACTTCCCCCAAGCTGGCCAGCATCGATGAATGCTCCTGGACCCGTGCCACAACTCCAGGCATGCGGTCTTCTCCTGCTGACTCCATTCAGCGGGTGAGTGATTCTGTGACGAGGTGTGAATGAAGGAGTCAGGTGCAGGAGGTAAAACACTGAAGTCCAGAGTTTATTCCGTTTACATAAATTCAACGCACCCAGCGTCAAAACGAAACTATAACAAGGGAACATTTTCCACCTTGGCAAATACAACAGGAAGAGTAGCTCAACCGAGCTACTCGCTCTCACAATAAACAATCACTCACAAAGACAAGGGGAACAGAGGGAACACTTATACACATACTAATTAGGGGAATGAGCACCAGGTGTGTGTGATTGACAAGACATGATAAGTGGAGTGATGAGAATAGGATCGGCAGTAGCTAGTAAGCCGGTGACGACGAACGCTGAAACCTGCCCGAACAAGGAGGGGAGGCAGCCTCGGCGGAAGTCGTGACAGTTGCATTATTTTTGTACATCAAAATGATATTGGAACCCTGGTAACAAAAAACATTAAAACCCTGAACATCTGCGTACAAAATCTAAATAAAATAACAGAAAGTAGACCTCCAAAACATGGGTTGCCCGATGCAGCCCTCACCACACACCCCCTGTGTGGTTTGAGGAGAAAAATCCATGCAATGTGGAGGCCCCTATCTAGCAGTGTGGAGATTCTCCCTCTACACACTCTAGCTATGACCAGTTTCTGACTCACACCCGCCGGTCTTCGTTACTATTCAAAAGAGTCAGTGTTCCGTTTGAAAGACTCACTTTGTTTGTGAATTTCCAAATAAAACCTTGTTGCAGTTCAAGTAAACAGTCGGCCTTACAGTCTAACTTTTGAGCGATAATTTTCTGGAATAACGTTACATCCATATGTTAATCCTCGAGTGACCCTATCCAAGGCTGGGTTATAGCCTATAAACAATGACAGTTTAAGCCCCAAAACAAATTAGCCGGGCTGAGGTTACAGGTTATTTGGCTATCTTTAAATTGCTCGGTCAAGCCGGCCCAACACTATGTTAGCTAACCAGCCAGCCATAGTTGCTATCCATCTACCCTAGCTAGCTAAACCATCATCTAAATCAAATCAAATTTTATTTGTCACATACACGTGTTTAGCAGATTTTATTGCGGGTGTAGCGAAATGCTTGTGCATCTAGCTCCGACAGTGCAGTAATATCTAATAAGTAATATCTAACAATTTCACAACATATACCCATTACACACAAATCTAAGTAAGGAATGGAATTTAAGAATATATACATATATGGACAAGCAATGACAGAGCGGCATGGACTAAGATACAGTAGAATATTATAGAATACAGTATATACATATGAGATGAATAGTGCAAGATATGTAAACATTATTAAAGTGACTAGTGTTCCATTTCTTAAAGTGGCCAGTGATTTCAATAGGCAGCAGCAGCCTCTAATGTGGTAGTGGTGGTTATTTAACAGTCTGATGGCCTTGAGATAGAAGCTGTTTTTCATTCTCTCGGTCCCAGCTTTGTTGCACCTGTACTGACCTCGCCTTCTGGATGATAGCGGGGTGAACAGGCAGTGGCTTGGGTGGTTGATGTCCTTGATTATCTTTTTGGCCTTCCTGTGACATCGGGTGCTGTAGGTGTCCTGGAGGGCGGGTAGTTTGCCTCTGGTAATGCGTTTGGCAGACCGCACCACCCTCTGGAGAGCCCTGCGGTTGCGGGCGGTGCCAGGCGGTGATATAGCCCGACAGGATGCTCTCAATTGTGCATCTGTAAACGTTTGTGAGGGTTTTAGGTGCCAAGCCAAATTTCTTCAGCCTCCTGAGGTTGAAGAGGCTCTGTTGCGCCTTCTTCACCACACTGTCTGCGTGGGTGGACCATTTCAGTTTGTCAGTGATGTGTACGCCAAGTGTTATCCACCTACCTCATATTTCAGCCCTAAGAAATTCCCTATACCCGTTATTACAAATCACCTATGTATCCTTAGAATTAGGTCTCCACTTGAATTCCTGCAATCTGTCCCTTACTTGTTGTAACTTCTCCTCTCCAACGACTCTGGCTGTATTCCGCTCCCCTCCCACACACCTCCACGTCAACAGTCGTTGTAGTTGTCCCTCACTGTTGGGCCCGTCCTCTCCTCCGGCCAGTACTTCGACACTGAATCCCCTCTTCCTCATATCCTGCTCTGCCTCAGCTGCACTGCTGTAGACCGTCGGTCCGGATTCCCAGTGGATTCTCTTCTTGTCCAGGGGGGATTGAAAGCGTATTTCTTTTTCTTTAAGAGCTCTCTTCAGTCCAGCATAGGATTTGCTTCTCTGAATCACCTCATGAGTGTAATCGTGGTCGAATGACAGTATGCGGGTTCCATGCTTAATCTTCTTCTGCCAGCTCTCCTCTAAATAATTTCCTTGGTATTTTATTGAAGAAGTTGACAACAACGGCTATGGGGTAGATCAGTGCTTAGTTTTTGAGGAAGTGCTCTGTGTGCTCTCTGGATCTGAAGATCTGTGTCTGTCGGCAGAGAAGTTCGTTTTTGAGTAGACCTATGAATTGGGGCATATCTCTTCCCTCTGCCTCCTCAGCAATGCCGTAAATACGGATATTGTTGCGCCTGGACCTTCCCTCAAGGTCCGTCAGCTTCTCTTGTATTCGTCGTTGTTGTTTCAATGACAGGAGTAGAGCTTCGCCAATTTCCATGTTTTGTTCTTCCGGCTGTCTGATCCGTGTCTCTGCCACTTTCACAGCTGTACTGTGGGTGTGAAGTTCCTCTTTAGTTTCCTGGAGCCTCACTGCAACGTTGTGTTTGAATTCCTCTATCTTCTTCTTTATTTTCTTCTTAACTTCGTCCTTGAATGTAGGTTCCCTCTCATTTTGGTTCCCCCACTCATTTATACGGAAGCTTTATCAACTAAATCACCAAAAGTATATGGACACCTGCTCGTCGAACATCTCATTCCAAAATCATGGGCATTAATATGGAGTTGGTCCCCGCTTTGCTGCTATAACAGCCTCCACTCTTCTGGGAAGGCTTTCCACTAGATGATGCAGGGACTTGCTTCCATTCAGCCACAAGAGCATTAGTGAGGTCGGGCACTGATGTTGGGCGATTAGGCCTGGCTCGCAGTCGGCGTTCCAATTCATCCCAAAGGTGTTCGATGGGGTTGAGGTCAGGGCTCAACCAATCTCGACAAACCATTTCTGTACGGACCTCGCTTTGTGCCTGTGGGCATTGTCATGCTGAAACAGGAAAGGACCTTCCCCAAACCGTTGCCACAAAGTTGGAAGCACAGAATCGCCTGGAATGTCATTGTATGCTGTAGCGTTAAGATTTATCTTCACTGGAACTAAGGGGCCTAGCCTGAAACATGAAAAACAGCCCCAGACCATTATTCCTTCTCCACCAAACTTTACAGTTAGCACTATGCATTCGGGCAGGTAGCGTTCTCCTGGCATCCGCAGTTTGGAACTCGATAGTGAGTGTTGCAACTGAGGACAGACGATTTTTACGCGCTACGCGCTTCAGCAATCGGCGGTTCCATTCTGTGCTCTTGTGTGGCCTACCACTTCGTGGCTGAGCCGTTGTTGCTCCTATATACTTAAGTATCAAGAGTAAAAGTAAAAGTATAAATCATTTCAAATTCCTTATATTAAGCAAACCAGACGGCACATTTTTCGTGTTTTTTTTAAATTTACGGATAGCCAGGGGCACACTCCAACACTCAGACATAATTTGTTTAGTGAGTCAGCCAGATCAGAGGCAGAAGAGATGACCAGGGATATTCTCTCAATAAATTTGTGACCATTTGGACCATTTTCATATTCTGCTAAGCATTCAAAATGTACTTTTGGGTGTCAGGGAAAATGTATGGAGTAAAAAATACATTATTTTCTTTAGGAATGTAGTGAAGTAAAAGTAAAAGTTGTCAAAAATGTAAATAGTAAAGTAAAGTACAGATACCCAAAAAAACTACTCAAGTAGTACTTTTAAAGTATTTTTACTTAAGTACTTTACACAACTGTACATCTAAAGCACTTAACTCATTAATTGGGCCTGAGAAACCTGGAGCAGTGTGTAATTGGAATACGGTGTGTGTGTGTGTGTGTGTGTTTCTAGTCTGCAGAATCCATCCCTGGGAGCAATCTTAAAACGGGACACACGCATGCATGCACGCACACACACACACACACGCTAATCTCTGACCCGATCTTCGCCCTTTGTTATCATATCAGTATCAGAGCATACTGGAAAAGCCAACAGGAGAGCTGCCATAGAAAACAAGTGGGAGAGGATCGGATACAATATTTATTGACTCTAGTGATATTGCAGAGTTTGACAGCCAGGGGTTGGTGACACAAGATCCAGTTTCATTATTAGTCTACTGGTGCACTCTAACAGAAATAATAGACTCTGTAATACATTTTCTTTTGCGTGTTTGATACCTGACAACCCGACAACACTATCCTCCTGGTAGGGGATCTGGCTTGGCCTGTGAAGGGAAATGTGTTTACACATAATCTGAATTCCCGCTATAAAAGCTTCACACAAGTTTGAAACAACTGAGACATTTCCAAACCTCTTTGGCACTCTCATCCTTTCTCTAATTCTCACACCTCAAAACACAAGATTTCCCACAAACAGTCTACTCTCCTTTATTAACCCAGTATCTCACATTCCTCCAGATTGTGGATGAGAGGGTGTACTGCAGTCGGACCTGTCCCCTCTGCTGCTGCAGAAGGGAGAGGCTCTGTCTCTGTGTTTTATGGGTTTTCTCCCACCCCGGCTGGGCCTATTAGGGCCATTTCAGGCCTAGGATAGGAGAGCTTATTAGAAGCTCTGCCTGGCAGGCAGGCAGGCAGGCAGGCAGGAGATTATTACTGGCGCAGTCTGAGCCCTGTTGGAGTCTGCAGAGGAATGCAGGGCAAGTCAGTCACAGTCACTCCTCAGACAAGATTAACTTTGTTTTTAACGGCAACAATTACTTCTTGTACCTCTCCCTCTCCTACCTCCCACCACCACCACTACTTCCCCCCTCTCCCCCACCTCTATCACTCAGTGGAAGATTGTATATAATGTCAGAACACTACCCGTCCTTGAACACTGACCTGTTTTTGCAGTTAGGTTTACAGGATATATTCTGTTTAGGCAATTAGGATTAATAGACTACGGAAAGAAAGTTGGCATTTGCATAGGGCTGAAAATCCTGAGGGAGGAAGGGGGAATGGGTCAGATGTAGCACTCTCTCTGGGTTCGAGTTTCAGCCGTAAATCTAATTACTGTAACCGACATTGGGAATTACAAAAAATCTGGAAATATAATCAAGGCCTGAACTGGAAAAAGGAATGTACGTTGCCATATAATGCTAACAAGAGCTCCTCTCCCCCGAGACTCGTCTAGTCTACTTTCTGTGCCAAAACGGATCTACTGACATTCTCCCTCAGAACATTAAACCAACATAGTTACTGTACATACAGTACACACTACAGAAGGGTTTCGTGCCATTTTGGAAAACAATAAAAAGCTTCAGCTGGATGACAACCAATCAAAGGCCCTGGTGCTTTGAAGCTAACAGCAGGATCCAGAGTTCTTCTCCCTTTCATTACATGGCATAGAGAATGAGACTGACGTTCCTGGGGAGAGAGGGAGGGTGGGAGGAAAACTCCCCACCTTGGTCAGGCAACACAGAAACCCGGTCTTCCAAATTAAATTCCAGGTCCTGATTAAGAAAGTAGAGTCGAGGTTGTGGAGAGCCAGGGCTGTACAGCTGCAGGCTGTGTAGGGTAGGGGTGATGTCCTGTGTTTGTCTGTAGGTCTGTCTGTCTGCTTCACACTGTCTGGCTATGTCTGGAGAAAGGCCTGGAAAACCTACAGCACTTCCTCGCTTACATAATCCCACCCCGTCCCTCTGCCTGCCTGCCCAGCCGCCTGCCTGCTGATTTCCCTCCAAAGTCAACATTGGGGCTTCGTTCAGCGCTAAGTGGCCAGGAGAGAGGCTTCAGTGCGCGCAGGGATTAGGACTATGGGAGATACCGGAAAGAGTAAACTATGAAGGGATATGGGGGAGAGAGACCACATGCTGGTGATTCCCCCCCCCCTCCCTTCCCCTCCCCCCAACATGCCCTCTAGGGGGCCTCCTATCTGATGAGTGGGACCCAGTGGCGTGTATCCATGGATGCAAAGGACAGCCAGGTTCCCCCACCCCTCAAAATAATAAATAATTATATTTCGTCTCACTTTCATAATTTTCCTTCAATTCGCAAGAGGCTGAATGCATCTCACTGGAGAAAGCATCCGAGCTTGCGAAACATGGCCCCTCTGTTTCTGTATGTACAGTGAGGGAAAAAAGTATTTGATCCCCTGCTGATTTTGTACGTTTGCCCACTGACAAAGAAATGATCAGTCTATCATTTTAATGGTAGGTTTATTTGAACAGTGAGAGACAGAATAACAACAAAAAAATCCTTAAAAACGCATGTCAAAAATGTTATAAATTGATTTGCATTTTAATGAGGGAAATAAGTATTTGACCCCCTCTCAATCAGAAAGATTTCTGGCTCCCAGGTGTCTTTTATACAGGAAACGAGCTGAGATTAGGAGCACACTCTTAAAGGGAGTGCTCCTAATCTCAGCTTGTTACCTGTATAAAAGACACCAGTCCACAGAAGCAATCAATCAATCAGATTCCAAACTCTCCACCATGGCCAAGACCAAAGAGCTCTCCAAGGATGTCAGGGACAAGATTGTAGACCTACACAAGGCTGGAATGGGCTACAAGACCATCGCCAAGCAGCTTGGTGAGAAGGTGACAACAGTTGGTGCGATTATTCGCAAATGGAAGAAACACAAAAGAACTGTCAATCTCCCTTGGCCTGGGGCTCCATGCAAGATCTAACCTCGTGGAGTTGCAATGATCATGAGAACGGTGAGGAATCAGCCCAGAACTACACGGGAGGATCTTGTCAATGATCTCAAGGCAGCTGGGACCATAGTCACCAAGAAAACAATTGGTAACACACTACGCCGTGAAGGACTGAAATCCTGCAGCGCCCGCAAGGTCCCCCTGCTCAAGAAAGCACATTTACAGGCCCATCTGAAGTTTGCCAATGAACATCTGAATGATTCAGAGGAGAACTGGGTGAAAGCGTTGTGGTCAGATGAGACCAAAATCGAGCTCTTTGGCATCAACTCAACTCGCCGTGTTTGGAGGAGGAGGAATGCTGCCAAATGACCCCAAGAACACCATCCCCACCGTCAAACATGGAGGTGGAAACATTATGCTTTGGGGGTGTTTTTCTGCTAAGGGGACAGGACAACTTCACCGCATCAAAGGGACGATGGACGGGGCCATGTACCGTCAAATCTTGGGTGAGAACCTCCTTCCCTCAGCCAGGACATTGAAAATGGGTCGTGGATGGTTATTCCAGCATGACAATGACCCAAAACACACGGCCAACGCAACAAAGGAGTGGCTCAAGAAGTAGCACATTAAGGTCCTGGAGTGGCCTAGCCAGTCTCCAGACCTTAATCCCATAGAAAATCTGTGGAGGGAGCTGAAGGTTCGAGTTGCCAAACGTCAGCCTCGAAACCTTAATGACTTGGTGAAGATCTGCAAAAGGAGTGGAACAAAATCCCTCCTGAGATGTGTCCAAACCTGGTGGCCAACTACAAGAAACGTCTGACCTCTGTGATTGCCAACAAGGGTTTTGCCACCAAGTACTAAGTCATGTTTTGCAGAGGGGTCAAATACTAATTTCCCTCATTAAAATGCAAATCAATTGATAACATTTTTGACATGCGTTTTTCTGAATTTTTTTGTTGTTATTCTGTCTGTCACTGTTCAAATAAACCTACCATTAAAATTATAGACTGATCATTGCTTTGTCAGTGGGCAAACATACAAAATCAGCAGGGGATCAAATACTTTTTTCCCTCACTGTATAGCCCATCTATCTGATGCTGTTTGGTCAAAAAGAGTATGAATTTGTTGCCACCCATAGTATTGAATGCAAGGGAAGCCAACAAGTATTTGGCCGCCCTTGATAAACAAATTACATAACATAATAGCCAATCAGCGTTGAGTTAAACTGAGTGAACTCAACTGTGAATGGTCCTGGCACACCAAAAAGAAGTGTCAAGGGAAGCCAGTTTGGATTTGGCTTCACATCAATCACATCAAAAGCCAAAAGTCATTGACAGAGAAAATAATTGAATTGTTGCATCTCGTTTTGTTGTTGTCCTCTGGTGGCTAGCTAGCTAGCTAAAATTGTCCCTTTCCTAAATTAGCCTTGGATGGAGATAGGGATTTGGTCTTGTGGTTTTATTTAATTCTCCCTACTGGCCAATGATTACAATGGCGATTCTGACCATTCGAACCATAAATTCATACATTGTGCCCCTTGCCTGAGAGGATGGAAGTTTAATATGTAGCTAGATGTAGTAGGCTTGCTATTAGCCACCGTTAGTGTCTTCACCATTGTCCGTGGCCTGTGCTATCGACCCAGAGCATATTGGATTTTCTGCCAGCCTATAGGGAGGAGGTCAGAGACCTGGCCGTGTGGTTCCAGGATAACAACCTCTCCCTCAACGTGATCAAGACAAAGGAGATGATTGTGGACTACAGGGAAAAAAGAGGACTGAGCATGCCCCCATTCTCATCGACAGGGCTGTAGTGGAACAGGTTGAGAGCTTCAAGTTCCTTGGTGTCCACATCACCAACGAACTATCATGGTCCAAACACACCAAGACAGTCGTGAAGAGGGCACGACAAAGCCTATTCCCCCTCAGGAGACTGAAAAGATTTGGCATGGGTCCTCAGATCCTCAAAACATTCTACAGCTGCACCATCGAGAGCATCCTGACTGGTTGCATCACGGCCTGGTATGGCAACTGCTTGGCCTCCGACCGCAAGGCACTACAGAGGGTAGTGCGTACGGCCCAGTACATCACTGGGGCCAAGCTTCCTGCCATCCAGGACCTCTATACCAGGCGGTGTCAGAGGAAGGCCCTCAAAATTGTCAAAGACTCCAGCCACCCTAGTCATAGACTGTTCTCTCTGCTACCGCACAGCAAGCGGTACCGGAGTGCCAAGTCTAGGTCCAAAAGACTTCTCAACAGCTTCTACCCCCAAGCCAGAAGACTCCTGAACAGCTAATCATGGCTACCCGGACTATTTGCACTGCCCCCCCACCCCCATCTTTTTACACTGCTGCTACTCTGTCAATTATTTATGCATAGTCACTTTAACTCTACCCACATGTACATATTACTTTAACTACCTCAACTAGCCGGTGCCCCCGCACATTGCCTCTGCACCGGTACCCCCCTGTATATATAGCCTCCCTACTGTTATTTTATTTTACTTCTGCTCTTTTTTTCTCAACACTTTTTTGTTTTATTCTACTTTTTTATTAAAAATAAATGCACTGTTGGTTAAGGGCTGTAAGTAAGCATTTCACTGTAATGTCTGCACCTGTTGTAGTCGGCGCATGTGGCCAATAACATTTGATTTGATTTGATCATCGCAACTAGCTAGCTGCAACCGAATGGCTGTTGTAGCCAGCTAGCTACTTGCTATTAGTCACTGTTAGCGGTCTAAACCATTGTCCGTGGCCTGCACTACCCACCAGCCAGCTCTAGCTCTAGCCTGGAAAATTTGTCGGCCAGTCTGCACAGCGTGCTATCGACCCAGAGCATATCGGATTTTCTGCCGGAATCACTGCACCCTAGCGCCGAATCATCGCAACTAGCTAGCTTCAACCGAATGGCTGTTGTCGTGGCTAATTACTATTGACCCTTAGCAAACACCAGTTAGCCTTGAGCTAGCCTCAAGCCAGGCCCATCTCCTGGCTATCTACCTCTCTGTCAACCGGACGGGACCTCCTAGTGTTGACACGGAGCCCCGCTGATCCAACACGACTGGTCATCTGACGAAATCGTCTGATGTGGTTTCAACAGGCTTCCCGTTATGACGTTGACCACGAAGATCCATCTACTTTCCCCGGCCCGCTAGCACACGCAAACTACAACTGTGCTCCCTGCTAGCTGTGCTGAAGCACCAATTTGAACTGCTCTCGGACTCACATATTGCTGTTCACTTGCGCGCCAGTGCTGTAGCAGCCCCCAAACTACCTCCGAACTCTCCTATTGCTGTTCACCGGACCTTATGATAACTCAGCTATACAGCTGATGCCTGCTGGACTGTTCCTTTATACGGTACCGCATCCTGTTTATGTTTAGCCTCAGCCCAAACTTTGTCGTCATTACCAGCTGTTGTCTTAGCTCTCTCGAATAACACCTGTGATTGCTTTATGCCTCTCTCCCATGTCAATATGCCTTGCTTATTGCTGATTCGGTTATTTCTTATTGTACTATTTCACTGTGGAGCCCCCAGTCCAGCTCAACCTGCCTTGATAGCTCCTTTGTCCCACCCCCCATACACGCGGAGACCGACTCAATCGGTGCCTCCAGTGATGCTATCTCTTTCATCGTTACCCAACGCTTAGGTTTACCTCCACTGTACTCATATCCTTCCATATCCTTGTCTGTACATAATGCCCTGAATCTATTCTGCAACGGCAGGAAATCTGCCCCCTTTTTTCTCTGTACCCAACACACTAGAAGACCAGTTCTTAAAGCCTTTAGCCGTATCCTTATTCTACTCCTCCTCTGTTCCTCTGGTGATGTAGAGGTTAACCTAGGCCCTGTAGCCCCCAGTATCACTCCTACTCCCCAGGCGTTATCATTTGTTGACTTCTGTAACCGTAAAAGCCTAACCCTACAAATCAGCTGGGCTAGACAATCTGGACCCTTTCTTTCCAAAAAAGCTGCCGAAATTGTCGCAACCCCTATTTCTAGCCTGTTCAACCTCTCTTTCGTAACATCTGAGATCCCCAGAGATTGGAAAGCTGCCGCGGTCATCCCCCTCTTCAAAGGGGGTGACACTCTAGATCCAAACTGTTACAGACCTATATCCATCCTGCCCTGCCTTTCGAAAGTATTTGAAAGACAAGTTAACAAACAGATCACCGACCATTTCGAATCCCACCGTACCTTCTCCGCTATGCAATCCGGTTTCCGAGCTGGTCATGGGTGCACCTCAGCCACGCTCAAGGTCCTAAACAATATTATAACCGCGATCGATAAAAGACAGTACTGCGCAGCCGTCTTCATCGACCTGGCCAAGGCTTTCGACTCTGTCAACCACCACATTCTTATCGGCAGACTAAATAGCCTTGGTTTCTCAAATGACTGCCTCGCCTGGTTCACCAACTACTTCTCAGATAGAGTTCAATGTGTCAAATCGGAGGGCCTGTTATCTGGACCTCTGGCAGTCTCTATGGGGGTGCCACAGGGTTCAATTCTCGGGCCGACTCTATTCTCTGTGTATATCAATGATGTAGCTCTTGCTGCTGGTGATGCTCGGATCCACCTCTATGCGGACGACACCGTTTTGTATACATCTGGCCCTTCATTGGACACTGTGTTAACAATCCTCCAAACGAGCTTCAACACCATGCAACACTCCTTCCGTAGCCTCTAACTGCTCTTAATCACTAGTAAAACTAAATGCATGCTCTTCAACCGAACGCTGCTTGCACCCGCCCACCCGACTAGAATCACTACTCTTGGCGGGTCTGACCTAGAGTATGTGGACAACTACAAATATCTAGGTGTCTGGTTAGACTGTAAACTCTCCTTCCAGACTCACATTAAGCATCTCCATTCAAAAGTTAGATCTAGAATCGGCTTCCTATTTCGCAACAAAGCCTCCTTCACTCATGCTGCCAAACATGCCCTTGTAAAACTGACTATCCTACCAATCCTTGACTTCGGCGATGTCATTTACAAAATAGCTTCCAACACTCTACTCAGCAAATTGGATGTAGTCTATCACAGTGCCATCCGTTTCGTCACCAAAGCCCCATATACTACCCACCATTGTGACCTGTACGCTCTTGTTGGCTGACCCTCACTACATATTCGTCGCCAAACCCACTGGCTCCAGGTCATCTATAAATCACTGCTAGGCAAATCCCCGTCTTATCTTGGCTCACTGGTCACCATAGCAACACTCACCCGTAGTCTGCGCTCCAGCAGGTATATTTGTCTCCCGAGTGGCGCGTGTCTCCCGAGTGGCGCAGTGGTGCCACTAGAGATCCTGGTTCGAATCCAGGCTTTGTCATAGCCGGCCGCGACCGGGAGACCCATTGGGCGGCGCACAATTGGCCCAGCGTCGTCCAGGGTAGGGAATGGCCGGCAGGGATGTAGCTCAGTTGGTAGAGCATGGCGTTTGCAACGCCAGGGTTGTGGGTTCGATTCCCATGGGGGTCCAGTATGAAAAATAAAAAAATAATGTATCTACTCACTAACTGTAAGTCGCTCTGGATAAGAGCGTCTGCTAAATGACTAAAATGTAATGTAAATGTATATCTCACTGGTCAAAGCCAACACCTCCTTTGGCCGCCATTCCTTCCAGTTCTCTGCTGCCAATGACTGGAACGAACTGCAAAAATCTCTGAAGCTGGAGACTCCTATCTCCCTCACTAACTTTAAGCATCAGTTGTCAGAGCAGCTTACCGATCACTGCACCTGTACACAGCCCATCTGTAATTAGCCCACCCAACTACCTCATCCCCATTTTGTTATTTATTTTGCTAATTTGCACCCCAGTATCTCTATTTGCACATCATCTTTTGCACATCTATCATTCCAGTGTTAATACGAAATTGTAACTATTTTGCACTATTGCCTATGTAGTATCTGAGGAATTATGACTTTGCTAATGTTTTCAAAGTGGAACCTGAGAGGATGTTTATTCAGTTTTAGGGGGAGCAGTTTTAGAGGGACACCCTAAAGCAGAGGAAGTCTGTTAGGTGTCCTCCTGGGATTGGTCTGTAGGGGAACACCCATATCAGATTACATAGAATATATACCACAGTTGGGACAAAGGAAGACAGAATAATCAGATTTGAGATGGGCCGATTATTCTCCAGGTATCTGCAGGTATCTGTAAATCGACGCTGTAACCCTTTGTTATGAATAAACCTTTATGATGAAAATACAGCGTCAGCGGGTTCTCCTTGGTCACACAGCATAATTAGCAACGTTTACTCGACACAACACCTATTTATTGCCTTACCTCCATAACTTACTACATTCGCACACACTGTATATATATTTTCTGTTGTATTTTTTACTTTGTTTTGTTTACCCCATATGTAACTCTGTGTTGTTGTTTTTATCGCACTGCTTTGCTTTATCTTGGCCAGGTCGCAGTTGTAAATGAGAACTTGTTCTCAACTTGCTTACCTGGTTAAATAAAGGTGAAATAAATAATAATAAAAAATAAAAAAGTTAACTAGCTGGCTCATCGTTGCCCATGAAAGGAAGTTAGGCTAGCGAGCATCCATTTTAGCCAGGTAGCCTAGGACAACAAAAACTAAAAGCGTGTACTGTATGACAGAGTCATAGACCGTTTTGGCAACATGAAAGAGAGAAGGATGGCATTGGTTTATGGTGAGTCAACATGTTTTTTCTACTTGCATGCACACACACGCACACACACAGAAATCAGTGCCATCAACAGCCACATCATATTAGGTTAGGTTGATTGGATTAAATCGTTTTGGGTATCTTTTAGTTGTCACTGTATTAGACTAAGCATAGGTAATTTGATGATGTTGAAACGTTAAAGTTGAAATGGTGCTGGAATAGTGGAGGCAGCTCCTGTTTTCTTAGCGACTTGTGGTAACTCTCCATGGTTCTAAATTAATAGTTGTTTAGTAGTCCGTAAATGTCGGAAACATTAACTTGATTGACCATGCTGTAGGTCATGTAACTGTTTGTTACATGCAATATGCTTTGCGAACTTCACCAGACAGATGTTGGTCTCTGGTTTCGTGATGAAACTCAGGTGTGGTTGAATTTATTCTGGCAAGGGCATATGAACTAACAGGTTATAGAGCAAACAATGCAATTATAACAACACATACAGTGGGGAAAAAAAGTATTTAGTCAGCCACCAATTGTGCAAGTTCTCCCACTTAAAAAGATGAGAGAGGCCTGTAATTTTCATCACAGGTACACGTCAACTATGACAGACAAAATTAGAAAAAAAATTCCAGAAAATCACATTGTAGGATTTTTAATGAATTTATTGGCATATGATGGTGGAAAATAAGTATTTGGTCAATAACAAAAGTTTCTCAATACTTTGTTATATACCCTTTGTTGGCAATGACACAGGTCAAACGTTTTCTGTAAGTCTTCACAAGGTTTTCACACACTGTTGCTGGTATTTTGGCCCATTCCTCCATGCAGATCTCCTCTAGAGCAGTGATGTTTTGGGGCTGTCGCTGGGCAACACAGACTTTCAACTCCCCTCCAAAGATTTTCTATGGGGTTGAGATCTGGAGACTGGCTAGGCCACTCCAGGACCTTGAAATGCTTCTTACGAAGCCACTCCTTCGTTGCCCGGGCGGTGTGTTTGGGATCATTGTCATGCTGAAAGACCCAGCCACGTTTCATCTTCAATGCCCTTGCTGATGGAAGGAGGGTTTCACTCAAAATCTCACGATACATGGCCCCATTCATTCTTTCCTTTACACGGATCAGTCGTCCTGGTCCCTTTGCAGAAAAACAGCCCCAAAGCATGATGTTTCCAACCCCATGCTTCACAGTAGGTATGGTGTTCTTTGGCTGCAACTCAGCATTCTTTGTCCTCCAAACATGACGAAGTTGAGTTTTTACCAAAAAGTTCTATTTTGGTTTCATCTGACCATATGACATTCTCCCAATCCTCTTCTGGATCATCCAAATGCACTTCAGACGGGCCTGGACATGTACTGGCTTAAGCAGGGGACACGTCTCGCACTGCAGGATTTGAGTCCCTGGCGGCGTAGTGTGTTACTGATGGTTGGCTTTGTTACTTTGGTCCCAGCTCTCAGCAGGTCATTCACTAGGTCCCCCCGTGTGGTTCTGGGATTTTTGCTCACCGTTCTTGTGATCATTTTGACCCCACGGGGTGAGATCTTGCATGGAGCCCCAGATCGAGGGAGATTATCAGTGGTCTTGTATGTCTTCCATTTCCTAATAATTGCTCCCACAGTTGATTTCTTCAAACCAAGCTGCTTACCTGTTGCAGATTCAGTCTTCCCAGCCTGGTGCAGGTCTACAATTTTGTTTTTGGTGTCCTTTGACAGCTCTTTGGTCTTGGCCATTGTGAAGTTTGGAGTGTGACTGTTTGAGGTTGTGGACAGGTGTCTTTTATACTGATAACAAGTTCAAACAGGTGCCATTAATACAGGTAACGAGTGGAGGACAGAGGAGCCTCTTAAAGAAGAAGTTACAGGTCTGTGAGAGCCAGAAATCTTGCTTGTTTGTAGGTGACCAAATACTTATTTTCCACCATAATTTGCAAATAAATTCATTAAAAATCCTACAATGGGATTTTCTAGATTTTTTTTTCTCAATTTGTCTGTCATAGTTGACGTGTACCTATGATGAAAATTACAGGCCTCTCTCATCTTTTTAAGTGGGAGAACTTGCACAATTGGTGGCTGACTAAATACTTTTTTGCCCCACTGTAGGTTGTAATATCAATTTTTTTTCCTTGGCTTCCCCAGTGATTTTACCCTCGCACCGCTACTGGTGGGACTACTGAGGATGTCTATGTGGTTGGTCCCATTTTGTCATGGCAATAATGGCTTTTCCTGACTGGGAAGAGGAGGCCTTTTATCTGGCCTTCCACTGGAAACCTTATTTCCACCTCCAGTTTCATTCCCTCCATCTCTCTGGCTGTGTGAGGAGCTTCCACTGGAGGGAGGACAAGGATCAGGCCCTCCTCTGAGAAGATACCAGGAATAGACAGAAGGAATGAGGAAGGGAGAGATAGAGATGGATGATCGGAGAAGGAGAGAGAGAAATACAGAGACAGACAGAGAAAGAGAGAGAAAGAGACCACCTGGTTCAGACAGGCCTCAGAGAAAAGACAGGAGTGGACACCAAGCTGACTGCTTTGTGTCAAGACAAGCTTATTTGATCAATACTCTGTCATGGTTCAGCATCATGGATAACTTTCCATTCACTCATTACTTTCTCATTATAAAGTCATTGTAGTCCCAATGTAGGACTATTTATTCCAGTGTGTCAGGATCAAATAGGGTTCAGTGTTGAAGGTAATCCAGGGACAGACCGCTGAAGACATAATCCAGACACAATGTTTGGGATAGCTTTGTAAAAGCCACAATAAATCATTGCATCAGACATCCTACTTCAGAATAAATGTACTTTTAAGTGAACACTTCGGTTGAAAAGATCATAACAACATTCAAAAGCACCGATGGGAAGATGATGATGTATGGAAAATATTACTAATGTTTGATGATCAATGGAGGAGACGTTGTTCAGTAAACATCAGCTGTCTCCTGTTTGGTTAAAGGAGCTTTCTGATGCTTGTTGGTCTGTTTACAACACTCATGGTACGTCCTGAAAACAGAACATCTGTGCACCAGACAAAGGCAGAGAGAACAATTGTGATTAAATCTATAATTACATCAGGTTTCAAAAGGAATTGTTAGCTCCGACAAAGGAAACATTTTTCCTGGTCAGGTCACATGATCAGGAACAACTATTGGCCCTACAGATGAGGTAACCAAATACATTGGTAGTTCCCAAACCAGAACAATTCTAGAGACTAATTAACTAGAGATAAATAAAAGCACAGTCATTCTCCAACCAGTAACCGTGAATCTAGTTCTATTTAACTCCACAGTGCCACAACACAGATACCCACAGACAGACAGACAGATATCCCTTAGTTACACAGGGCATAGGGTTTCCACGACAACAGTTATTAATTAAACATGACTCTCTTGTGTTCTTCATTCACGTCTAAAAGCCAAATCACAACTGACTAGGAATGGCTACATAGTACAGTACAGGATTGATGGCATTGGACAAAAACTGGATCAGGTCTTAAGACATGACAAGACACTATCATCAATCTTCTTTACACGAGGCAGTATTGTACATGTTTACCCATAATGAGATTGTTTGGAAACGTATCTAAAGAGAGTAGCAGCACCCACCAGGGAAATAACAGAAACAAACATGGTGGTTGTATTTAAAATGTGGCCTATTTTTTATTATTGTCGAGAGGCATACATTACAGTGCAAACAATTCTTTGGCAAACTTACAATACAATTGTCAGATAGGTATCCACTTTGACCACTCACTTTGGGACAGTGTAGGTAAAGCATGTTCAGTCTTGCAGAGCAGTGCATTCCGGTGACAGTGGGGGGTTTGGGGAACAAAGGGGAGACAAGTAAGATGAGGGTTAGAATGAAAATAAAAAAGCCAACAAAAGGTACTCAGTACAACATGGCTGAAGATGACATGACAACCAGCGATGCAGAGGAACTGAGGTCACAGTGCAATGGGAGCCAAACCTGTGGGTGCATGCATATACAGACGCAGACACACACACACTGGACAGACGCAGACACACACTGTACAGACGGAGACATACGCATACGCATGCACACGCACACACACACACACACACACACACACACACACACACACACACACACACACACAGAAGCAGGAGTAAAAGCCAAGGTACTGCAGAGGAAAGGAGAGGGAGGAGAAAAGAAAAGATGAAACACTGAATATTAAACTGTACAGGTCTACTATACATAATGCAGTATGTATTCCATGTGGTATGATACCAATGTGCCAACATTGCTATTGAGCTCCACCACAACCACATGATTGCCTTGACATTCTTGGAGAAACCCCAAACCCCTACAGCATACTGCACATACTTGTATCTGATTTATGGGCCTCTGTGTGTGTGTGTGTGTGTGTGTGTGTGTGTCCGTCAATAGGACACACTGTTGGTGATTTCTAACAGTAGGGAGCCTCCAGAAAATAAAGCAGTGCCAGATATTTGATTGACACCATCTGCCGTTCCACCCTACCCTCCCATCTGGCTTCCATTAGAGAGGAATGGGGGTCAGAGAGATAGAAGTCTGCGCTTCACACACCCGGCCAATGACGTCACCTCGCCTCCATATCCTAGGAACCTAAGAGATGAGAGCCAGGCGAGGTTTCTCACCCGCATTAAAACTACAGAGACGCTCCGAGGAGCTGTCAGAAAAACCTGATGATTGGTCACACACACACAACTCTCCAGCACACAGAGGAGAATAGTTACATCATATGGGCTGAGTGCTTGGGAAGGGGAAAGGAATGCATGTGAGTGAGTGTCCTTCTGTAAACTGGAGCTGAGAAGCTGTGTGTTCGGTTATAAGAGGACCAGATAGTTTGATTAGGGAGGTATGGCTGCAGTCCTTCAATGTCTATGTGTAAGTATGGGTTAATGCTGGACAGAGGGGTAGAGGGGACACTAGGGGTAGGACTTAGAGTACTGCTGTGGTAGGTTAGCAGTAGGCACTGAGGGAGGGGGCGAACACTGAAAACGTCAGGACAAAAACTACTACATCTCTACAGTGGTAACAAATGGCCTTTCACTGCTTTAACAACACGGAGTGTGAGAAAGCATTACATCTTCAGAGAAAAATGGTATTATGCCTTCTAGTAAGGAGTGGTTAAGTCATATAGGAACATCTCCCCCTCCAACCCCAACCCCAACCCACATTCCTCAAGTTTGTATAAGTGTTGACATGGCCTTTGGGAGAGGAGATAACATATCTAAATAACAGATGTTATTTAGTTCACCAACAGTTGCCATTGGAGCAAGATGTGATAACAAGGTAAAAATCAGTAGACATCTTTGCATTGCAAAAGGATTTTGTAGGGCTTCACATTATCTTCATATGTTAGCAAGTGATACAAAAGGGAGAAATACATATTCATAATATGATATAAAGCACCATAAACATTTTGAAAAGGGGAAGTAATTTTGTACATAAAATGTATTTAGAGTGAATAAAAAAAGATTCTCTCAAATGTGATTTTTTTAAGAACAAAAGGCACATAATGAGTGTATATATGTTGCTTTGCATATTGTAAAAAAAAAAGAAGAAAAAAAAGAAAACAATACTTTGAAGGGTTGCATTTAGTGACTAAATCGTTAAGACAAAGGGGAAAAATAGCACCAGTTTTTCGGCATCTCTAACCTGAGAAAGCGTTTTGAGACAACATGGCCAACCCATGGTCAATCTAATGGCTGCAGTGCCATTCCCTCCTCTTTTCACCACACACTTGTTTTAGCCGTTTTGTGGGGCCTTCAAATGCAGTGGTGAGGTAACACTTCAGATCAGAGACCTCTATCTGAGGCCCTGTTTGGGAGACCACGAGTGAGGAAGGGGGGTTGTCCATCTGTCCATCCATCCATTTATTCATCCATCCATTCATCCTTCCAGAAGGAAGCAGATCCATAGTGACTGCTCTCCTGTTGCCAGTGGATTTGAAACCAAGCCTCAGGCAGTTTGTCGGCCATGGGGACATGACAATCCAAATAAAAAAATAATACAAATTATGATTTTTCTAAAAACAATTTTAAAAATGAGGCAATTGGGTGCAGGTGGCTGTAAGGTAAGCACACCGTCAGGGTCTCTCCTTCTGTGTGTGTACAGTGAGGGAAAAAAGTATTTGATCCCCTGCTGATTTTGTACGTTTGCCCACTGACAAAGACATGATCAGTCTATCATTTTAATGGTAGGTTTATTTGAACAGTGAGAGACAGAATAACAACAAAAAAATCCAGAAAAACACATGTCAAAAATGTTATGAATTGATTTGCATTTTAATGAAGGAAATAAGTATTTGACCCCTCTGCAAAACATTACTTAGTACTTGGTGGCAAAACCCTTGTTGGCAATCACAGAGGTCAGACGTTTCTTGTAGTTAGCCACCAGGTTTGCACACATCTCAGGAGGGATTTTGTCCCACTCCTCTTTGCAGATCTTCTCCAAGTCATTAAGGTTTTGAGGCTGACGTTTGGCAACTCGAACCTTCAGCTCCCTCCACAGATTTTCTATGGGATTAAGGTCTGGAGACTGGCTAGGCCACTCCAGGACCTTAATGTGCTTCTTCTTGAGCCACTCCTTTGTTGCCTTGGCCGTGTGTTTTGGGTCATTGACATGCTGGAATACCCATCCACAACCCATTTTCAATGCCATGGCTGAGGGAAGGAGGTTCTCACCCAAGATTTGACGGTACATGGCCCCGTCCATCGTCCCTTTGATGCGGTGAAGTTGTCCTGTCCCCTTAGCAGAAAAACACCCCCAAAGCATAATGTTTCCACCTCCATGTTTGACGGTGGGGATGGTGTTCTTGGGGTCATAGGCAGCATTCCTCCTCCTCCAAACACAGCGAGTTGAGTTGATGCCAAAGAGCTCGATTTTGGTCTCATCTGACCACAACACTTTCACCCAGTTCTTCTCTGAATCATTCAGATGTTCATTGGCAAACTTCAGACGGCCCTGTATATGTGCTTTCTTGATCAGGGGGACCTTGCGGGCGATGCAGGATTTCAGTCCTTCACGGCGTAGTGTGTTACCAATTGTTTTCTTGGTGACTATGGTCCCAGCTGCCTTGATCATTGACAAGATCCTTCCATGTAGTTCTGGGCTGATTCCTCACCGTTCTCATGATCATTGCACCTCCACGAGGTGAGATCCTGCATGGAGCCCCAGGCCGAGGGAGTTTGACAGTTTTGTGTTTCTTCCATTTGCGAATAATCGCACCAACTGTTGTCACCTTCTCACCCAGCTGCTTGGCGATGGTCTTGTAGCCCATTCCAGCCTTGTGTAGGTCTACAATCTTGTCCCTGACATCCTTGGAGAACTCTTTGGTCTTGGCCACGGTGGAGAGTTTGGAATTTGATTGATTGATTGCTTCTGTGGACAGGTGTCTTTTATACAGGTAACAAACTGAGATTAGGAGCACTCCCTTTAAGAGTGTTCTCCTAATCTCAGCTCGTTACCTGTATAAAAGACACCTGGTAGCCAGAAATCTTTCTGATTGAGAGGGGGTCAAATACTTATTTCCCTCATTAAAATGCAAATCAATTTATAACATTTTTGACATGCGTTTTTCTGGATTTATTTGTTGTTATTCTGTCTCTCACTGTTCAAATAAACCTACCATTAAAATTATAGACTGATAATTTCTTTGTCAGTGGGCAAACATACAAAATCAGCAGGGGATCAAATATTTTTCCCTCACTGTATGTGTGTGTGTCAGACACTAGGGCATGGGGCCCCTGAGGGTTACACATGATGGCTACCCGACGCCTGGCTCCCTGTCTTGGTCTGGCTGTTACTGGCTGCTCCCTCTCCCTGGTTGAGACACACGGGGCAGCACAATCCTTTTAGCTTCACAGGCCCCTTGCACTCCACCGGCGGACAAGACTCCACGAAGCATGTCACCTGGGCATCCTGGAGGGAGGGAGTGGGGGAGGAAAGAGAGGGAGGGAAAGAAAGACAGAAATAGAGAGCGGAGAGAGAGGGGGGTGGTCAGGTTTGTCATGAGAGACCTTCCCCTCTGCCAGCAGTTGGAACAGTGAGAGACTGGAGATTCATGAAGATAAAGAGATGAAAAGAATCGGTCAAGCTGAAAAGTGACACACTGTACATGGGTCTGCGGTGCCAGGAGGTTAGTACTGCGGTGCCAGGAGGTTGGTACTGCGGTGCCAGGGGGTTAGTACTGCCAAATAGTAGAAGGGTGAAATGCTGGCCATGGCGCCAGACCAGGGCAGAATGGGACAGGACAGATGGATCCTGGCACTGGCATGGTGCTGAGTGGAGTAGTGATGGCACGCCAATGGCGCTGGCAATCTGATCCATCTAGCCCGCCTCCGGGCAGTGTGAAAAGTTGTAGAAAGAGGCTGCTAATGGCAAACAGGCCTGATAAGCTGGGTGTGAATGTGAGAAGTGAATATACTGTACACTTTGCACTGTGTGCGTGTTGAGGAGTGGGTGGTGAATAGACTGTGGTTGTGCAAGTATTTGTGTGGTCTGTACACGTGTGTGTGGTCTGTACATGTGTGTGTGGTCTGTACATGTGTGTGTGGTCTGTACATGTGTGTGTGGTCTGTACATGTGTGTGTGGTCTGTACATGTGTGTGTGGTCTGTACGTGTGTGTGTGGTCTGTATAGACATGTACACAAGTTTGTAGAGGCACAAGCTTGATGTAGTTATTGCATGCTAGGAATATGGGACTAAATACTTAACTTTTGACTACTTTAATACACATACATGTATAAGTGAATTTGTCCAAATACTTATGACACCTTCAAATGGACTAGATACATAAAGTGATTTAATTTCTAAATGGTAAAACAGATACTGTATGTATGGAAAAACCCTCAAATAAAAAGTGACATTCTGTACTTTCACCTCATATGAAACATTTTGGATCTCAAGTATAAGTATAGAGCCAAATTAAAAATTACAGCTTCACTGTCCAAATAAATACGTAGGGGGGTGTACGTGTGTGTGTGTGGGGGGGGTGGGGTACATACTCTGCACTCGCATGTGGAACACGGATCCTTCTTCCACCTCTCTCCGTCCGATCGCTCACGACCCTCCGCATCAGTGCAGTCTGTCTTACTCAGACGAGCTTCAAGTCTTTTAATCTGCAGACAGACAGGAGGGGTTAATGGAAGCTAAGGAAAGGAGGTAGCACCCCATGAGGCAGTGATGCCATATTTCTCTGCTAACTAATGCCCAGAGCAGCACACAAAACTAGCCCTCCCCACAAAGCATGTACACACACCCACAGCCCAACGTCTTTCCTGTAAATGCGAGTCACGCGAACAAGCTAGAGCAGTTTTATTTAACCATCCACTTACAATAAATACCCCCCCCCTTAGCATTCAAAGACCCAGGCAGCACACAGAGGGGCCAAGGGCGGGACACAGGGCCCAGTCTGTTTAAATCAACTGTACCGCTTACGACACAAAGTGGAACTGACAGCGTTTTAGAAACATAAAATCTTATAAAAATCTGTTCACATACACACCCAGGAAAAATACAATGCATTTTTTTTTCATTTTCTGACAAGCGAGCACTTAGATATGGTCATTTTCACGTTTTCATACTTTCATAGAATGTTTGGGAAAATGTTATAGAAATATATAGTGGGAAAGCGGCACTACGTCTGGACAATTAATCGACACTGCAGTAAATAAAACCTATCGCCTCGATCACACCTACAGCGTCATTGTGCAAAATGGTACACAGCATCATCTGGATATGTGTGCAACAAAAGTTCAACATTCACCTTCTGCTACCATTTCTGTCAAGCCGTCTACGCATACAATTTGATGCATACGTTCGATACATCCAACGTATGCACCACACAGAACGCATTGCAACGGACTCTGTAATGCAATGCTCAAGGCAAACGCAGAGTTCCATTGGAAATAAATGTACTTCTGGTGTACCAAAATGCAATGAAGCTGTCGGTGTGATCGAGGCATAATAAAACGTGTACGTTTTGTCCAGGACCAGGCTCTACACAGACCGGTGCGCCGTAGCCAATAAGAACTACAGTTGGCCGATATGCAAATAAGCCATTTGCCACACGGGTCTGCCATTATTCACTTTGAACTAGACTGTGTGTTTACAGGCAGTAGCAACAGCGCGACTTTAGACCATTAGAAAGCATTCGCCAAAAGCCACAAAATACACCTGAATGGAATTCTGCTAATATGTACAGTGAGGGAAAAAAGTATTTGTATTTGATCTCCTGCTGATTTGGTACGTTTGCCCACTGACAAAGAAATGATCAGTCTATAATTTTAATGGTAGGTTTATTTGAACAGTGAGAGACAGAATAACAACAAAAAAATCCAGAAAAACGCATGTCAAAAATGTTATAAATTGATTTGCATTTTAATGAGGGAAATAAGTATTTGACCCCCTCTCAAATCAGAAAGATTTCTGGCTCCCAGGTGTCTTTTATACAGGTAACGAGCTGAGATTAGGAGAACACTCTTAAAGGGAGTGCTCCTAATCTCAGCTTGTTACCTGTATAAAAGACACCTGTCCACAGAAGCAATCAATCAATCAGATTCCAAACTCTTCACCATGGCCAAGACCAAAGAGCTCTCCAAGGATGTCAGGGACAAGATTGTAGACCTACACAAGGCTGGAATGGGCTACAAGACCATCGCCAAGCAGCTTGGTGAGAAGGTGACAACAGTTGGTGCGATTATTCGCAAATGGAAGAAACACAAAATAACTGTCAATCTCCCTCAGCCTGGGGCTCCATGCAAGATCTCACCTCGTGGAGTTGCAATGATCATGAGAACGGTGAGGAATCAGCCCAGAACTACACGGGAGGATCTTGTCAATGATCTCAAGGCAGCTGGGACCATAGTCACCAAGAAAACAATTGGTAACACACTACGCCGTGAAGGACTGAAATACTGCAGCGCCCGCAAGGTCCCCCTGCTCAAGAAAGCACATAAACATGCCCGTCTGAAGTTTGCCAATGAACATCTGAATGATTCAGAGGAAAACTGGGTGAAAGTGTTGTGGTCAGATGAGACCAAAATTGAGCTCTTTGGCATCAACTCAACTCGCCGTGTTTGGAGTAGGAGGAATGCTGCCTATGACCCCAAGAACACCATCCCCACCGTCAAACATGGGGGTGTTTTTCTGCTAAGGGGACAGGACAACTTCACCGCATCAAAGGAACGATGGACGGGGCCATATACCGTCAAATCTTGGGTGAGAACCTCCTTCCCTCAGCCAGGGCATTGAAAATGGGTAGTGGATGGGTATTCCAGCATGACA
Organism: Coregonus clupeaformis; assembly: GCF_020615455.1. Classification (NCBI taxonomy): domain Eukaryota; kingdom Metazoa; phylum Chordata; class Actinopteri; order Salmoniformes; family Salmonidae; genus Coregonus; species Coregonus clupeaformis. The sequence continues at coordinate 503,710 of NC_059216.1, read as the reverse complement.
ATGACCCAAAACACACAGCCAAGGCAACAAAGGAATGGCTCAAGAAGAGGCACATTAAGGTCATGGAGTTGCCTAGCCAGTCTCCAGACCTTAATCTCATAGAAAATCTGTGGAGGGAGCTGAAGGTTCGAGTTGCCAAATGTCAGCCTCGAAACCTTAATGACTTGGAGAAGATCTGCAAAGAGGAGTGGGACAAAATCCCTCCTGAGATGTGTCCAAACCTGGTGGCCAACTACAAGAAACGTCTGACCTCTGTGATTGCCAACAAAGGTTTTGCCACCAAGTACTAAGTCATGTTTTGCAGAGGGGTCAAATACTTATTTCCCTCATTAAAATGCTAATCATTTTATAACATTTATGACATGCATTTTTCTGGATTTTTTTGTTGTTATTCTGTCTCTCACTGTTCAAATAAACCTACCATTAAAATTATAGACTGATCATTTCTTTGTCAGTGGGCAAACGTACAAAATCAGCAGGGGATCAAATACTTTTTTCCCTCACTGTAAATACCACGTGAGTCCTCTTACATTTGGGAACTTTACAGTCCTATTGATCAAACACCATGAACAGGTGTCTCTCCCTCCTTAAGATCAACAACTACTGTTAGCCAGAGCGAGATGAGCTCAAATCTAACGAGGGAACAGTAGATAAACACTCTCAAACTTTTTCAGCTTGTAGTTTACCATCAAAACTGCACTGATAAATGATGGGGAATAGTTGCCCACTCGCCCTTCTGCAGCTTGCCTGCCAATGCATGCTTGTCTTAACCCACATTTTGACAACTGAATGGGAACTGCCTGCCCGCCCGCCCATTTAATTGATGCCAAATACAGTTGATTGACAACTAAGAGATATGCATGCTAACTGTGGATAACAGTCGTTCAAGTTCAGCATTGCTAGCTAGCTAGCAAAGCGATTTACATTTCTTGCTAGCTAACCAAATGACACCTGCATCTCTAGCTTTAGCCACCACAAAAAAAAACGATATGAGGGAAAAAAGTCGCCCACTCACCCACTCGTCCAATGACATGACATCCTCCTAGCAGCTAGCTAGCTAAGTAAAGTTTGGGTCCATGTTTTAAGCTTGCTAAATAAATAGCTACATAAATAGATACGCTAGTCTACTAGCTATGTAATGACTGACTTGTGATCATTGCCCTTGCTAGTTTTATTGTATTGCCATTTCCAGCCTTAGATATATTTGTCAGTTTTTGTCCAAAATAAAGAGTTATTGAAACTGAAACAGTGCATCACGAATGGTTAGAGGCAGCAAACAATGTACCAGGCCAGCTGTGATTTATAACCTGATAGCAATATTTTTGGGACTACCAAGAAATGTATTGGTGAATTATATTAATCATGCATCGAACTGCATCCATCTATTCGGCCAATAATGGAATTTGGAGTAAAAAACAATGCATTTTTAAAACCTCTTAACATTTTTTTGTTGTTGCATAAACTGGGAATTTTATATTTTTTACTGATATTATGATTGTCTGTTTTTCATATCTGCAACGTAGTTAAAATGCTGTAAGTTCCACTTTAATCAAAGCCATGTTAGCCTGTTAGCCTACAGCACAGTTAGCTCTCCTTTATCCCACCCCAATGTGCTACATGCTAAGATACTCTACCATCAGGCAGCATATCCTGTTCAATCTGGGCACATACAATACAGGCTAATAGTATTAGGAACAGTGTCTGGATTCTACAATGTTCTGCATGGGTTCTGCCTGTAAGAGCCTGAGCTGAACATGTCTGGACTTGCAGTGTAGAGGACGGATGTAAAGTAGCACTCAAATCACTATCCAAAAAGACTGGTGTTGCAATTTCAATGTGTGCTGAGCAGACGGAATGAGATTAGGGTAATACTTCTTAAAGAACAAACCCAGCAGATCTAGCCTTATGTAGTATACAACTGTTCTCACCTGCTTTCGTAAACCTGTGATAGTCTTCTGCATGTCCACCACAAAGTCTTGGAAGTCATTCAGCGAGGGTTCAGTGCTTTGTTGCCAGGTGAGAGAGACATTCACAAGATTTTCAGGAGTGCCTTCAGCTGGGCTGGAATATAAGAAAACACATCCCAAAATACAACCTTATATTATTATAGCATAACTTTGTTAGTTATAATACTTTTAGTCACCACAGTCATTTGATATGACGCAGAATGGTTATCACATTCAAGGAACTTAATGTAACCAGAGGTACCAAACAAGAAAGAGTGAAGGATCAGACAAAGCCTTAGTTGTTACCTGCTGTTCTCCTGTATGCTGTTGGCTGCAGGCTTCTGCTCTGCAGAGCTCTGGTCCACTGACCTGCGCCCTCTGAAGTGGTAGGACAGGGCATTGAACTGACCCTTGGTCCTGCAGTCTGGGGGTACAACAAATCACAACTTAAACAATGGGGCAAATCAGGAAACTCAGATTACATAAAGATCAATGAATTAACGCCCTTGGCCCATGCCCTGTGCAGTCTTAGCTGTGACGTGATCAGTGATGCTGTTGAGTACTGCTGAAGCTCTGCTGACAGTCTCTCACTCACACCTTAGTACAGTGTGGTGGTAGGTGGGGATCTGCCCTGAACACACACCACTTCATCTGCAGGTCCCCTTTCATCACACTTCAAAGAGCTGATCTGAGAGCAGAGCTACCGAGACTCCAGCCTCCCACACACCAACACACCTTATAGACGGGTTGCCTGACAACGTCACGAAAATTATGAACACGCATTGCAAGGGTAGAAGGCCTTGTGTTATGATTCTGAATGGTCAGATAGCTAGCCACAATGACCAGAAGCTGCCATGTGGGGAATCATAGGTGGTTCGTTTCAGCTAGTTGTATCTTGTTTTTGATACCTTGTCTTGTTTTGAGGTGTTTTGATTTATACCACAGTGGGCTCCAAAATTACTTGCACCCCTGACTGGCAATGCACAAACAATACTTAAAAATATATAAACAATATAATTATAGAGATAAACTCAAAATACCAACATGTGAGAAATACTGTACTATATTAATGTTCCAATGGAACCCACCAAAATAATTTTTGGATTTAATTAAAAATCAATGTCCTCCAAATCAAGGTTTCACAATTAATGGCACCCTTAAAGATTATTGTAAATTACATCTACCAAAATTAAAGCAGGAATTAAATTCCACTTTTTTAAGTTTATCTAAGTCTAATGGAACTATATTTAGCCATTACATCACTTCCTGTTTCACTAGGGTATAAAAATGAGGTAACACGCATGCAATATCCCTTTGTCATCCAACAACATGAAGAAAACAAAATAACTGGCAGTTCAAAAGAAACAGATGGTCGTAGACCTTCATAAATCTGGTAATGGTTACAAGAAGATCCACAAACGATTGAATATACCACTGAGCACTGTCAGGGCAATTATTAAAAAAATTAAACGATATGGAACAGTAGAAAACCTCACGGGTAGAGGATGGCATATGCATTTTACCCCCCAGGATAGGGAGGAGGATGGTGAGGGAAGCAACAAAATCCCCAAGTATCACTGTGAAGGAATTGCAGGCCTTGGTGGCGTCTTGGGGTCACCAGGTTTCAAAAAGCACCATCAGACGCCATCTCCACAACCACAGGCTCTTTGGAAGGGTTGCCAGAAGAAAGCCCTTTCTGACCCCAAGACACATACGCAAGCGCTTGGAGTTTGCCAAACGTCATTTAAATTATGACTGGAAGAAGGTGCTCTGGTCAGATGAGACCAAAATTGAAAATGTTGGTCAAATACAGCATCGGCATGTTTGGCGTCGAAACAGAGATGCATACAAGGAGAGGCACCTCATACCCACGGTGAAATATGGTGGTGGGTCAGTGATGTTTTGGGGCTGTTTTAATTCCAGAGGTCCAGGGGCACTGGTTAAGATTGATGGCATAATGAATTCCACCAAGTATCAGGCAATTTTGGCTGACAATCTGGTTGCCTCTGCCAGAAGGCTGGGACTTGGCCGTAGGTGGACTTTCCAACAAGACAATGACCCAAAACATACCTCAAGATCCACACAGAAATGGTTCTGTGACAACAAAATCAATGTTCTGCCATGGTCATCTCAGTCGCCGGACCTCAAACCAATTGAAAATCTGTGGGCTGAGTTGAAGAGGGCAGTTGATAAGCGCAAACCCAAGAATGTGAAGGATCTTGAAAGGATCTGCATAGAGGAATGGTCCAAAATCCCTCCAAATGTGTTCCTTAACCTTGTCAAACATTACAGGAAAAGACTCCATGGTGTTATCCTTGCCAGTACTAAATGAGGAGTGCCAATAATTATGAAACCTTGATTTTGGTGACATTTATTTTGTATTCAATAATTGTATGGTTGGTTCCATTGAAACATTAATATAGTACAGTATTTCTCACATGTTGGTATTTTGAGTTTATCTCTATAATTATATTGTTTATATTTTTTAAAGTATTGTTTGTGCATTGCCAGTCAGGGGTGCCAGTAATTTTGGAGCCCACTGTATGACAATATGGCATGTACCAGCTAGCTAAGCAACAACTGTAGCGATGTATTTGAGAGACAACAAGTGCTTATTGTGAAAATGTATTTATGTTTTCAATAAACATTTGGAGACAAAATATTATTTACATGTTGTCAATAATCGTATTCTAAGCCAACACCGTCTGCTTTGCCCCCAAGATGCGCACGCATCGGCTTAGTTGCTAAACAACACAACCGTCCTTATAATAAAATAACAATAAACCCCCTGAAAGAAGCCAGTTGCACAGAGAGGCCCTGTAATTAAGTGGGCTGTAACCTACACTGTGGGAGCTTCTAAGGTTGGGACCCTGGGACTAAACACCTCCCTCTGCAACTGGATCCTGGACTTCCTGACGGGCCGCCCCCAGGTGGTAAGGGCAGGCAACAACACATCTGCCACACTGATCCTCAATACCGGGGCCCCTCAGGGGTGCATGCTTAGTCCCCTCCTGTACTCCCTGTTCACCCAGGACTGCGTGGCCAAGCACGACTCCAACACCATCATTAAGTTTGCTGACGACACAACAGTGGTAGGCCTGATCACCGACAACGATGAGACAGCCTATAGGGAGGAGGTCAGAGACCTGGCAGTGTGGTGTCAGGACAACAACCTCTCCCTTAATGTGAGCAAGACAAAGGAGCTGATCGTGGGCTACAGGAAAACATTGACGAGGCTGTAGTGGAGCGTGTCGAGAGTTTCAAGTTCCTTGGTGTCCACATCACCAACAAACTATCATGGTCCAAACACACCAAGACAGTCGTGAAGAGGGCATGACAAAACCTTTTCCCCCTCAGGAGACTGAAAAGATTTGGCATGTGTCCCCAGATCCTCAAAAAGTTATACAGCTGCACTATCAAGAGCATCCTGACCGGTTGCATCACCGCCTGGTATGGCAACTGCTCGGCATCTGACCATAAGGCGCTACAGAGGCCCAATACATCACTGGGGCCAAGCTTCCTGCCTTCCAGGACCTATATACCAGGCGTTGTCAGAGGAAGGCCCTAAAAATTGTCAAAGACACCAGTCACCCAAGTCATAGGCTGCTCTCTCTGCTACCGCAAGACAAGCGGTACCGGAGCGCCAAGTCTAGGTCCAAAAGGCTCCTTAACCGCTTCTACCCCCAAGCTATAATACTGCTGAACAATTAATCAAATGGCCACCCGGACTATTTACATTGCTGCTACTCGCTGTTTATTATCTATGCATGGTCACTTTACCCCAACCTACATATACAAACTACCTCGACTAACCTGTACCCCCGCACATTGACTCGGTACCGGTACCCCCTGTATATAGCCTCGTTATTGTTATGTAATTTTATTGTGTTACTTTTTATTTAGTTTATTGAGTAAATATTTTTTAAACTCTATTTCTTGAACTGCATTGTTGTAAGTAAGCATTTCACGGTAAGATCTACACCTGTTGTTTTTGGCGCATGTGACAAATAAAATGTGATTTGATTTGATGATAAACAAAAGCTATAAAACACATATAACATGAAAAAAAAACTCAGCTATAAAAGACATGTTATCAAAAACAAAACTCTCGCTCGCATGAACAGAAACACACACACACACACACACACACACACACACACACACACACACACACACACACACGTCCTGATGATCTCTCTCTCAACAGAGCTAATGTGAATCTGTCTACAGTTTGTCTTGCCTCACACACACACAGAAACCAGAGACATAACTCTTTCCTCTTCTCCTCTGACCCTCTCCACGTCTGACCCTCTCCACTGACAGGATATTCACTGTTTATTAGCTTGTCTTTTCCAATGTTCATTTGTGAAGGCTGAGTGAACTCAGGGTCAGAGCCAAGAGAAAAAGGAAAAACAATAATCTAAGGATAAGAGACATTAAACCACAGTCGTATATTTAATCCCAAAATCATTACGTTCTCAAGGGATATTATCTGAGCTCATAGCAAGGACTAGTGAAACTAGTTGGCTGTTGCCCAAGGCTGATTTTGATACGGGCCAGAATAAAACATTTGACTTGATGAATAACCAAATTACCAATATTAATGTCACAGGCAAGAGGCAACAGTGGAGGGAGGGTGGGGTGAAAGTAGGGTGAGTACACCCCCATCCCTCCACCTCTCCACTTCACCCCCGTATCCACCTGAATACAAACTATTTTTAACTCAAAAGTCCCTGAATGCCTACTCAGTGTAAATCATGACTTCATCTAACACATTCAAAGGATCCAATGGAAAAGTGCATTGTGACTAGTGTGTCTCACAGTAGAGAGTAAATAGCTTATTATGGGTAATAACCCGCTGCTCACAGAATCCCTGTATTCTCACCCAGCCACCCAGAATAAGTGGTTCAGAGTCATCCACTCGGGTTCGTGCGAGAGAAAATTCAGCTGCTCTCCAAAAACCCAAACCTCTCCTGCACCCCAGACACCAATTCCATCTTTCCAATAATTTCCAATAATTTCCAACTAGCCTATGCTTTGGCTGAAGATAACTTAATTTCATAAGTGTCCCAGGTAATTCAGTAAATTGGTGAATTGGTTGCGCTGCTCGTACATGTGACGACATGTTAAACAAATAATATATTTTAGTAGATTGGGCGAGACAAACCCCCACTGAAAGCCCAGTCATCCCAGTCATGTAGCCTACTGCTGGTTTAGTCAATGGAACCCTGGGATGGAATATACAACATCAGGGCTAACTCTCAATAGCATCTCTAACCCTTACAATCACATGGTAATGTCTTAAAAAGCCTGGTTATGTACCAGGAGTCTGGGGTCAGAAGGTAGTAGGGAACAGTAGAGGAGGTAGCTTTATCTCTCAAGACAAACACACTCCCAACATCTGAAGAATAACCCAAGGCATTTACTGTAATGTTGATTAAAGGTCTATTCTTGACCCACTAATCAATTCCAATCATACCCAAGCCCTAACCTATACAGCCACAACCGGGGACCCAATCTAGCTAGTCAATGGCCCTTTTCACTGTGATGAGACAAAGCCTGAACACATTTGTATTATGTAATCTCGGTCCTATCTTATCTGGGTTTTCACATGCAGGCAAATGATTGCAGTCATACAGATAGCACTGTCAGACAAATGCACAAAGCTTTTGTAAATGCAGTCAAACGTTTGTAAATGCAGTCTCAAACACTGTGGGGGTACTGACCAATGATTACACAAAGCCTAGTCAGGTGCCTCCTAATCAAATGTAAAGCCCATCTTGTCCTGTTGCTTCCTACATCACATTCCACAGAAATAAACGTCCAAACATTAACCCTGTCTACCAACAGTACCAACAGTCTGGATATCTTTTTTTGTATCTTTGAGCAAGATGGAAGCAGTAAATCCTCAAATCATTCCATTCTGATGAAGGAGAAGAGGAAGTTGACTGAAGAGTATTGGACCATAGTCACACTCCACAATGTGTATAAAACAGCATCAACACAACCAATCCCAGAGACTCCCCATTCCCACAGATCACTACTTTTCACCAAAGCCATATAGAAAGACAATACACTATGTCTATGAAAAAAAGTAGTGCACTATTTAAGGAATAAGGAGTAATTTAAGACAGAATGAATGTGTGGTTTATATTCTATGTTACCCACCTTCGCAGCAGTCCTGCCACATGCGCAGGTCAATGTTGGGGATTTCTTCACAGCTGCCATATCCGTGGGGCAGCTCTGCCACATTGAACACATCCTGCTGGATACGAGTGATGTTGTCACTGTTGTCACACAGCACCCTCGTCAGAGACGCCTGCTTCAGCTGGGTCAGCTGGGCCGGGGTGAATACACCTGGGTTCTCATACCAGAACCTGGAAGCACAACCCAGGAGGAGAGGAGAGGATGGAGGGTTAGGGAGGTCTACACTAGTTACATGTAAACACACATCATAAAGACAGAACCTACCCTGTGTCCATCTCTCTCTCTCTCTCTCTCATCCTCCTAAAAAATGTGTTGGGGATGAGCAGAATGAATCTGACTAGAATTGGTAGCTGAGATGTGAGCTCACCGGTCCCCGTCTCTAAGGCGTTTGAACTGGGCAGCCAGCAGACACATGAGGGTGGGTCCCAGCCGGCTCCCAGGAACCAGGTCCTCAGCCATCAGAGCAGGGAACAGGTCGATGTTCAGGGGAGTGCTGTATAGCCTGGAGAGATAGGAATAGACAGACAGTCACAGCACTGTTACTCAACCCCAATGAAGCCACAGTTCAAGTGTGTCTGCAAATGATTGATAGCTAAAACCTGGTTTGCACCTCTGCAGCTTCTCCCTGACTTGGGGGTTCTTGATCTCATTCCTCAGGTCGTCAAAGCTCTGTGCCGAGGTCAGGTTACAGAAGGTCCGGTAGTCGTTGTAGGGCGGTATCCCATGATCCCTTCCTCTCTGGATGTTCATGGCGGCCAGATCCAGCGCTACAGAGTGGGCCATGGAGAACAGCCTCTCCGTAAGCTCTGTGTTCAACAGCTGGGTCGACACACGCATCTTCCCCGCCACGCCAAACAGGCCCCGCAGTAGGGGGTCGATTCCCCCCTCATTGACAATGCGGAAGGGGGAGAAGAAGGCACGGTGCAGGGAGATGTGGCCCTGGGGGATGGGCTGGAAGTGCTCGTCCAGCCGGTACAGGATGGGGTTGATGAGGGTGTGTCCGAAGCGGAATGCCGCCGTGGCGAAGGCGTTGAGGATGCCGGCATTGATGTTAGGGTTGTAGCCGCGGTAGTCGCCCATCAGCTTCATGCCTGCGTCACCCAGGACCTGAGGGAGGGGGTGACAATCATCATCATCACCAATAATAATAATTTACAGAGACAGCACCTTTCATCAATCTGAAGACTCTTCACAAGACCATTGGTTAGAGTATGAGACAGAGTAGTACATCTATAATGAAAGCGTAGTATCCAGTGCAGGTTCTTACCTTGGGCAGCCAGTGGTTGTAGGTGATGTGCTGCATCTGTGCGCCAACTATCTTCCTTGCCTCGTGGTAGATGGTGTCTCCATCCCAGTGTGGGTTGAGTCTGAGCAGCTCTGTAGCTACGCGGTTGTGTTCCCTGAACCACACAGTGTGCATGGCTGTCAGACCCAGCTGCTCGTTGGCCCTGTGGTCTCCAGCCAGGAAGCAGGGGATAGGACTCTCGTTCTCATCCCTCATACACTCTGTAGGGGGCCCCGTGGCGAAGGGTAGCAGGGGCTTCCCAGAGCGCTGGACGATGCCCTGCTTCAGCAGACCCCTCTGACTGGCCAGGTCCCGGACCTCCTCTGACTCGTGGCGTGAGCTGCCGTACACGTTGGACGCATCGATGTACGACGTCAGCTGGTTGATCTGTTCCCGTGGAAACACGCTGTTCATGAGGAGTGATGTCATGCCGCTGCCGCACACGGGACTGGAGCGCACGAAGAACATGCAGCGTGCCCCGCTGCGCGCCTGCCGTGGGTCCCCTGGGGGGAACTGGATGGGGAAGCAGGGAGGGTCGTTGGTGCACACATTGGTGCACAGCTGGCCGTCAGAGAAACGTGATTGGCTGAGGGCAGCAACGGTGGAATCTAGATCGTGGTCCAGGAACTGTCCCCACTGCATGAGCATGTGGGTGTAGCGGTCATCTGGGGTGATGGTCTCCGTGCCGATCATGGTGGTGGAAACGAGACGGGGCAGGGGCAGGGCATGGCCGTTGTGATGGCGGCTGCTGGCGCCTCGCGGCAGGTTGAAGCCGTTGTCGTAGACTGACTTGAGTAGGCGCTGGAAGGCGGTGAGGGAGGCGCCCCACATGGGGTGCTGCAGGTTGTTGCAGGTGCCGTCGTGGCTGCGGTACTTCTGGTGGAAGCAGATGTCAGAACAGTTGTTGAAGCGGCGGTGGGCCGTGCAGCCTGACAGGTTGGCGATCACATCCAGGAAGTGAGGGGACACCAGGTCATTGTAGCGGAATGCTGGGGACAAAGGGAGGGACAGGAGGTTATAGTGAGGACTTCATGGTGTACTGTATATGGCCACATATAGAGAACAAGCACAGGGCTATGTACTACACCACTACATTAATAGAGTTCCACCTAACAGAGGAGCATGTAGGCTACTAATGTTTGCCCTGGGAATGTAAACCTGCATCTTGAGGGCACAGATTGGAGTGTTCCTCTGACATGTCCTGACTCGCTGGGAAACTAGACAGCTCCTGTGTTACAGCTCAGTGTGTGTGTGTGTGTGTGACGTGTGAGGGGCTTTGTGTAACTAAACTCAATTTTGAAAAGTGAGACTTCAGAAGTCAGCTAGCTGATGAAACATCAACAACCACCAACCCTCCCATCTCCCCACAAATTCCACCCTTCTGGTCCTTCACAGAATCGATCCAGCCATACACAACCTTCTGGGTAGCAGTGTGTGGGGGGGGAGAGGGTGTCCCAGGTCACATAGACATAAACCAAACAGGCTACATGGTTTTTGCTGACGTGCAGAAGTTAGGGACACCCTCTCCCCCCACACACTGCTGTTGTGAAAACACCTCTCTCTCTCTCTCTCTCTCTCTCTCTCTCTCTCTCTCTCTCTCTCTCTCTCTCTCTCTCTCTCTCTCTCTCTCTCTTCTCTCTCTCTCTCTCTCTCTCTCTCTCTCTCTCTCTCTCTCTCTCTCTCTCTCTCTCTCTCTCTCTCTCTCTCTCTCTCTCTCTCTCTCTCTCTCTCTCTCTCTCTCTCTTCTCTCTCTCTCTCTCTCTCTCTCTCTCTCTCTCTCTCTCTCTCTCTCTCTCTCTCTCTCTCTCTCTCTCTCTCTCTCTCTCTCTCTCTCTCTCTCTCTCTCTCTCTCTCTCTCTCTCTCTCTCTCTCTCTCTCTCTCTCTCTCTCTCTCTCCATGGGAAACATATGTTAATATTGCCAAAGCAAGTGAATTAGATTGTTAACAAAAGTGAAATAAACAATAAATATTAACAGTAAACATTACACTCAGAAGTTCCAAAATAATAAACACATTTCAAATGTCATATTATGTATATATACAGTGTTGTAACAATGTGCAAATACTTAAAGTACAAATGGGAAAATAATGTCTTTACAATGGTGTTTGTTCTTCACTGGTTGCCCTTTTCTTGTGGCAACAGGTCACAAATCTTGCTGCTGTGATGGCACACTGGTTTTTCACCCAGTAGATAAGGGAGTTTATCAAAATTGGGTTTGTTTTCTAATTCTTTGTGGATCTCTGTAATCTGAGGGAAATATGTGTCTCTAATATGGTCATGCATTTGGCAGGAGGTTAGGAAGTGCAGCTCAGTTTCCACCTCATTTTGTGGGCAGTGTGCACATAGCCTTTCTTCTCTTGAGAGCCAGGTCTGCCTATGGCGGCCTTTCTCAATAGCAAGGCTATGCTTACTGAGTCTGTACTCTCTCTCTCTCTCTCTCTCTCTCACTCTCTCTCATCAATCCTAAATATGGGGGACCAGTCCCCTTGTTTGGGTCATTGGACACCTCCCTGTACCTTCCAAATCTGGGATGGCTTTCACCCTTGACAACTGACCACATTAGGCATGACATATCGGTAGTAAAACCCTTAATGAGCATCCAGTCAAATGCTCAGTGGTTATCTCACTGGCCCCGGGTCAGAATGAGAAGAAAATGGCATACAGATATCATACACATCTATCTACAGCCAGAGATGTTTAGAAAACTCCAACTAAAGTAACCCATTGGGTGAATGTTTGTGGATTGGGGCAATGTCCTCCTCACTTCCATACGTTCACATTGCATAGAAAGTCTGCTAACTCATAACCCAATCAAAGCCTTACATGTCCTCTTTATTCCATAGGGCTAGCTGTCTGCTGTCTCACCTGTGCCGTTGGTGTCGACCATGAGGCCCTGGTTTACGTGGTTCTGGATGAGGAGCAGAGTTTGTTCGAAGATCTCCCCTGCCCTGGCCTGCTCCACTGTGTAGGGGTCCCTGGGGTAACGAAATAGGGCCAGCAACTCTCCAGGTGTACGAGGGTTACTACAGAGAGAGGGAAGGGAAGAGAGGTGGGAGAGAGGGGGAGAGAGAGAGAGAGAGAGGGTAAGAGAGAGAGAGAGAGAGAGAGAGAGAGAGAGAGAGAGAGAGAGAGAGAGAGAGAGAGAGAGAGAGGGTAAGAGAGACAGAGAGAGAGAGACAGAGAGAGAGAGAGAGAGAGAGAGAGTAAGAGAGACAGAGAGAGAGAGACAGAGAGAGAGAGAGAGAGAGAGAGAGGGGAGAGAGAGAGAGAGAGAGAGGGAAAGAGAGACAGAGAGAGAGAGAGAGAGAGAGAGAGAGAGAGAGAGAGAGAGAGAGAGAGAGAGAGAGAGAGGGTAAGAGAGACAGAGAGAGAGAGAGAAGAGGGGTGGTTAGAGAGAGAAATCGAATCATGTTTAGTTTCTAATGTTTTCTTGGCAGGTAAAACAACTCTAATGTGTCTACCAGTATTGAATGATGAAACATCCCTCCTGAACCAAATGACATGAGCAGGTAAAAGAGTTCAAACAAGCACCGCAGTCAATAAAAGTTCAACATGCAGATTCTCCTCACCAACAACAAACAGGTGTGAGTGAATAAACAAAACCCTAGCAAGTATAGGTATGTGTATAAACCTGCCTTCACTTCCTAATATGGGCATTACATCCTTTGACTCCATCCAATGACTACATTGTTATTTATGAGGTGCTTTGAACGTGGCCTTTATAAACCATGGCACACACGGACACACACACACACACAATCAAGCACATACACGGGTTGGGCTAGTCCATGCCAGGCAGGGCACTACCACGTGCCTCCTCTGCAGGTGCCACACCCAACCCCAAATCAAAACAAATGGCTATCATTTAGAGACATACATGGCTAAAGACACAAAGCACATTCCCTTCTCCTCCTTACAAATATGTACAGTATGTAGTATTATAAAGAAATACATAGTATTACAAAGAAATATGTAGTATTTAGAGCATCCAAATTAATAACGTTTGACATGCTAGTCATATACAGTTGAAGTCGGAAGTTTACATACACCTTAGCCAAACACATTTAAACTCAGGTTTTCACAATTCCTGACATTTACATTTTAGTCATTTAGCAGACACTCTTATCCAGAGTGACTTACAGGAGCAATTAGGGTTAAGTGCCTTGCTCAAGGGCACATCAACATATTTTTCACATAGTCGGCTCGGAGATTAGAACCAGCGAACTTTGGGTTACTGGCACAACGCTCTTAACCACTAAGCTACCTGCCGCCCCTAGTAGAAATTCCCTGTTTTAGGTCAGTTAGGATCACCACTTTATTTTAAGAATGTGAAATGTCAGAATAATAGTAGAGAGAATGATTTATTTCAGCTTTTATTTCTTTCATCACATTTCCAGTGGGTCAGAAGTTTACATACACTCAATTAGTATTTGGTAGCATTGCCTTAAATTTTTTAAACTTGGGTCAAACATTTTAGGTAGACTTCCACAAGCTTCGCACAATAAGTTGGGTGAATTTTGGCCCATTCCTCCTGACAGAGCTGGTGTAATTGAGTCAGGTTTGTAGACATCCTTGCTCGCACACACTTTTTCAGTTCTGCCCACACATTTTCTATAGGATTGAGGTCAGGGCTTTGTGATGGCCACTCCAATACCTTGACATTGTTGTCCGTAAGCCATTTTGCCACAACTTTGGAAGTATGCTTGGGGTCATTGTCCATTTGGAAGACCCATTTGCGACCAAGCTTTAACTTCCTGACTGATGTCTTGAGATGTTGCTTCAATATATCCACATAATTTTCCTTCCTCATGATGCTATCTATTTTGTGACGTGCACCAGTCCCTCCTGCAGCAAAGCACCCCCACAGCATGATGCTGCCACCCCCGTGCTTCACGGTTGGGATGGTGTTCTTCGGCTTGAAAGCGTCCCCATTTCTCCTCCAAACATAACGATGGTCATTGTGGCCAAACAGTTCTATTTTCTCCAAAAAGTATGATCTTTGTCCCAATGTGCAGTTGCAAACTGTAGTCTGGCTTTTTTATGGTGGTTTTGGAGCAGTGGCTTCTTCCTTGCTAAGCGGCCTTTCAGGTTATGTCGATATATGACTTGTTTTACTGTGGATATAGATACTTTTGTACCTGTTTCCTCCAGCATCTTCACAAGGTCCTTTGCTGTTTTTGTGGGATTGATGTGCAGTTTTCGCACCAAAGTACGTTCATCTCTAGGAGACAGAACGCGTCTCCTTCCTGAGCGGTATGACGGCTGCGTGGTCCCATGGTGTACTTGCGTACTATTGTTTGTACAGATGAACATGGTACCTTCAGGCATTTGGAAATTGCTCCCAAGGATGAACCAGACTTTTTTCCTTTTTCTGAGGTCTTGGCTGATTTCTTTTGATTTTCCCATGATGTCAAGCAAAGAGGCACTGAGTTTGAAGGTAGGCCTTGAAATACATCCACAGGTACACCTCCAATTGACTCAAATTATGTCAATTAGCCTATCAGAAGCTTCTAAAGCCATGACATAATTTTCTGGAAATTTCCAAGCTGTCTAAAGGCACAGTCAACTTAGTGTATGTAAACTTCTGACCCACTGGAATTGTGATATAGTGAATTATAAGTGAAATAATCTGTCCGTAAACAATTGTTGGAAAGATTACTTGTGTCATGTACAAAGTAGATGTCCTAACCGACTTGCCAAAACTATAGTTTGTTAACAAGAAATGTGTGGAGTAGTTGAAAAACAAGTTTTAATGACTCCAACCTGTCACGGTTTCGGCCGAGGCTGCCTCTCTTCCTTGTTCAGGCAGGCTTCGGCGTTCGTTGTCTCCGGAATACTAGCTGCCACCGTTGTATGTTTCATGTTCGTTTGCTTTTGTCTGTTTGTTGTGACACCTGTTCTCGTTTAGCGTAATTAGTGTCCTATAAGTTTCTCGTTGTGTTTGTCTAGTGTTGTGTGTGATTGATTTATTTCTGTCGTGTGTTGTGCTTGTATATTGCTTATTCGCTCGGTTGAGCTTTACTCCACTGTGTTGGAGCGTTTACGCACATGTTTAGTGCGCCTTTTGTTTTGTCGCCTTCGTGCGTAGTTTCGCCTTCGGGCAAGTTTGTTCGTATTTTCCTTGTTGGAAATTGAACTAAAGTCTTTTGGACTATACTTCGGTGTCCTGCGCTTGATTCCACCACTACACCCACCTACAGCATTCTTGACACAACCTAAGTGTATGTAAACTTCCGACTTCAACTGTATAGTGAGGATGATACATCGGGTGTAGTCAGTTACAGAGCACAAACACAAACACACAAGCCAGTGAAGCCACTGAGCTCTGAGGGCCCAGAGGCAGGTCACTATCTGGGTATGTCATTAGAATAGAGCTGGAAATCACCAGCTAGCTGGCTGTGTGTGTGTGTGTGTGTGTGTGTGTGTGTGTGTGTGTCACGATCGTTGAACGGAGTAGACCAAGGCGCAGCGTGATGAACGAACATACTTCTTTATTTACTGAATACACGATAAACAAAACAATAAACGATAACGTGACGTCCTATGTTAAACACAACCAACACGGAACAAACCAAAAGGAACAAGATCCCACAAACACTATGGGAAAACAGACTGTTTAAATATGGTTCCCAATCAGAGACAACCAGCAACAGCTGACACTCGTTGCCTCTGATTGGGAGCCACTCTGGCCAACATAGAAATACAACACTAGAACTCCCACACAGAACATAAACACATAGAATCTACACACCCTGGCTCAACATATAGAGTCCCCAGAGCCAGGGTGTGATAGTGTGTGTGTGTGTGTGTGTGTGTGTGTGCGTATGGAAACATGCTCCTGTTAACCACATCATTAGTTCAAAGAGCTCACACACAAAACATGACTCAAGATACACTACCAGTAAAAAGTTTGGACACACCTACTCATTCAAGGGTTTTTCTTTATTTTTACTATTTTTTACATTGTAGAATAATAGTGAAGACATCAAAACTATGAAATAACACATATGGAATCATGTAGTAACCAAAAAAGTGTTAAACAAATCAAAAATATGTTTTGTATTTGAGATTCTTCAAATAGCCACCCTTTGCCTAGATGACATCTTTGCACACTCTTGGCATTCTCTCAACCAACTTCATGAGGTAGTCACCTGGAATGCATTTCAATTAACAGGTGTGCCTTCTTAAAAGTTAATTTGTGGATTCAAAGTTAATTTGTGGAATTTATTTCCTTCTTAATGCATTTGAGCCAATCAGTTGTGTTGTGACAAGGTAGGGAGGTATACAGAAGATAGCCCTATTTGGTAAAAGACCAAGTCCATATTATGGGAAGAACAGCTCAAATAAGCAAAGAGAAACAACAGTCCATCATTACTTTAAGACATGAAGGTTAGTCAATACGGAACATTTCAAGAACTTTGAAAGTTTCTTCAAGTGCAGTCGCAAAAACCATCAAGTGCTATGATGAAACTGGCTCTCATGAGGACCGCCACAGGAATGAAAGACCCAGAGTTACCTCTGCTGCAGAGGATAAGGTCATTAGAGTTACCAGCCTCAGAAATTGCAGCCCAAATAAATGCTTCACAGAGTTCAAGTAACAGACACATAACATCAACTGTTCAGAGGGGACTGTGTGAATCAGGCCTTCATGGTCGAATTGCACGAGCAATGGACATTAGACCGGTGGAAATGTGTCCTTTGGTCTGGAGTCCAAATTGGAGATTTCTGGATCAAATCGCCGTGTCTTTGTGAGACGCGGTGTGGGTGAACGGATGAAATCTGCATGTGTATTTCCCACCGTAAAGCATGGAGGAGGAGGTGTTATGGTGTGGGGGTGCTTTGCTGGTGACACTGTCAGTGATTTATTTAGAATTCAAGGCACACTTAACCAGCATGGCTACCACAGCATTCTGCAGAGATACGCCAACACATCTAGTTTGGGCTTAGTGGGACTATCATTTGTTTTTCAACAGGACAATGACCCAACACACCTCCAGGCTGTGTAAGGGATATTTTACCAAGAAGGAGAGTGATGGAGTGCTGCATCAGATGATCTGGCCTCCACAATCCCCAGACATCACCACACTTTTTTGGTTAGTTCATGATTCCATGTGTTATTTCATAGTGTTTATGTCTTCACTATTATTCTACAATGTAATTTTTTTTAATAAAAACCCTTGAATGAGTAGGTGTGTCCAAACTTTTGACTGGTACTGTAGGTTCCAGAAATTATAATACAACAAAGCTTAGAGTCATAAGCCTGATTCCAACCCACTGACTAAAAGGGCATTTCACTTACCCATCAAACAGATGCCTCCTGGTGGATTCGATGGCACTGTCCACGTTGCGGATGGCCTCTTCAATAGACGACGTCACAAAGGTGTCCCCTTGTCTACTTACTGGAGGCACTGCAAACAGATAGGCACTGCTTTCATAGCCAGTCGTAAAATGAACTAATACTGATAATAAAACAATAGAATCATTTGCCATAAACTGACATCAGATGTTTCAACTGCGTATGTCATCTGTTGTGTCATGGTCAAGACAGTATGAGATAGTTATTATAACCTAGATCAGGGGTAGGCAACTAGATTCAGGATTACATTGAGACACGTTCACGTCTCTTTTTGTATTCATGAGAATACTTGGAAACAGATTTCTTAAATTAAACTAATTTCTTGATGAATTCCTGGTGATTGTACTTTTTTTTAACCCCCCCCGACCCCTGACCTAGGTTAAACTACAGGCCTAAATAATACTCTGTCCAGACTGCCCATAGAGCAACTGGGTGATTGCACCATATAGGGTTAGACTGGAGAGAAGAGAACACATTTCTGGCAGACAGTGTAGTGTAGTTCTACAGTGTGCCATGTAAAACATTGAGTGTCTGGCATGTGGGCTGCAGACCGGTCCAACAACAACCCAACATGGTCACAGTTCACTGACGACACGCTAGCTAGCATCGGCTACGAGACAGCATGCAGGCAGGCCAAGGAAAATAAGCAACACTGGGGCTAGAGCTGAGGAGTAGGCCCAACCTATGGTGTTACAATAGCTGTGTTACAGCGGTCACAAAGCCTTGGCCTGGTGAGGTGTGGGGTGTGTGCAGGCGTTTGGTTCTATCCCAGCAAAAACACATCTGATTCAACTATCAGCTGAATCAGGTGTGTTAGAGTAGGGCTGGAACAAAAGCCTGCAATGTCTGTAGTTCTCCACGATTAGAGTTAGCATAGCTTAGCATACTCTAGCTGTGTCTTACCTAGGACGGTGAGCACCATGCTAGCGGACTGGTAGCCAATAGGGTTGCGGGCAACACACTCGTAGCGTCCGCTGTCGGCTAGACCCACGTCCTTGACCTCCAGGAAGCCCTCAGGGGCGATGTGGAACTTCCCACTTTCCGTCACCTGGACACCGTCCTGCAGAGTTGCCGGGAGAGACAAGGGTTGAAAGGTCAGGAGGTGTGGACTAGTGTGGGGTAATGGGGAAACACAGCCATAAGGCCTCACAGTAGGAAACAGTCTTGAGTTACACTGTCAAAGCAATAGGGTCTGACAGGCCTACTAAACCCTACATCCCAACCCGAGCACTCCATTCTGCCACCTCTGGTCTCTTGGCCCTCCCACCCCTATGGGAGGGCAGCTCCCGCTCAGCCCAGTCCAAGCTCTTCTCTGTCCTGGCACCACAATGGTGCAACCAGCTTCCCCCTGAAGCTAGGACAGCAGAGTCCCTGCCCATCTTCTGAAAACATCTGAAACCCTACCTCTTCAAAGAGTATCTTAAATAATCCCAAAGCAAATATATATACACTATATATACAAAAGTATGTGGACACCCCTTCGAATTAGTGGATTTGGCTATTTCAGCCACACCCATTGCTGACAGGTGTATCAGATCGAGCACACAGCCATAGACAATTATTGGCAGTAGAATGGCCTAACTGAAGAGCTCAGTGACTTTCAACGTGGCACCGTCATAGGATGCTACCTTTACAACAAGTCAGTTCATCAAATTTCTGTCCTGCTAGAGCTGCCCCGGTCAACTGTAAGGTCTGCTACTGTGAAGTGGAAACGTCTAGGAGCAACAACAGCTCAACCGCGAAGTGGTAGGCCACACAAACTCACAGAACGGAACCACTGAGTGCTGAAGCGCGTAAAAATCGTCTGTCCTCGGTTGCAACACTCACTAGTTCCAAACTGCCTCTGGAAGCAATGTCAGCACAATAACTGTTCGTCGGGAGCTTCATGAAATGGGTTTCCATGGCCGAGCAGCCAATGCCAAGCGTCAGCTGGAGTGGTGTAAAGCTCACCGCCATTGGACTCTGGAGCAGTGGAAACTGTCACGGATTCTGCCGAGACTGCTCCTCCTCCTTGCTCGGGCAGGCTTCGGCGTTCGTCGTCCCCGGAGTACTAGCTGCTACCGCTGGATGTTCTCGATGTTTGTTTGGTCTGGTCTTGTGTGTGCACCTGTTTCGTATTGAGTATTGATTATGTCACCTATAAGTTTCCCTTTTGGTTTGTTTGCAGTTGTGTGTAATTGTACGCCTGTCCGATTGGTGTATCGTTAGATGTTTAGTGTTTTACACGTGTGCGTAATCGTTCGCCTCCTTTGTTTTGAGGCCGTTTGTTTTGTCTTTGAGCATTATAAGTAAAGTCATTTTGGAAATAGCCTCCTTGTCCTGCGCTTGATTCCACCACTGCATCCACATCAGTTTACGTGACAGAAACACGTTCTCTGGAGTGATGAATCACGCTTCACCATCTGGCAGTCCGACAGACGAATCTGGGTTTGGCAGATGCCAGGAGAACTCTACCTGCCCCAATGCATAGTGCCAACTGTTTGGTGTAGGAGGACTAATGGTCTGGGGCTGTTTTTCATGGTTCGGGCTAGTTCCAGTGAAGGGAAATCTTAACGCCACAGCATACAATGACATTCTAGATGATTCTGTGCTTCCAACTTTGTGGCAGCAGTTTGTGGAAGGCCCTTTCCTGTTTCAGCATGACAATGCCCCCATGCACAAAGCGAGGTCCATACAGAAATGGTTTGTCGAGACCGTTGTGGAAGAAGTTGACTGACCTGCACAGAGCCCTGACCTCAACCCCATCAAACACCTTTGGGATTCATTGGAACGCCAACTGCGAGCCAGGTCTAATCACCCAACATCAATGCCCGACCTCACTAATGCTCTTGTGGTTGAATGGAAGCAAGTCCCCGCAGCAATGTTCCAACATCTAGTTGAAAGCCTTCCCAGAAGAGTGGAGGCTGTTACAGCAGCAAAGGGGGGACCAACTCCATATTAATGCCCAGGATTTTGGAATGAGATGTTCGACGAGCAGGTGTCCATATACTTTTGGTCATGTAGTGTATATAATGCCTTTCATGAACTAACACTAGCACTTGACCCCCCCATCCCCACTTACTACCTTTGACTTTGCTGATAGCTACTTTATTGAGGAAAAATGTACTTACTATTACTGTGATATGTGATTATCCCACCTAGCTAGCATAAGATCAATTCACTAACTGCAAGCTAAATTACTAAAATGCAAAAAATGCCTGACCTGGTTGGGTTATATGGAGTCTATCAAATCAGCTTGGGTTACATTGCTATGTTTTACAATAGGCTGTGATATTCTAGGTTGTACAAAATAACGTTTTCATAAATATTGGCCTACTAATATTGGGAAATTTACCTGATCTGAGCAGACCTTTACTTCCTTACCCCTTCCCTTTCCCCATCCCTCCTCTCCCCATCCCTCCTCTCCCCATCCCTCCTCTCCCCATCCCTCCTCTCCCCATCCCCTGTCCTCAGCGAGAGCCTGGCTATGCTAGCCTTGTTGCCGTGGAGGCGGTGACAACGGCGACCAGTAGTAGGTGACAGGTGTCTAACCTTGTTCCATGTGAGGACAGGCTCGGGCTGTCCCTGAGCTCTGCAGGGAATCTGGACGTCCGTGCCAGACTCCACAGTCACGTCCCTTGGAGCATTTGTGAAAACAGGCGTTACTGATGATTTAAAAACATGTGTTAATGATTACATCAATGCGTGCAGCAGCTCACAGTGCAGTGCAATGAATCCCAATGCAGTAAAGACACTTTGTCATCCAAATGTTCTCAGCATGTCAAAACAGACACTAATACATTATTCTATTGCTGGGACGCACACACACACACACGCACACGCACACACACACAGACATGTGCACGCACCCTCATACCCTCTCGCTCTCTTTTTCATGTTTCAGTTCCATGTCCTCTTAAATCTCTCTTCTAATTACATTAACAGGGACCAGCTGAAGTTTTTCATTCACACACAGCACTCAAAGGTCAACGCTCATTTACTGTCCTATCCAGTCAAAACCAGAGGTGACTCAGTGTGTCCCTGTGATTAGATGCGGGGTACACTCCTCTCTCTCTCACACACAGCTGGGGAGGTGCTTTTTCCTCTTCACAGTAAAAATTCCCTGCAGCTAGCCACCTGGTCATGGGAAGATCACTTTTCCTCTGAGGAAGGACCGCTAAGCCCTGCGGGATCCTGAGGTTTAAAGCAGATTAACTGTTCACAAGATATCAAAGTAGACTACAGTCTTAGAAAGAAAGTTGCTATCTAGAACCTAAAAGAGTTATTCGGCTGTCCCCATAGGAGAACCCGTTGAAGAACCCCTTTTGGTTCCAGGCAGAACCCTTTTGGGTTTCACGTAGAACCCTTTCCACAGAGGGTTCTACATTGAACCAAAAAGGATTCTACCTGGAACCAAAAAGGGTTCTCCTATAGGGACAGCTGAAGAACCCTTTTGGAACCCTTTTTTTCTAACAGTGTAGGAAACTCAATGCTAGGAAACACTACAACGCTCCGAACACACCCTATGATCTAATGCTGTCAGGCTAAAAAACATGTATGTCAATGTAGCCAACTAGCCATTAATCTTTACCTGTCCACGTACAGTGTGTCTCTGTCTGCCTGTCTCCCTCTCTCTCTGTCTGTCTCGCTGAAAGTCACATTTTGTTTAAGCAGCCATCACTAAAGTGTTGCTCAGGGTTGGGTGTACAGGGTTTACAGTGTTGTAGGCCATTATGTAACATGTACTGCATGTTAACAGCCATTACTACATGGAAAACATGGTGTCATCTGGGATTACAGAGTGCCATGCTTTCCTGCCCCGCTCTGCTCAACATCCTACTTACAACTACAAGCCTTTCATTTCTGTTCCACAGAGAGAGAGAGAGAGAGAGAGAGAGAGAGAGAGAGAGAGAGAGAGAGAGACCACCCATACCCACACATGACTGTAAGTCGCTTTGGATAAAAGCGTCTGCTAAATGGCATATATTATTATTATATTATTTCTCTGATTGCAGGCTGTCTAGAGTGTAAACGACAAATTAGCCCAAGACGTTGTGTACCGTCACTCCCACTCTCTCAATCTTTACTACCCTCCACTCCACTCTTTGGAGAGGCCCTTACAATAACACATTGAAATGTTTTTCCTTCTAGCCTACACAAAAATGCAGTATAATTATCTTGTCACAGATGGCGTTTTCAAAAAATTGTCAACATTGACAAGGTGTCCTTGGATGTTTAGAAAAGTGCTTAAAACAAAACACTATAATTACCACTCTAGACACAACATTTGAATTCATACGTCAATCATAACAGCATGCAGATTCATGTCATATTCATACATCAGGCATAACATCTGGATCCTGCTAAGGTATAGAGTAGAGATTCGTCTCACCTCTCTGCTGTATGTTAAGCTGTACGGCGGTGCGAACCGTGCCCAGCGGGCTAACGGCCTGGCACTCATACTGGCCCTCGTCATGGGGCGCCACGCGGGCGATCCTCAGCGTGCCCATGGAGAGGACCAGGTGGCGGCGGTCCTGGGGCAGGGGGCTGCCCCCCCGTGTCCAGGCGATGACGGGCTGGGGGTAGCCGCTGGCCACACAGGTGAAGTCCACCGTGTGACCCTCCAACACTGACTGGTCCTGGGGGGTCACTGTGAACTGGGGGGTCGCTGGGGAACAGGAACCACAGGAGAGTTAGGCACAAAAAAAGTTAGATCATGTTCTCTCAACAGTGTGCTGAATAAGACCGCTCCCGAGTGGCGCAGTGGTCTAAGGCACTGCATCTCAGTGCTTGATGCGTCACTACAGACCCCCTGGTTCGATTTCAGGCTGTATCACAACCGGCCGTGATTGGGAGTCCCATAGGGCGGCGCACAATTGGCCCAGCGTCGTCCGGGTTTGGCCGGTGTAGGCCGTCATTGTAAATAAGAATTTGCTCTTAACTGACTTGCCTAGTTAAATAAAGGTAAAATAAATAAAATAAATAAGATGCCTGTATATGGGCAATTCTTAGCAGGTTGACGTTTACTGTCATGAGTCTTGTCCTGGAGGCAGAACTGAGCGATAAGTCAGCTGCAAAGTCATAATTGGCTATATTGGAAAAATTCATGAAAACAAAAATGTGCTTTTTGGTCTTAATTTAAGGTTAGCTTTAGGCATTATGGTTAGCAGTGTGGTTAAGGGTAGGGTTAAGGTTAAGGTTTAAAAGCAGATTTTATGACTTTGTGGCTGTGCTAGATAGTGACCAGTCTGCAGAGCTAACTCCAGAATAAGATTATTGTCGAAAAACGCTAACCTGACAATTCTTACCAGACACAAACATCTGTACCATAAAAATACTATTTACACGTATGGTTCTTCATTGAAAGCAAATTATACTGTGCATCGTTGCTTAATATCTTGGTCCATGTTTGTCCATTTCCACCAAAGTCAAGAAACTACAGAAGATTGCAAATAGATGTTTGCCACTCACTCTCTCTAAATGCTGACTCTACAGTGCTACTCACCCTGTACGATGATGTGAGCGGTGGCGTGGATGGTGTCCAGGTTGTTGGAGGCGAAGCAGGTGTACTGCCCCCCGTCTGCCTGCACCACGTTCTGGATGAACAGCCCCCCAGACGGGGTGGTGTTGATACGGGCATCGGTGGGCAGGGGCGTGCGATCCCCCTTGGTCCAGGAGACCCGGGGCTGGGGCTGGCCTGTAGCGCTACACTCCAGGGTGATACTCTCCCCCACCAACACCTCTGTATTCTGGGGATGGATGACAAAACTGGGCCGCGCTGAGAGGGGGGGGGGGGAGTAGGGAGAGAGATAGAGAAGGAGAGACAGAGGAAGATTGAGACAAAGTATCTAAGTGATAACTTTGGTGGAAACTAAAGAAGCCTATTCTTTCCCACATAAGGCCTGGAGTTGTTCCTGACATCTTGATCTGACCAGGATAAACATCTGGCCCTACACAGAACCACATCATCTGTGCCTACACAGAACCACATCATCTGGCCCTACACAGAACCACCTCATCTGGCCCTACACAGAACCACATCATCTGGCCCTACACAGAACCACATCATCTGGCCCTACACAGAACCACATAATCTGGCCCTACACAGAACCACATCATCGAGTCCTACACAGAACCACATCATCGGGACCTACACAGAACCACATCATCTGGCCCTACACAGAACCATATCATCTGGCCCTACGCATAACCACATCATCTGGCCCTACGCAGAACCACATCATCTGGCCCTACGCAGAACCACATCATCTGGCCCTACACAGAACCATATCATCTGGCCCTACATAGAACCATATCATCTGGCCCTACACAGAACCATATCATCTGGCCCTACACAGAACCATACTATCTGGCCCTACACAGAACCATATCATCTGGCCCTACACAGAACCATATCATCTGGCCCTACACAGAACCACATCATCTGGCCCTACACAGAACCACATCAACTGGCCCTACACAGAACCATATCATCTGGCCCTACACAGAACCACATCATCTGGCCCTATACACAGAACCACATCATCTGGCCCTACAAAGAACCACATCATCGGGTCCTACACAGAACCACATCATCTGGCCCTACACAAAACCATATCATCTGGCCCTACACACATTCACATCATCTGCCTCTACACAAAACCATATCATCTGGCCCTACACAGAACCATATAATCTGGCCATACACAGAACCACATCATCTGGCCTTACACAGAACCACATCATCTGGCCCTACACATAACCACATCAAATAATGATCGGGAGCAAGAGAGCAGATATACAGTACCGTTACCTTACTAACTGTACAAGAGCATAAGCGTAAAGGCTGCAGCCAAATCAATTATATTCCTCCTGTCACGTCTCCTCCCGTTGCTTCCCTCCGGCGCTCTGATTCGCCGGTCTACTGAGCCATCGGTCTGAGCGCACCACCTCGGCAACACCGGAATGGAAACCCAACGCACCCTAATCACCTCCAGCGCACCTGCAGCTCACCATCTCATCACCACCCCTATTTAGCCCTGGACTGTTCTGGGTGATGTTGTGTGGTATTGTTAAGCTTCATGTCGTTTACACTATCGTTGTTATTTCTCTTGATCATTGTTAAGTAAACCTTGACCTTGTTCATTCCTGTGTCTGCGTCCTGCCTCTTCGTATACTCAGTACTCGTCAAACCTCCATGTAACAACTTCACTGTCATTGTAGAGAAGGACTTACATAATACAGCCTATGAACTCAGACAAACTCTGTTTTTTTTTTTTGTATATTCAAACATGTATTACATAATATGAGGGATCCACTCACAGGGGGCTCCGAAGTATCTGAGTGTGACCTGGGAGGTCTTGACCTCTCCAGCCACGTTCTTGGCCATGCACTGGTACACTCCCTGGTCCGTCTCCCGTGTGTCCTGGATCATCAGAGTACCGTCCTCCAGCAGGTTCAGACGAGAGTCATCATGCATGTTCAGGGCATTACTGGGGAAAAATACACATACATAAATAACATTACATAATCACATACATACAGTATGTTTATGTGTGGCGGCAGGTAGCCTAGCGGTTAAGAGCGTTGGACCAGTAACCGAAAGGTCGCTGGTTCAAATCCCCAAGCTGACTAGGTGAAAAACCTGTCGATGTACCCTTGAGCAAGGTACTTAACCCTAATTGCTAAATGACTAAATGGCAAAATGTTAAATGTGGGAAAAAATTTGTTAGGACACATTGCTGAATGTTGATGTCATCATTGGAAAGCGGGCCTTACTTGTTCCTGAGCCAGATGATCTGTGGTTTGGGGTTTCCCTCGGCCCTGCAGGTGAAGTACACTGTGTTCCCCGACGTCACGTCAACATCCTGGGGCTCTGACGTGATCCTGGGCACCTCTACACAGTAGCGAGGAGGAAGAGATAAAGACAGGTTGAAGAGAACACAATAAAGCAACCAGACACATAAATACAGGACAATTTCCTTTCAGGACAAGAGTCATGTCTCTGTTATAACTAGGCCAGAGTAATGGTCTGTAGAGAGAACTGATATAATTAGGCCAGAGTAATGGTCTGTAGAGAGAACTGATATAATTAGGCCAGAGTAATGGTCTGTAGAGATAACTGATATAATTAGGCCAGAGTAATGGTCTGTAGAGAGAACTGATATAATTAGGCCAGAGTAATGGTCTGTAGAGAGAACTGATATAATTAGGCCAGAGTAATGGTCTGTAGAGAGAACTGATATAATTAGGCCAGAGTAATGGTCTGTAGAGAGAACTGATATAATTAGGCCAGAGTAATGGTCTGTAGAGAAGACACGCTGATTTAACTAGGGCCAGAGTAATGGTCTGTAGAGAGAACTGATATAACTAGGCCAGAGTAATGGTCTGTAGAGAAGACACGCTGATTTAACTAGGGCCAGAGTAATGGTCTGTAGAGAGAACTGATACAATTAGGCCAGAGTAATGGTCTGTAGAGAGAACTGATATAATTAGGCCAGAGTAATGGTCTGTAGAGAAGACACACTGATATAACTAGGGCCAGAGTAATGGTCTGTAGAGAGAACTGATACAACTAGGCCAGAGTAATGGTCTGTAGAGAAGACACGCTGATATAACTAGGCCAGAGTAATGGTCTGTAGAGAGAACTGATATAATTAGGCCAGAGTAATGGTCTGTAGAGAGAACTGATATAATTAGGCCAGAGTAATGGCCTGTAGAGAGGACACTGCTCTCCTGAGACTAGCCCTGGGGGTCTGGTGAGGGGGCTTGGTGAAGGGTCCTTTGTAGCTCAGTAGGTAGAGCATGGCGCTTGTAATGCCAGGGTAGTGGGTTCAATTCCCGGGACCACCAATACGTAAAATGTATGCACGCACGACTGTAAGTTGCTTTGGATAAAAGCGTCTGCTAAATAGCATATATTATTTAAGCAATAAGGCCTGAGGAGGTGTGGTATATGGCCAATATACCACGGCTAAGGACTGTTCTTAAGCATAACGCAACGCTGAGTGCCTGGATACAGCCCTTAGCCGTGGTATATTGGCTATATACCACAAAACCTTGAGGTGCCTTACTGCCCTTATAAACTGGTTATCAAAGTAATTACAGCAGTAAAAATACATGTTTTGTCATACCCGTGGTATACGGTCTGATATACCACAGCTGTCAGCCAATCAGCATTCAGGGCTCGAACCACCCTGTTTATAAACTGGGTAGTTTGAGCCCTGAATGCTGATTGGCTGAAAGCTGTGGTATATCAGACTGTAACCCCACAATTTTTTTTACTGTTCTAATTACGTTGGTAACCAGTTTATAATAGCATTAAAGCACCTCGGGGGTTTGTGGTATATGGCCAATGACTGTATCCAGGCACCCCACGTTGCTTCGTGCTTAAGAACAGCCCTTAGCCTTGGTATATTGGCTACATACCACACCTCCTCTGGCCTAATTGCTTAATTATATATTATAAGGGGCCTGGTTAGGGGGCCTCTTTGGTTAGGAACAGGGATGGAAACAGGGGCGAGCGTGCACACACACAAATCAACTCCTGTGAGGAAATAGTTCAACTGCTCCAGGAATAAGGCAGGCAGTGTCCCTGTGTGTGCTAGAACTTCAGGCTGCTGTCTCCTCAGAGATTCTGACCGCTCTGGCAGACTGGCACTTTTAGGTGCACATACATAATTCACTCCATCCACACACACACACAAACGCATGCACACACACGCCCCTTTGTCTACATGTGGCAGATTTAATAGACAGCATAGAGTAGGCCCTCCAGTGCAACATCTCTCTCCTAACGCACAAACCGTGCACACGGGACAGGCAAAGACATAAATCTGTCTTTTCTGGGCCTTCCAGGTCCTCCACCACCAACCAGCCCAGCAGGCCAACCAGCAGCTCCAACCAGACCGATGGGAAGCAGTAACCTCAGACTGTGTATAACAGCCCAACTGTCTTCTCTCTCTCACCACCACCACCACTATACCACATTAGACCACATCAGCACTGGGCACTAATTACACTGTTTGCTTTCCTTAACTCCAAACATGGCAACCCAGCCCTGGCTCCTGTCTCCTCCATAGGCCCAGGTCAGAGAAGGGACAGGAAAGGGAGTGGGTAGCCAGGCCAGCAGGGAGGTGGCACTTAACCACAGGCCCTGTTGTATTGACAGCTACTCGGCCTTGTGCACATTGTTCCATCGTTTACAGGGTGAATGGATGGAGAGGAGGGGAGATAAGGGGAGAAGAGCAGAGTGGGGAGAGGAGCAGAGAGGAGAGGAGAGGGGGACAGAGAGGAGAGGAGCAGAGAGGAGAGGAGCAGAGAGGAGAGGAGCAGAGATGAGAGGAGAGGAGCAGAGAGGAGAGGAGCAGAGAGGAGAGAGGAGAGGAGCAGAGAGGAGAGGAGAGGGAAGCAGAGAGGAGCAGTGAGGAGAGGGGAGCAGAGAGGAGTGGAGCAGAGATGAGAGGAGCAGAGAGGAGAGAGGAGAGGAGCAGAGAGGAGAGGACAGGAGCATAGAGGAAAGAGGAGAGGAGCAGAGAGGAGCAGAGAGGAGAGGAGCAGAGAGGAGAGAAGCAGAGAGGAGAGGGGAGCAGAGAGGAGAGGGGAGCAGAGAGGAGAGGAGCAGAGAGGAGAGGGGAGAGCGGAGAGGAGCAGAGAGGAGCAGAGAGGAGAAAGGAGCAGAGAGGAGAGAGGAGCAGAGAGGAGAGAGGAGAGGAGCAGAGAGGAGAGCAGCAGAGAGGAGAAGAGAGGATAGAGGAACAGAGGAGAGGACCAGAGAGGGGAGAGGAGCAGAGAGGATAGAGGAGCAGAGGGGAGAGAGGAGCAGAGGGGAGAGGAAGGGAGAGGAGAGGAGTGGAGAAAAAACAGAGAGAAGAGAGAAGCAGAGAGGAGATGGGAGATGAACAGAGGAAGAGAGGGGAGAGGGGCAGAGAGGAGAGAGGAGCAGAGGGGAGAGAGGAGAGAGGAGCAGAGGGGAGAGAGGAGCAGAGAGGAGATGAACAGAGAGGAGCAGAGAGGGGAGAGGAGCAGAGAGGAGAGAGGAGCAGAGAGGAGAGAGGAGCAGAGGGGAGACGAGGGGAGAGGAGAGGAGAGGAGCAGAGAGAAGATAGGAGCTGAGAGGAGAGGGGAGATGAACAGAGACGACCAGAGAGGGGAGAGGAGCAGAGAGGAGAGAGGAGCAGAGAGGAGAGAGGAGCAGAGGGGAGAGAGGAGCTGAGGGGAGAGGAGGGGAGAGGAGCAGAGAGGAGAGAGGAGCAGAGAGGAGAGAGGAGCAGAAGGGAGAGAAGAGCAGAGAGGAGAGAGGAGCAGAGGGGAGAGGGGAGAGGAGGAGAGAGGGGAGAGGAGCAGAGAGTAGAGAGGAGCAGAGAGGAGAGAGGAGCAGAGGGGAGAGGGGAGATGAACAGAGAGGACCAGAGAGGGGAGAGGAGCAGAGAGGAGAGAGGAGCAGAGGGGAGAGAGGATTAGAGGGGAGAGGAGCAGAGAGGAGAGAGGAGCAGAGGGGAGAGAAGAGCAGAGAGGAGAGAGGGGCAGAGGGGAGAGGGGAGAGGAGCAGAGAGTAGAGAGGAGCAGAGAGGAGCAGATGGAGAGAGGAGCAGAGGGGAGAGGAACAGAGAGAAGAGAGGAGCAGAGAGGAGACAGGAGCAGAGGGGAGAGAGGAGCAGAGGGGAGACGAGGGGAGAGGAGAGGAGAGGAGTGGAGCAGAGAGAAGATAGGAGCGGAGAGGAGAGGGGAGATGAACAGAGACGACCAGAGAGGGGAGAGGAGCAGAGAGGAGAGAGGAGCAGAGGGGAGAGAGGATTAGAGGGGAGAGGAGCAGAGAGTAGAGAGGAGCAGAGAGGAGAGAGGAGCAGAGGGGAGAGAAGAGCAGAGAGGAGAGAGGGGCAGAGAGGAGCAGAGGGGAGAGAGGAGCAGAGGGGAGAGGAGAAGAGAGGAGAGAGAAGCAGAGGGGAGAGAGGAGCAGAGGGGAGACAAGGGGAGAGGGGAGGAGAGGGGGGGAGAGGAGCAGAGAGAAGATAGGAGCGGAGAGGAAATGAACAGAGACGACCAGAGAGGAGAAGAGAGGAGAGAGGAGCAGAGGGGAGAGAAGAGCAGAGGGGAGAGGGGAGAGGAGGGGAGAGGGGGGGAGAGGAGAAGAGAAGCAGAGGGGAGTAGAGGGGAGAGGAGAGATGAACAGAAAGGATGAGGAGCAGAGGGGAGAGGGGATAGGAGCAGAGAGGAGAGGGGAGATGAACAGAGACGGGAGAGGAGCAGAGGGGATGAGATGAACAGAGAGGACCAGAGAAGGGAGATGAACAGAAGAGAGGAGAGATGAACAGAAAGGACGAGGAGCAGAACAGTGAGGACCAGAGAGGAAGAGTGAGGACCAGAGAAGGGAGATGAACAGAGAGAAGATGAACAGAGAGGGGAGAGGAGAGGAACAGTGAGGACCAGACAGGGGAGAGGAGTAGAGAGGAGCTTGGGTGGAGATGAACAGAGAGGAGGGGAGAGGGGAGAAGATCAGAGACGACCAGAGAGGGGAGAGAAGCAGAGGAGATGAACAGAGAGGACCAGAGGGGAGATGAACAGAGAGGGGAGAGGAGGGGAGAGGACCATTACATTTTTACATTTTATCATTTAGCAGACGCTCTTATCCAGAGCGACTTACAGTTAGTGAATACATATTATTTTTTTATACTGGCCCCCCGTGGGAATCAAACCCACAACCCTGGCGTTGCAAACGCCATGCTCTATCAACTGAGCTACATCCCTGCCGGCCATTCCCTCCCCTACCCTGGACGACGCTGGGCCAATTGTGCGCCGCCCATGAGTCTCCCGGTCACGGCCGGCGGCGACAGAGCCTGGATTCGAACCAGGATCTCTAGTGGCACAGTTAGCACTGCGATGCAGTGCCTTAGACCACTGCGCCACTCAGGAGTACAGAGTGACAGAGGACCAGAGTGGGGATATGAACAGAGAGGAGGGGAGAGGGGAGAAGAGCAGAGAGGAGCAGAGGGGAGAGGAGAGGGGAGATGAACAGAGAGGACAACAGAGGGGAGAGGAGCAGAGAGTAGAGGAGGGGAGAGGGGAGAGGAGCAGAGAGGAGAGAGGAGCAGAGAGGAGAGTGGAGAGGAGCGAGGAGCAGAGAGGAGCAGAGAGGAGCAGAGAGGAGCAGAGGATTAGAGAGGGGGGAGAGGGGAGAAGAGCAGAGAGAAGAGAGGAGCAGAGGGGAGAGAGGAGCAGAGAGGAGAGAGGAGCAGAGGGGAGAGGAGCAGAGAGGAGAGAGGAGCAGAGGATAGGGGAGATGAACAGAGAGGACCACAGAGAGGAGAGGAGGGGAGAGGGGAGAGGAGCAGAGAGGAGAGAGGAGCAGAGGGGAGAGGGGAGAGGAGCAGAGAGGAGCAGAGAGGAGAGGGGAGAGGAGCAGAGAGGAGAGAGGAGTGGAGGGGAGAGAGGAGCAGAGGATTAGAGAGGGGGAGAGGGGAGAGGAGGGATGAAAAGGGGAGAGGAGGGGAGAGGAGAAGGAAAGGAGGGGAGAAGAGAGAAGGGAGAGAGGGAGAGGCTGCTGAGGGGAAGACGGCTCATAATAATATCTGGAACGCAGTGGCGGTCAGTGCCGGTTAAGATGAGGGAGCACGATTATTTATTTTATGAGCATGGCCTTACTTCTATTACAGCATATTGGATGACTGTCATTCATATTCCATTCACCCAGTTCAATGTAACATCAATAGGTTTAGGCTACTACTTGATACAAAAATGTTCCCTATACCCATCATGAGGTTGCTACAACCTAGCCTATGAATGAAAGTTTACAATGTGGGTACACACAGATTGAGAGAAAGATTTGAGGTGACAGACAGTGACACATGGACAGACAGTGACACATTCAATACCACCTTGCACACTCTTGCCTGCATCTAGTTGACCTAGAGTGTAATCATTATTCTAACAGTTGCAAATGAGAGTTTCTATTGGACAAATTCAGGTATGTTTATTAAACCCGCTACAATCATGCAGTACAGTGTAGTAAGCAGTTTGGCAGTTACACCAGCGGGCCCCGGTGGCAATAAATTAGTAAAACCAAAAGCTTACCTTGACTTGGAAGAGTTCCAGTGTTAGATAGTCTTAGCCAGCTAGCTAACATAGTATTCTTCTGTTTGAGTAGGCTAAACTAGCTAGCTGCATTTGCGAGCTAAGTTAGCACCTCCATTTTTGAATAAATTAATTTTTCTCTCTCTTTGAGTCAACTACTCACCACATTTTATGCACTGCAGTACTAACTAGCTGTAGCTTATGCTTTCAGTACTAGATTCATTCTCTGATCCTTTGATTGGGTGGACAACATGTCAGTTCATGCTGAAAGAGCTCTGATACGTTGGAGGATGTCCTCCGGAAGTTGTCATAATTACTCTGTAAGTCTATGGAAGGGGGTAAGAACCATGAGCCTCCTAGGTTTTGTATCAAAGTCAATGTACCCAGAGGAGGACGGAAGCTAGATGTCCTCCGGCTACACGATGGTGCTACCCTACAGAGTGCTGTTGAGGCTACTGTAGACCTTCATTGCAAAACAGTGTGCTTTAATCAATTATTTGGTGACGTGAATATATTTTGTATAGTTTTATCTAAAAATGCTAACTTTTTTAATGTTTCACTATTTTTATTTTTATGAAATTCACTGAGGAGGATGGTCCTCCCCTTCCTCCTCTAAGGAGCCTCCACTGCTGGAACAGAGCGAACGGAATGGCATCAAACACATGGATACCATGTGTTCGATGTATATGATACCATTACACCTATTCCGCTCCAGCCATTACCACGAGCCCGTCCTCCCCAATTAAGGTGCCACCAACCTCCTGTGCCTCACATACTCAAATCACTTTCTCAGTTCATCCACCTCTTCCCAACCCCCATACAATCACACACACCCAGGACACAGAGAACTGATGGGTTAAGCAGATGCTTCATTCTTGTGTATTTTTAATTTTCTTGTGTTATTATTTTTATTTTTCTTATTTTTTTTTACTCTATCATTGAGAAAGGGCTTGTAACTAAGCATTTCACAGTAACGTCTACACCTGTTTCAGCGCATTTGACAAATACATTTTTTATTTGCTATCTGCAGGAGGCAGGCTGCTGGGTTCTGGGGCTCAGAGCAGTGGTGGCGGCTCCTGCTTGACATGCTACCCAGCCCAGGACCACATCTACTGGGGCCGTGGTGAAACAACAGCTGGCTGGAGACCACAGACCAACCCCAGTAGTGTCACACCCTGATCTGTTTAACCTGTCTTTGTGCTGTCCTGACCCCCGAGCCTGTCTGCCGTCCTGTACCTGCCTGACCCTGACCTGACCACGAACCTCTGCCTGCCCTGACCCCCGAGCCTGTCTGCCGTCCTGTACCTGCCTGACCCTGACCTGACCACGAACCTCTGCCTGCCCTGACCCCCGAGCCTGTCTGCCGTCCTGTACCTGCCTGACCCTGACCTGACCACGAACCTCTGCCTGCCCTGACCCCCGAGCCTGTCTGCCGTCCTGTACCTGCCCTTTGCCTTCCCCGTGTTTATAATAAGTCATCTGAGAACTGTACTATCCACCTCCCGTGTCTGCATATGGGTCATATCCTGATACGTGATAAGTAGAGACAATGCAGACAGGACACAGACAGACAGACGAAGAGAGAGCGAGACAGACAGAGACAGACAGACAGCAGGGACCCACCTGGGGAAATCCCCTGTCACAGCTCAAGACTACTGCGGTTGGGAGCCAACAGCTAAAGAGACAGGCAAGGCTTTATGTGGCTAGTAGAGCTGTGGTTTGTGTGGAGTGAGTTGGGGTTTCAGTGAAGTGGATGGTATGTGAAAGTATGTGTGTGTTTACATAGGCCTCGGATTGTGAGCCACTGTTTTTGCCACAGTTAAAATATTCTGCACAGCTGGCTAAGTGAGCGCAGGTTGACGTTTATTGTCATGAATCTTGCCCTGGAGGCAGAACTGCACAATTTCTAAAAGATGGGCCAGCTGCAATGTCAAAATTGGCTATATCGTAAAAAATCATGACAACAAAAATATGCTTTTTGGTCTTAATTTAAGGTTAGGTTTAGGCATTAGGGTTAGCAGTGGGGTTAAGTTTAAAATTTGATTTTATGGCTGTGGCAACTGGTAACCACTCTGCAGAGCTGCCTATTGGGCAAGATTCATGACAATAAATGCCAACTTGCTAAGTGAGCATGAGTGTGTGCGTGCGTGTGTTGTGTGTAAGCACATTTTTACATTTACATTTTAGTCATTTAGCAGACGCTCTTATCCAGAGCGACTTACAGGAGCAATTAGGGTTAAGTGCCTTGCCCAAGGGCACATCGACAGATTTTTCACCTAGTCGGCTCAGGGATTAGTACCAGCGACCTTACGGTTACTGGCACAACGCTCTTAACCACTAAGCTACCTGCTCCTGTGTGTGTGTGTGTGTGGGTCCTCACCACAGTTGAGCTCCTCAGCGGTAAGTGTGGCCACAGATCGTCCCTGCAGCCGCCTGGGGTAGTCACAGGTGGCAGCAGCCTGGGCGTTGCCTGACTCAGCATACTGCTTCAACAGGTCAGCCAGCCACAGCAGCTCACAGTCACAGTGCAGAGTGTTAGAGTCCAGACGCCTGCACACACACACAGACACAGACACACAGAGAGAGAGAGAGAGAGAGAGAGAGAGAGAGAGAGAGAGAGAGAGAGAGAGAGAGAGAGAGAGAGAGAGAGAGAGAGAGAGAGAGAGAGAGAGAGAGAGAGAGAGAGAGAGAGAGAGAGAGAGAGAGAGAGAGAGAGCGAGAGAGAATTATTACTGACCATCTCATGCCTGTTTATAGTAGTGCTCCAAATATAGTGTTATAGTTGTTTTCTATGACCTGTTTGTCAGTTGCCAATCTCTGTGTATCCTGCACCTGCACAAAGCTGTGAGATTGTATACATTTTACTCTTCCTCAGTATAACTCAACCTCTCATAAATACAGTATCACTCTACTATATAGTAGACCACAATGTAATATCAAACACCAATACAGGACTTCTAAATGTACATCATACAATACAGATCACACTACTAGCAGTCCTGTGTTATTACAGTTGCATGGGTAAACAGTCTGACTGGTGTCAGTAGTGGGCTGAGTCTGTCTGGAGTCAGTAGTGGGCTGAGTCTGTCTGGAGTCAGTAGTGGGCTGAGTCTGTCTGGAGTCAGTAGTGGGCTGAGTCTGTCTGGAGTCAGTAGTGGGCTGAGTCTGTCTGGAGTCAGTAGTGGGCTGAGTCTGTCTGGAGTCAGTAGTGGGCTGAGTCTGTCTGGAGTCAGTAGTGGGCTGAGTCTGTCTGGAGTCAGTAGTGGGCTGAGTCTGTCTGGACGGTAGTGTAAATCCTCTCTGGCAGTCTACCAGTGTGGACTGAGACTGGCCAAACACGCACGCACGCACGCACGCACACACACACACACACAGCTAGGCCACATAGCTAGGCCCAGCTCAGTCCAAACACTGTGACTCTGCATGGCCTTTTTGGGAGAACTCCTCTCCTGCTGTGGGAAACAGTCTGTCTGCTGCAGAGTACAGACTGGCTGGCACTTCACTTTCTATTTATCCTTTATTCTACTAGTTGGTCTCTTCAGGTTTCAGAGATATTTGTACATTCCAGGAGACAGTAATATCCTCATTTAATCTGATCCCACTCTGAACATCCTCCAAATCTGAGTGCTGTAATAATCAGAGGGAAATATTGTTTTTGAATCCCGTTCCTCCCACGTTGCTAGTTGTCCTGTCTGTCTACTGTACCTCTCAACCACAGCATACTGGTTCTGGGTCCAACACATCCTGGAAGTATTTTTCAGAGTGAGATGTTGAAAGGGGGAAGAAAATAATAGGGGAAACTCTGATCCTAATGTAGTGCCTATCCACTGTACACAGACAGGCAGGGCTTGTCTCTCTCACAGCCAAACCAGGGATGTTCAAATCTTACCCTGGGAGGTCCGAAGTATTGCTGTTTTTCTGTTCTGCTTGATAATTAATTGCACCCACCTGGTGTCCGAGGTTTAAATCAGTCCATGATTAGAGGGGAAGAATAAAAAAAAACTATGGAATTGGCTTCATGGTCCAGGTTTGAATTTGAGGGGCCTAGACAGAGTGGTGTACTGTTGAAATACGGCTCGTATTCTCCCCCCTGACCCCTCTGTGTAATGGAAGTCAAATGTTGGTGGATACACATTCTGAGACAACACAACAGCTGCCCTGTCCATGCACGTTGTCAGTGAACTTACAGTCTCTTCATGGACTGGAGATGGGAGAAGGTCCCCAGCACGAGATGGGTGATTCTGTTGTTGTGCAAAAACCTGCAGGAGTGAAAGAGAGAGAGACAGACACAGATAATCAGATAATGTCATAGATAATTATAGACTTCATGCTGTGTGTAATGTGTACATCTGACACACTGTTGAGTAGGTTGACAGGGATTGACCTCTAAAGGGATTGAACTCTATGCATCATTCCCATAGCTACAGCATGCCACAGTGTCAACAAGCACATAGGGTTAGTGACTCATGAGGAATGTGTATATTTACTATGGATTACTTGAGCTTACTACTTTGACATTCATTCTAGACATTGCTTACAGCATCAGTCCCTTTGATGTAGGCCTGCAGGCTCATATTGGGAGCCATATGTTTTTTGGAAGACGGTCATTTGACCATTTTATATCATCATTCTTTTTATCTGGGTTATGAAATATGATCAGTTTACCATACATGACAAATTATCAAGGCTCCCCTCCATGACCCCTTTCTTCATAACCATACAACAATCTTACAAAAAGATTACATTCTGGATTCCTTCAGCGAAAACAGATGCCAGATAAATAAATAAAGCTATGTTTATGGAAGAAAAATTCCACAAACAATGCCAACAAACCTCCACGTTTGTTAGCAATCACCATAAATCAAACGAAACAACAAGATGTTTTCCTTCTTATTCTTCACATCTTCCAGACTGTCTTGTCCACGAAATTGCGAGACTGGACAATCCGTTTTCATGGAGATCTTCCCCTGCAAACGTTCCAGAATCTTTGCACCTGGGAATTCCTTCCCCTTTTCCATCCGTGTGCATGCAGCTTTTGGGGAGGGTTGGGAACGTGTGTGGCAGGATTCCAGGGGTAGCCAATAAACACAAAGAGAAGGAGCAATTCAGCTCTGGTGTGAGAAGGAGGAATTCAGCTCTAGTGTGAGAAGGATGAATTCAGCTCTAGTGTGAGAAGGATGAATTCAGCTCTGGTGTGAGAGCGTGAAAACAGAGGCCATCGGCCGGTCAGCCGTCCATCCATTCATATGGCAGAAGGTCCAGGTCCAGTGGGGTCGCAAGGGTCTGACACAGTTCACTGAGCATCAACACTCACTCTATTCATCCACTGAATCTACTGCTACTTTAATAAGAAAGTTGTTTTATTTAATTTGTCCTCTCATATTGTTCCTTTATTTCCCTGGTGAAATTCTCTCAGATCCCCCTTATGTTGTGTCAGGAGAGTTGATATCTCTCCAGACAAAAGGCACAGGAGTTATCAGTGGACCCTTTGGCCCTGTATTTTTTATTTAACCTTTATTTAACTTGGCAAGTCAGTTAAGAACAAATTCTTATTTACAATGACGGCCTACCAAAAGGCAAAAGGCCTCCTGCGGGGACGGGGGATAAAAAAAAAATATATATATATATATATAGGACCAAACACACATCACAACAAGAGAGACAACACAACACTACATAAAGAGAGACCTAAGACAACAACATAGCATGGCAGCAACACATGACAACACAGCAAGGTAGCAACCCAACATGAAAACATGGTAGCAACACAAATGACTATAGCTGACCTGTAGGATAACTCTAGCTGACCTGGGCTCTTAACTTCTGTCCTACCCAGCACATAGAGATCTGATGGGTCAGTGGAGAACACACACACAGAACTCTGAAGTCGTAACAGGTTGTGGGCCCTGAGTTTTTCCTGACCACGTCAGGAATCTGAGTTTGAAGGGTTGGGAGGAGCACCAGACAGACGGCAGAGTGAGGGCTCTGGGCAAATACAGCCAAACACATGCGCTGGGCACATGTATCCCTGTCCAGTCTGTACTCATAGCATTCCTGTTGCTATTTACCTTGTGACAGACAAACAGCTTTAGAAATGGCCCAATAGATCTCAAGAGACATGTTGAGGAGATTAGTTGTCCTGATGTAGGATGAAGGCATCTCAGAACATTGAAAGGTCATCCAACAGTTGTGCTGATTTGAAAAGCCCCACTAAAAGTCCAGCTTCATGCTAAACACATATGGCTCTGTCGGTTGGGGACAGTGTATTCTATTCACAGTACATTATGTAGTCTATTTCATGGGGTTTAAAGTATATTTCCCAGCATGTATATGTTATAGAGTCTGTTCTGCACTCAGTGCCCTCTGGAATAAGTCAGCTCAGGTAGAAGACTGACGATGACAAGCACGTACACAACAAATCATTATATCATTTGGAGAGTTATGTCCTATTGTTTGTTTAAGATGCATCACTCCATCATTTAGAAAAATGAGAACCTTAGAGTAAGAATGCCACTTCGTATAATAGAGTGAAAGGTGAAGATAGTGGACTTACAGGCGTTCAAGTTTTGGGAGGTGGGTGAAGGATTCTGGTTCTAAGGACTCGATGTTGTTGAAGTGCAGGTACCTGGAAGAGAACAGATCATGGACACAGCACAGTATCACCAGATAACTCAGAGCTAATGGGAATAAACAGCAAGGTTAGACAAATGAAATATGAATTCCAATTACTAACTGTACAGTAACTATTAGGTTCAGTGACATATTTGTTTATTAAACAGACAAAGCAACAGTCAAAGCAAGCAAACGTTGAGCCAAGCTGCACTAATCAGCAATAAAAGACATGATGACGATCTTGTGCAATAGTGGATATAGCACAACATCCACTTACTACACTATAGGTAGCCTAGCGCTTAAGAGCATTGGGCCAGTAACCGAAAGGTGTCACGGTTCAGACAGACGACCAGAGGACCACAATTGCGTCACACCAGAAAGTTTATTAAACTTAAGGGAAAAGGGAAGTAGGGAGTGAATGAAGGCTCCAGGGGTAACAGGGATCCCGTCCAATGCGCTGGGTCTGTGCCCCCCCCCAGTGGCAGCGATGCGTCCTATGAAGCCGGTGGTGGGTGGTCCAGAAGTCCTGGGGGGAGACACAGACACAACAGGGCGGAATGAAACCAGGCAGCAGTACAGTTCAAGGGAAATCCAAAATACGTAGTAGCAAGGCAGAAGGCTGGTCAGAGTTACCGGGATAGAAGAGTAGTCAGGAGTCGTAATGGCAGAAGCAGGTCTGGATCTCCTGAGGCAGAAGAGTATCCAAAAAACAGGCAGGTCCGGGGTCACAAAACCAGGGTGAGCCAGAAGCGCGAGCAAACAGGTTCCGGGTGTGAGCTTTGCAGACGATCTGACACCGGAGAGCTGAAAGACAGGGCCTTAAATACTGGGAGAGGTTAGTGGGTAATGCAGCGCAGCTGGCAAGAGTAATTAGAGCCGAGCAGAGCAGGGACAGGTGGAGCTAGTTAGGCTGAGTAGAGAGAGGGAGGTGAGCAGAGTGGAAGCAAATTAAGGTGGTAACCCGGTGGAGTGAGAGGGCTCATGACAGAACCCCCCCCCCAAGGGACGGCCCCAGAAGTCCCAAGAGCAACACCACGCCGGGCGGGAGGAGGGGGAGCCGGAGGAGGGCTAGAACTCCTCCGAACGGTCCCGAGTGAATGTCCTCATCCTCGGAGGAAGCCGGAGGGCCGTGGTCGGGGAGATGGGACAGGTCCCGAGACAGGATCAGGCACAGGACAGGAAGCCGAGCGGGCCGGACGGTTAGGGACCCCTCTGGGGCGGCCCCCTACGGATTGCA
The DNA here is from genome assembly GCF_020615455.1 of Coregonus clupeaformis. Lineage (NCBI taxonomy): Eukaryota > Metazoa > Chordata > Actinopteri > Salmoniformes > Salmonidae > Coregonus > Coregonus clupeaformis. The sequence continues at coordinate 463,017 of NC_059216.1, read as the reverse complement.
GGTTGATCAGGATGCCGTTGGTGGAAAGCGGTGATGAGAGTCCTATCCACAATCCGACTAGCTGGCACCCAGGTCCTTTCCTCAGGTCCATAGCCCTCCCAGTCAATGAGGTACTGGAGACCCCTACCCCTCCGTCTGGACCGAAGCAGGCGGCGGACGGTGTAAACCAGACCACCATCGACGAGCCGTGGAGGAGGAGGACCAGGCGCAGCAGGGACCAGCGGACTCTCATGGATGGGCTTAATCCTAGACACATGGAAAGTGGGGTGCACCCTCAGGGAATTAGGCAGTTGGAGCCGGACAGCAGTTGGGCTAATCACTCTTATGATAGGGAATGGGCCAATGAACCGAGGTGCCAGCTTCTGCGACTCCACCCTGAGTGGCAGGTTCTTCGATGACAACCACACCCTTTGACCAACATGGTAGGTGGGAGCAGGAATTCTCCGACGGTTGGCCCCGGTAGTGTAGCTGGCAACGGACCTGAGGAGTGTGGCTCGGGCTTGTGACCAGGTGCGGCGACATCGACGGGCAAAAGCAAGTGCAGATGGGCAAGTAACCTCCTCCTGGCTGGCAAATAGAGGAGGCTGGTATCCATAAACACATTGGAAAGGGGACATACCGATGGCAGAGCAGGTCAGAGAATTGTGTGCGTACTCCACCCATGTCAATTGCTGCGACCAGGAGTGGGGGTTGCGTGAAGTCATGCATCGCAGTGCCTTCTCGAGCTCCTGATTAGCCCGCTCTGACTGCCCATTGGATTGGGGATGGAATCCGGAAGTCAGACTGACTGTGGCTCCCAGCAGGTGACAGAACTCCTTCCAAAAAGCGGAGGAGAATTGTGGACCACGGTCAGAAACAACATCCCTTGGCAGTCCGTGGATCCGGAAGACGTGTTCCAGGACCACCTGGGCGGTCTCCTTGGCGGTTGGGAGCTTGGGGAGGGGAATGAAGTGTGCCATCTTGCTGAAACGGTCAACGATGGTGAGAATGACGGTCATGCCACTTGAAGGGGGCAGCCCCGTGACAAAGTCAAGGGCGATGTGAGACCAGGGACGTCTGGGCACAGGCAGGGGCTGCAGCAATCCGGCTGGGGGGCTGGCAGGACGACTTGTGTTGGTTGCAGATGGGGCAGGCTTGGACGAATTCCCGTACATCCTTCCTCAGAGAGGGCCACCAGAACCTCTGGGCGAGCAGGTTGTAAGTGCGGGTGGAGCCAGGGTGACAAGCTGGCGGGAGTCATGTCCCCACTGAATGACCTGGGACCTCAGGTCTTCGGGGACAAAAAGGCGGTCAGCTGGGCAAGTGCTGGGACCTGGCTGGTTACGGAGAGCCTCCAGCACCTGTTCCTCAACAGCCCAGGTCAGAGCTGCAACGATGCAGGGACTTGGCAGAATCGACACAGGGTCCTTGGAGGGGTGTCATCCTTCTGGAATTGACGGGAGAGGGCGTCTGGCTTGGTGTTGCGTGATCCAGGCCGGTATGACAGAGTGAAATTAAACCTGGTGAAGAACAGGGCCCAGCGGGACTGCCTGGAGTTCAACCGTTTGGCCGTGCGGATGTACTCCAAGTTCTTATGATCGGTCCAAACGAGAAATGGAATGGTGGACCCCTCCAGCCAGTGACGCCACTCCTCCAAGGCAAGTTTCACAGCCAGCAGCTCACGGTTCCCTATGTCGTAATTGCACTCAGAGGGGGACAACCGACGTGAGAAAAAGGCACAGGGATGGAGCTTCCTATCCTCCGCAGCCCACTGAGAAATCACAGCACCAACTCCCACATCCGAGGCGTCCACCTCCACAATGAATTGCCGGTCCACATCAGGCATCTGGAGGATGGGAGCGGAGGTGAACCTCACCTTGAGGGTACTGAAGGCTTTGTCGGCTGCTGGGGTCCAGGTGAAGGGTTGCTTGGTGCTGGTTAGAGCAGTGAGAGGGGCAGCAACGGTACTGTAGTTCCGGATAAACTTCCTATAGAAGTTAGCAAACCCCAGAAACTGTTGCAGCTTCTTTCTGTTCTCCGGAACTGGCCAAGAAGTGACTGCTGATACTTTGGCAGGATCCATTTGGATACTTCCTTCTGCCACTATGTACCCCAGGAAGGCCACTGTCTTGACGTGAAACTCACATTTCTCTGCCTTGGCGTAGAGGGAATTCTCCAGAAGACGATGAAGGACTTGCTGGACATGGCGGGTGTGTTCAGACAGGTTTCTGGAGTAAATTAAGATGTCATCCAGGTAAACGAAGACAAACTTGTTTAACATGTCCCGCAGTACATCATTCACTAGAGCCTGGAACACAGCAGGAGCATTGGTGAGGCCAAAAGGCATAACCAGATACTCGTAGTGGCCTGTTGGTGTATTGAATGCGGTTTTCCATTCATCTCCCTCCCGGATCCGCACTAGGTGGTAAGCGTTTCTGAGATCCAACTTGGTAAAAACAGTGGCTCCCTGGAGCAACTCAAAAGCAGAGGTGAGCAGAGGCAGAGGGTAACGGTTTTTCACTGTGATGTCGTTGAGTCCCCCTGTAGTCGATGCAGGGGCGAAGAGATCCGCCTTCTTCCCCACAAAGAAGAAGCCAGCACCAGCAGGAGATGAAGATGAACGGATTAATCCTGCGGACAGAGAGCCATTGATGTAGTCCTCCATGGACTTTCTTTCAGGAGCAGACAACGAATAAAGACGACCCCTTGGAGGAGCTGTTCCAGGGAGGAGGTCGATGGCACAGTCGTACGGTCGGTGAGGGGGGCAGAGATGTGGCTCTTGCTTTGTTAAACACCTCTCTGAGACCATGGTAGCATTCTGGGACATTGGAGAGGTCAGGAGCGGAGTTAGTAGGTACTGGCCGAGGGGGTAGTGCGGCAGCAAGCAGGCAGGTTCGGTGGCAGTCCTCTCCCCACTCCCTGATCACCCCGGTCACCCAGTCGAGCTGAGGGTTGTGCCGGCGGAGCCATGGGTAACCCAGGATGAGGGGTTGGCCTGGAGAGGGGAGCAGGTGAAACTGGATAGTTTCTTGATGGTTTCCGGACAGACCCATCGAGACCGGGGCCGTGACATGAGTGACCGATCCGAGTAAGTGTCCGTCCAGTGCCCGGGCAGGAATAGGAGGTGTCAAACGGAGGTTCTCCAGTCCCAGTTGGCGTGCCAGCTTGATGTCCATTATGTTGGCTTCGGCGCCAGAATCCACCAGAGCAGCCAGGGTGTGAGTTGAGTCAGAGAGGCGGAGGTGAACTTGCAGCAGGGGTTTGCGGTCGGAGGACTGGATGGTCATTGAACTCAACCGGACTCCCCCTACGCCCGGTGAGCTTCGGCCCTTTAAAGGGCAGGTTACCACACGATGTCCATCACCTCCACAATAGAGGCAGAGGTTTGAGGTGAAGCGGCGCTGGCGCTCTGCAGGAGTGAGGGAGGCTCGCCCAATCTCCATAGGCTCAGACTGATCAAGCTGACCTGGGTGAGTGGCAGTAGATGACAGGAGCCCAGTCGGATCTCTCCGAATGCCGGTAGTAGGTGGACCTTGGCGCCCCCTCTCACGACGACGGGTCTGTATCCTTCTGTCGATCCTGACAGTCAGTGCGATGGCTTCATCAAGAGTGGAAGGCAGTTCATGGGAGACCAACTCGTCCTTGATATAGTCAGCCAAACTATGGAAGAACGCGTCCACCAACGATGGTGTGTTCCAAGAACTTCGTCTAGCCAGGGTTCGGAAGTCGATGGAATGGTCTGCGACTGTACGTCTGCCTTGTCGAATACTGAACAGTTCACGAGACGCCTCTGCGGTGGGTGAATCCAGGTCAAACACCTTCAGCATCTCCTCAGCAAACAGGTCGAAGGTTGCACATGCGGGGGTTTGACGTTCGAACTCTGCTGTTCCCAGAGTCGAGCTCGGCCCGTCAGGTGAGTGATGGCATACCCAACTTTAGCCCCCTCCGTGGCGAAGGTCCTTGGCTGCAAGGAGAACTGAAGTCGGCAGCTAGTCAGGAATGGCCGGACCTGGGTTGAATCGCCGTTGAACCGCTCGGGGTTTCCAATCTTGGGTTCGGAGCAGCGGCTGCAATGACCGGGGCAGGTAACTCGGGGGCTGGGCTGGTGGGCAGACTGGCTGGGGTAAGGTTGGTGAGGAGTTGAATGATCATGGCGAGTTGTTGTTGCTGCTGCTGGAACTGCTGCTCATGCTCATCGGTTTCCATGTCGGGAAAGTGTGCGCTGAGTCCATAATGGTCAGATCGTACTGTCACGGTTCAGACAGACGACCAGAGGACCACAATTGCGTCACACCAGAAAGTTTATTAAACTTAAGGGAAAAGGGAAGTAGGGAGTGAATGAAGGCTCCAGGGGTAACAGGGATCCCGTCCAATGCGCTGGGTCTGTGCCCCCCCAGTGGCAGCGATGCGTCCTATGAAGCCGGTGGTGGGTGGTCCAGAAGTCCTGGGGGGAGACACAGACACAACAGGGCGGAATGAAACCAGGCAGCAGTACAGTTCAAGGGAAATCCAAAATACGTAGTAGCAAGGCAGAAGGCTGGTCAGAGTTACGGGATAGAAGAGTAGTCAGGAGTCGTAATGGCAGAAGCAGGTCTGGATCTCCTGAGGCAGAAGAGTATCCAAAAAACAGGCAGGTCCGGGGTCACAAAACCAGGGTGAGCCAGAAGCGCGAGCAAACAGGTTCCGGGTGTGAGCTTTGCAGACGATCTGACACCGGAGAGCTGAAAGACAGGGCCTTAAATACTGGGAGAGGTTAGTGGGTAATGCAGCGCAGCTGGCAGAGTAATTAGAGCCGAGCAGAGCAGGGACAGGTGGAGCTAGTTAGGCTGAGTAGAGAGAGGGAGGTGAGCAGAGTGGAAGCAAATTAAGGTGGTAACCCGGTGGAGTGAGAGGGCTCATGACAAAAGGTCAATGGTTCGAATTCTCGAATAGGCTAAGTGAAAAATCTGTAGTTGTGCCCTTGAGCAAGGCACTTGACCCTAATTGCTCCTGTAAGTCGCTCTGGATAAGAACGTCTGCTACATGCATTAAGACTTTAGCACAACACACAAGCTTTACTAATAGAGGCCTCAATTTGACACAGCCTAGGATCTTACTGAACTTGTCTTGTTGATATCCAACCTAAGATTTCCTGCATCTGTCTAAAAGAGATAGATTTAGGGTGTTGTCTGAAACAGGGAATTCTTCTCTCATCAGAGGGTAGTGGCGTTTAGGCTGGCCAGGGGATGTCCAAGGACAACAGAACACTGAACAGCCAAGAGGTATTACACAGACAACCATATTTCATCTCTGAGAGAGAGGGATAGAGAGGAAGAGAGAGAGAACTTGGCAACAAACCAGTGATTTAACTTGAAATGTAAACATGTCTAACCTGACAGTAAAAGCACAGTGTAATAGAATAATGTGTCATAAGGCATTTCATGCACCAAATTGAGACTTATTGTGACAAGGAACTATTGCTTATATATGTTGAAGAGGAGCAGAAACATGCTTTGTGTTCATTTCTACTCATGTTCTGTAGTCTCTTTGGCGTTAAATTAGTTATTGGCCACAGATAGCCATGTGTGAATTTAATATGGTCGACAACAAGTGAGCCAACATGCTTGTAAAAATTATCTAATTTATACAGCAGGGGAGCGGGGGACATTAAATCTGAGACTGGCGGTACTTTAAAGAAATGTTTATTCCCTCCCAACCTAACCTATGGGTTGAATAGCCTATTCGTAGAACAGGTCACCCACACATAAGACCCTTCATTACTGTATCAAAACTCAAACCAGCTGCAGGGCAAAGAGCCTGGAGTTTGATTTGGTTTCGCTTCATGAATAGCCATTTGTTCAGTGGGTATGCATGTGGTTATGGAGGGATAAACAGCCACAAGGCCTTTCCCCAGGATCAACCACCACGATCGGCTGTGAGGAGGAAGATGCATGTCGGCCATTTTTATTTTGGTGTAGTTTAGACACAAACGGCCTACATGGAGGACATCCTGTCATGACTTTGACAAATATTGTATCCAGTAATATCCACCCCTTTTTAGACTGATGTCAGTGTAACTCTATACTATTGACATATGAAGCCAACTTGTTGTGATATATAGCTTCCCAGAAGGATTAGGGTTAACCAACAATAATAGTCTCACTAAGCGCAGCCTTTGCCAACAGTTGTATCACAAACTAGTTTCTTATTGAAGGACTTGTTCAACTACTACTGGCTGAAATAAGGCCATTTCAGTTCAATGACATTGGTGGTCTATGTGTGACAATAACAGATGTGATCCTCTATACACGTTTATATACTACTCTGCATGGACAGTTTGCTTTTTTGTAAATTCTGTATGAGCCTTGGTATCCAACATACACTCCTAACGTTCACCGGACACACATCATAAAACCGTTACATCAATAAAAAGTACAAACATCTGAAATTGATTTGAACATATTCAAGTCATTGAGACAACATGCAATTTGGTAAAGGTGTTATAATGATAGCTTAAGGTCACATTTCTACAGATTTGAGCCACCCTTTCTCATGCTGATACTGAAAGTATGTCTCACAAGCACATGTAATAACAACATGGTGACCTCTATCACTCTGCTTGGGAAATGCATGGGGGCCCTCTATGAAATAACAGAACTAGCGCATAATACAACTAGATTGACAATCACAACTAAGGTCAAAGGTGAGACAAGAAGTCAGTGTACAGTAGTCCCCACAGAGGATGTAAGACACACAGTGAAGGGCAAGCTGTGCATGTGGCAAGCAGGAGCTGGATCTGTAGTCTAAGCACATGTAAAGCCAAGGCCTGCTTGTGTCTGCATCTGCTTAGCTACAGTACGGCTAGGGCAAGGAAGGGGCAGGGGCAGGGGCAGGGGCAGGGGCAGGGGCAGGGGCAGGGTTGGGGCAGGGCAGGGGCAGGGTTGGGGCAGTGGAAGGGCAGGGCAGGGTTGAGGCAGGGGCAGGGCAGGGACAGGGGCTGGGACAGGGGTAGGGCTGGGGCAGGTAGGGCAGGGTTGTGGCAGGGGCAGGGTTGGGGCAGGGCAGGGGCAGGGGCAGTGCAGGGCTGGGGCAGGGCTGGGGCTGGGGCAGGGCTGGCGATCTCATGCTTTAGCTTTACGCACTAGGACCGGGTGACACACATCCGTTGTCATGACAATGAGACATGCTACTCATGCAGGGGTTCATAAGGTCAGTGCGGCATACAAGGGTGAGTACATACACGGCATGCATAGTGGCTGTATGACAGTGTGGGCTGGAGGGGGGGGGTCGCAAGGTGGGGGTTTGGACAGACGGGCAGATCAGATATGAAGGTGCAGAAGGGGAGGAAGAGGAGGACGAGGAGGTGGTCACTTACAGTTGCTCTAGAGAGACAAGTCCCATAAATGCTTGTCTGTCAATTGATTGGATTTCATTCTTGTACAAATAGCTGAAAGGAGAAATAATCAGTAACATTAGTCAAACACACAGCAGATCAAATGAATTCTCTCTAGTACCTAACCCAATGACAGAATGTCTTAGTTCAATAGGTGAGTTACTGTATGACAGGAGAAATTATAAAACCAACTTCATGGGATCAATATTTTAAATAGTATTTTGACAGTTAGAAGGCCCATCCACTCAGTTTTCACAATACCTGAACAATAGCTACATTTATACAGTGAGGGAAAAAAGTATTTCATCCCCTGCTGATTTTGTACGTTTGCCCACTGACAAAGAAATGATCAGTCTATAATTTTAATGGTAGGTTTATTTGAACAGTGAGAGACAGAATAACAACAAAAAGATCCAGAAAAACGCATGTCAAAAATGTTATAAATTGATTTGCATTTTAATGAGGGAAATAAGTATTTGACCCCCTCTCAATCAGAAAGATTTCTGGCTCCCAGGTGTCTTTTATACAGGTAACGAGCTGAGATTAGGAGCACACTCTTAAAGGGAGTGCTCCTAATCTCAGTTTGTAACCTGTATAAAAGACACCTGTTAACAGAAGCAATCAATCAATCAGATTCCAAACTCTCCACCATGGCCAAGACCAAAGAGCTCTCCAAGGATGTCAGGGACAAGATTGTAGACCTACACAAGGCTGGAATGGGCTACAAGACCATCGCCAAGCAGCTTGGTGAGAAGGTGACAACAGCGATTATTCGCAAATGGAAGAAACACAAAATATAACTGTCAATCTCCCTCGGCCTGGGGCTCCATGCAAGAACTCACCTCGTGGAGTTGCAATGATCATGAGAACGGTGAGGAATCAGCCCAGAACTACACGGGAGGATCTTGTCAATGATCAAGGCAGCTGGGACCATAGTCACCAAGAAAACAATTGGTAACACACTACGCCATGAAGGACTGAAATCCTGCAGCGCTGCAAGGTTCCCCCTGCTCAAGAAAGCACATATACATGCCCGTCTGAAGTTTGCCAATGAACATCTGAATGATTCAGAGGAGAACTGGATGAAAGTGTTGTGGTCAGATGAGACCAAAATGGAGCTCTTTGGCATCAACTCAACTCGCCGTGTTTGGAGGAGGAATGCTACCTATGACCCCAAGAACACCATCCCCACCGTCAAACATGGAGGTGGAAACATTATGCTTTGGGGGTGTTTTTCTGCTAAGGGGACAGGACAACTTCACCGCATCAAAGGGACGATGGATGGGGCCATGTACCGTCAAATCTTGGGTGAGAACCTCCTTTCCTCAGCCATGGCATTGAAAATGGGTCGTGGATGGGTATTCCAGCATGACAATGACCCAAAACACACGGCCAAGGCAACAAAGGAGTGGCTCAAGAAGAAGCACATTATGGTCCTGGAGTGGCCTAGCCAGTCTCCAGACCATAATCCCATAGAAAATCTGTGGAGGGAGTTGAAGGTTCGAGTTGCCAAACGTCAGCCTCGAAACCTTAATGACTTGGAGAAGATCTGCAAAGAGGAGTGGGACAAAATCCCTCCTGAGATGTGTGCAAACCTGGTAGCCAACTCCAAGAAACGTCTGACCTCTGTGATTGCCAACAAGGGTTTTGCCATTAAGTACTAAGTCATGTTTTGCAGAGGGGTCAAATACTTATTTCCCTCATTAAAATGCAAATCAATTTATAACATTTTTTACATGCGTTTTCTGGATTTTTTTGTTGTTATTCTGTCTCTCACTGTTCAAATAAACATACCATTAAAATTATAGACTGATCATTTCTTTGTCAGTGGGCAAACGTACAAAATCAGCAGGGGATCAAATACTTTTTTCCCTCACTGTATGACTGCACGGCTGCAACATTACCTAGATGACAAACGTAAAGCAACTGATACACAACATGCAGAGCTGAGCAAAATGTGCACTGTAAGAGTAATGTTTGAAAAGCACTTCACAAATAAAGTTGTTACAAACAGACTCACATCTCAAATCACAAAGAAGGTTAATGTTGTCAATGTCAATGTATCAAAAACAAAATGCTCATCATAAGTTGCATAACATACATGTACAAAAAGACATCACAAACAGAAAAGTGTGTACTGAAACAATTCTGAACAGATAGAATATATAGTATGACAGAGGGTCGGTGGGTTCCTCAATGTTCCTTGATGAAAAGAACACAATGTCTCCACTATAATGTTCCAGAACATTTAAAGAAAAACATCCCGTCTGTGTTTTCCCTCCCTCTAACATGATGGAGAAATGTGACACTAGAATAGCAATGGCTTAGGGCAATCTTCCCTTTCATCCTACTCATCTCCAGTTACTTTACATTGATGGGTATTTGATGAGAGATGCACATGCTCTCAGCAAATATGAAGCAATGTGGGCCTATGGAAAAATAAACAGCTCCGATTTCTCCATCTTCCTCTATCAGGGCTCTCTCATCACTCAGAGAGCATACAGTACCTTGCAAAAGTATTCATCCCCTTGGCATTTTTCCTATTTTGTTGCATTACAACCTGTAATTTAAATGGATTTTTATTTGGATTTCATGTAATGGACATACACAAAATAGTCCAAATTGGTGAAGTGAAATGAACAAAAAAATAACTTGTTTCAGAAAATTCTAAAAAATAAATAACGGAAAAGTGGTGCGTGCATATGTATTCACCCCCTTTGCTATGAAGCCCCTAAATAAGATCTGGTGCAACCAATTACCTTCAGAAGTCACATAATTAGTTAGATTGCACACAGGTGGACTTTATTTAAGTGTCACATGATCTGACACATGATCTCAGTATATATACACCTGTTCTGAAAGGCCCCAGAGTCTGCAGCACCACTAAGCAAGGGGCACCACGAAGACCAAGGAGCTCTCCAAACAGGTCAGGACAAAGTTGTGGAGAAGTACAGATCAGGGTTGGGTTATAAAACAATATCAGAAACGTTGAACATCCCCTGGAGCACCATTAAATCCACCAAAACTCACGGACCAGGCAAGGAGGGCATTAATCAGAGAGGCAACAGAGAGACCAAAGACAACCCTGAAGGAGCTGCAAAAATAAGCAAACACGTTTGGTGTTTGCCAAAAGCCATGTGGGAGACTCCCCAAACATATGGAAGAAGGTACTCTGGTCAGATGAGACTAAAATTGAGCTTTTTGGCCATCAAGGAAAACGCTATGTCTGGCGCAAACCCAACACCTCTCATCACCCCGAGAACACCATCCCCACAATGAAGCATGGGGGTGGCAGCATCATGCTGTGGGGATGTTTTTCATCGGCAGGGACTGGGAAACTGGTCAGAATTGAAGGAATGATGGATGGCGCTAAATACAGGGAAATTCTTGAGGGAAACCTGTTTCAGTCTTCCAGAGATTTGAGACTAGGACGGAGGTTCACCTTCCAGCATACTGCTAAAGCAACACTTGAGTGGTTTAAGGGGAAACATTTAAATGTCTTGGAATGGCCTAGTCAAAGCCCAGACCTCAATCCAATTGAGAATCTGTGGTATGACTTAAAGATTGCTGTACACCAGCGGAACCCATCCAACTTGAAGGAGCTGGAGCACTTTTGCCTTGAAGAATGGGCAAAACACCCAGTGGCTAGATGTGCCAAGCTTATAGAGACATACCCCAAGAGACTTGCAGCTGTAATTGCTGCAAAAGGTGGCTCTACAAAGTATTGACTTTGGGGGGGTGAATAGTTATGCACGCTCAAGTTTTCAGTTTTTTTGTCTTATTTCATGTTTGTTTCACAATCAAAAATATTTTGCATCTTCAAAGTGGTAGGCATGTTGAGTAAATCAAATGATACAAACCCCCAAAAAATCCATTTTAGTTCCAGGTTGTAAGGCAACAAAATAGGAAAAATGCCAAGGGGGGAGAATAATTTCGCAAGCCACTGTATCTTCCTTACTAAACTTTACATATCAACAAGGATGATGAGGCAAATAGAAAATACATATTGTCAAAGAGTGTTCAACTGAGTAGGCCTACTGTTATTGGTGAAACTGAAAGCATCATGCAGCTCCACAGCCAAAGCACTGTGGACTTGTTGCTGTAACACTATGGAGTCTAGCTGAATGTTTAGCTCTTGGTTTACAGGGAGTGTGTGTGTGCACTCAACGAGCTGTATAAGGCCATAAGCAAACAAGAAAATGCTCATCCAGAAGTGGCGCTCCTAGTGGCCGGGGACTTTAATGCAGGCATCTGTTTTACCTCATTTCTACCAGCATGTCACATGTTCAACCAGAGGAAAAAAAAACTCTAGACCACCTTTACTCCACACACAGAGACGAATACAAAGCTCTCCCTCACCCTCCATTTGGCAAATCTGACCATAATTCTATCCTCCTGATTCCTGCTTACAAGCAAAAACTAAAGCAGGAAATGGTCAGATGATGTGGATGCTACGCTACAGGACTGTTTTGCTAGCACAGACTGGAATATGTTCCGGGATTCATCCAATGGCATTGAGGAGTATACCACCTCAGTCACCGGCTTCATCAATAAGTGTATTGACGACGTCGTCCCCACAGTGACCGTACGTACACATCCCAAACAGAAGCCATGGATTACAAGCAACACCCGCACCGAGCTAAAGGCTAGAGCTGCCGCTTTCAAGGAGCGGGACACTAATCCGGACGCTTATAAGAAATCCCGCTATACCATCAGACGAACCATCAAACAGGCAAAGCATCAATACAGGACTAAGATTGAATCCTACTACACCGGCTCTGACGCTCGTCGGATGTGGCAGGGCTTGCAAACTATTATGGACTACAAAGGGAATCCCAGCCACGAGCTGCCCAGTGACGTGAGCCAACAAACGAGCGAAATGGCTTTTATGCTCGCTTCGAGGCAAGCAACACTGAAGCATGCATGAGAGCACCAGCTGTTCCGGACGACTGTGTGATCACGCTCTCTGTAGCCGATGTGAGCAAGATTTATGCACTAACTGTAAGTCGCTCTGGATAAGAGCGTCTGCTAAATGATGTAAAATGTAAAAATGTAAAATGTAAGACCTTTAAACAGGTCAACATTCACAAGGCCGTGGGGCCAGACGGATTACCAGAGCATGCGCGGACCAACTGGCAAGTGTCTTCTCTGATATTTTCAACCTCTCCCTGACCGAGTCTGTAATACCTATATGTTTCAAGCAGACCACCATAGTCCCTGTGCCCAAGAAAGTGAAGGTTACCTGCCTAAATGACTACCGCCCCGTAGCACTCATGTCTGTAGCCATGAAGTGCTTTGAAAGGCTGGTCATGGCTCACATCAACACCACCATCCCGGAAACCCTAGACCTACTCCAATTCACATACTGCCCCAACAGATCCACAGATGACGCAATCTCAATCGCACTCCACACTGCCCTTTCCCACCTGGACAAAAGGAACACCTAAGTGAGAATGCTGGTCATTGAGTACAGCTCAGCGTTCAACACCATAGTGCCCACAAAGCTCATCACTAAGCTAAGGACTCTGGGACTAAACACCCCTCTCTGCAACTGGATCCTGCACTTCCTGATGGGCCGCCCCCAGGTGGTAAGGGTAGGCAACAACATGTCTGCCACGCTGATCTTCAGGGCTGCGTACTTAGTCCCCTCCTGTACTCCCCTGTTCACCCACGACTGCGTGGCCAAGCATGACTCCAACACCATTAAGTTTGCTGACGACACAACAGTGGTAGGCCTGATCACCGACAACGATGAGACAGCCTATAGCGAGGAGGTCAGAGACCTTGCAGTGTAGCGCCAGGACAACAACTTCTCCCTCAACGTGAGCAAGACAAAGGAGCTGATCATGGACTACAGGAAAAGGAGGGCCGAACACGCACCCATTCACATTGACGGAGCTGTAGTGGAGCGGGTCGAGAGTTTCAAGTTCCTTGGTGCCCACATCACCAACAAACTATCATGGTCGAAACACACCAAGACAGTCGTGAAGAGGGCACAACAACACCTTTTCCCCCTCAGGAGACTGAAAAGATTTGGCATGGGTCCCCAGATCCTCAAAAAGTTCTACAGCTGCACCATCGAGAGCATCCTGACCGGTTGCATCACCGCCTAATATTGCAACTTCTCGGCATCCGACCGTACATCACTGGGGCCAAGCTTCCTGCCATCCAGGACCTATATACTAGGCGGTGTCAGAGGAAGGCCCAAAAAATTGTCAAAGACTCCAGTCACCCAAGTCATAGACTGTTCTCTCTGCAACCGCATGGCAAGCAGTTTCGGAGCGCCAAGTCTGGGACCAAAAGGCTCCTGAACAGCTTTTACCCCCAAGCCATAAGACTGCTGCACAATTAATCAAATGGCCACTCGAACTATTTACATTGACTCCCCCCCCCAATTGCATCACCACTTGGTATGGCAGCTGCTTGACATCTGACCGCAAGGCACTACAGAGGGTAGTGCGTAACAGAGGAGGCTGGTGGAAGGAGCAATAGGAGGACGGGCTCATTGTAATGGCTGGAATGTAATAAATTGAATGGTATCAATCATATGTAAATCACGTTTGACTCCATTCCATTAATTACAATCCAGCCATTACAATAAGCCCTTCCTCCTATAGCTCCTCCCACCAGCCTCCTCTGGTGCATACGGCCTAGTACATCACTGGGGTTGAGCTCCCTGCCATCCAGGACCTCTATACCAGGCGGTGTCATAGTAAGGCCTTAAAAATTGTCAACGACTCAAGACACCCAAGTTATAGACTGTTCTCTCTGCTACCACACGGCAAGCGGTAGCAGAGTGCCAAGTCTGGGACCAAAAGGCTCCTGAACAGCTTCTACCTCCAAGCCACAATTGACCCCCTTTCCTTTGCACTGACTCTCTTGCACTGGCTCTATGCACACACACTGGACTCGACCCACACACACAGACACACAGACACACAAACACTACATACGCTCACACACTCACATGCATTCGGATGCCAAACACACACACACACACACACACACACACACACAGCCTTTCACACTCTTCACATTCGCTGCTGCTACTCTATTATATATCCTGACTGCCTAGTCACTTCACCCCTATGTACCTACATGTACATATTGCCTCAACTACCTCGTACCCCTGCACATTGACTCTTACTGCTACTCCTTGTATATAGCCACATTATTGTTATTTTATTGTGTTTCCTTTTTCTATTTTAGCTATTTTCTCTTACTTTTTAACTCTGCATTGTTGGGAAAGGGCTCGTAAGTAAGAATTTCACAATAAAGTCTACACCTGTTGTATTCGTCGCATGTGACGAATACAATTTGATTTGATTTGACTTGATTTGTGTGTGAGAGATTGTGCTGTGGCCTGGAAGTGTGGGGTCTGCGTGGGAAACCAGATGGATTCGGAAGCTGAGGGGTCGACTCTCAAGGGGAAGAGTACTGAGACCTTTTGCTTGAATAACCCCAAAGCCTCTATGGCCTCATCCTTTTACAGTTCAATGAGAACTCAACTGACCCACCATTTTGTAGAAAAAGAGAAGGAAAGGAAGCGTTGCTAAGGGACACAATAGTAGATGTTGGTAGACAGAAGGTGCTCTTTGGTCAAAGGGGTAAATTGGTTATCAAAAAGAAAGGAGGACCAAGGCACTCTTCGTACAATTAAATAAAATGCCTTTATTTGTATTGCATGTTCAATGGAAACAAAGTTTAAAAACTCCCGCCATTTTACTCTGACTGTACACCCGCACACGTGTTGTGAAACGGTACGAGAGAGATCTTACTCCTCACCGCCAAAACACAGAATACTGAGGAGAACCCAAGGCCTGTAACGTAATCTCTGTCCTTGACCATCTAATGATATACTTGTACATCAAGTTGCCTCACGCTACAGTAATAGGAAATAGGCTCCTGCTCCTATGAGCCGTTCCGGCTGGCACAAGCCAAGAGTACAATCCCCCAGGCTATGGGGGCAGGGTGAGAAGGGCCAGGGGGGGAAAAGTGACAATCCCCCAGGCTATGGGGGCAGGGTGAGAGGGGCCAGGGGGGGTAGAGGGACAATCCCCCAGGCTATGGGGGCAGGGTGAGAAGGGCCAGGGGGGGAAAAGTGACAATCCCCCAGGCTATGGGGGCAGGGTGAGAGGGGCCAGGGGGGGTAGAGGGACAATCCCCCAGGCTATGGGGGCAGGGTGAGAGGGGCCAGGGGGGGTAGAGGGACAATCCCCCAGGCTATGGGGGCAGGGTGAGAGGGGCCAGGGGGGGTAGAGGGTCAATCCCCCAGGATATGGGGGCAGGGGTAAAGGGCTGAATACAGGGGCTGGATCAGTGTGCTGGCCTCAGATGAACTCTGCTTTAAAGTGACAGGACCTTCTAATTAAAACTAGTCAAAAGACCACAGGAGTCACCCACGCTACAGCATGCAGAGAGGAGAGGGATGTGTGTGTGTGTGTGTGTGTATGTGTCTGACACATTCCCAGCCTTCCCCTCCTACTCTACAGTAGTTGACGAGCTAGCGTCAGAAACATTGTTTGTCTGATATGTTTGAGGTGACTAAGCAGAACTGTGACCATCATATTGTCTACAAAAAACAACTTTACAAAACAGATGGTAGTCTACAGTATTTTATCTACACAGGTTCGTGTCCAGGCTCTGTCGCAGTCGGCCACAATCGGGAGACCCATGGGGTGGCGCACAATTGGCCCAGCATTGTCCAGGTTAGGGGAGGGTTTGGCTGGCAGGGATGTTCTTGTCCCGTCGCGCACTAGCGACTCCTGTGGCGAGCCGGGCGCAGTGCACGCTGACACGGTCACCAAGTGTGCAGTGTTTCCTCCGACACATTGGTGCGGCTGGCTTCCGGGTTAAGCGGGCATTGTTGGGTTGTGTTTCGGAGGACGCACGGCTCTCGACCTTCGCCTCTCCCGAGTCCGTACGGGAGTTGCAGCGATGGGACAAGACTGTAACTACCAATTGGATACCACGAAATTTGGGAGAAAAATGGGGTAAAAAAAATTAAAAATATCTACACACACCAAAGTAGGCCTTGACTTCATTACTCTGTCTCAAGTTACTCTCATGAACTTATCCATCACATGATAATCAGGTATGACAAAAAAGTGATCTACAGAACAGCCAACCAAAATCGAATCAAAGTTTTGTACAGTCCAACCATTCCAACGCCTACAGTCAGCCTGCTGAGCTGAAGGTCTGAGTTATCTAACCCAGGGCCAAGTAGAGGAGGAGAGGAGAAGGTTCATTGAGTGGAATGCAGGGGGTATATGAGACTGAGTAGGTGGAGAGACTAGAGAACCAGATATTTGACATATTTACCGTATGTGAATGTAAACACAGACATAGCTGCCTGCCACCACAACTGACAGGCGCTGGGGTTATAATAGGCAGTGACTCACAAGCACAAGGACTAAACCATACTGCAGAAACCCAAGGCTACGTGCTGCCTGCCTGCTGCTCAAGCCTACCTCTGCTCTCCTCATTGCCTTCAGGTCACCACGCGCAGACAGATAAATTCAGAGGATTAGACAATGGGGATAATTTTTTTGTCTTACTTCATTTCCCGTACCACACTAACACACCTTTTCTGTTCTGACTAAGCAGTCTTGCAATGTCCAGTTTACAGCCACATAGTGTGTTTGTGTTTTGTTTCCAGACACAAGCCCGAGACAGGTTTTGCCATGCTTTATCATCAGCCGACATGGCGAAGAGTGAAACTTGAACTACAACTTTTTGCCTATTGGGCCTGTCAGCGCAAAATGGCCGCCACACTGTTTCAATGAAACCAATCCATCTGTGACTTGGCATCCAGAAGAGAATAACATTGACATAAAGGCATAACAACTCACAGATATTTGAGGTTTTCCAGGTCTTCAAAGGCTCCTCTGGGGATCCGTCTGATGTGGTTGTTGTTGAGGAGGCTGTAAAGTCAAGAGAATGGCCATTATTAAAGACCTCCCAGTGGACTATTAGACTTACAAAAAGTGAATCCGTGCAGACTAGTAGATACAACTTTAAAGTGGTCCATGTTGGTATACTGCTGTGTCATGATCTAATGCTAGGCCAATGCCAGTCTAAACACAGTTCAACTTTCAAAGTACATAATATATGTCAGATCCTTCATCCTGACCACTGTAGCTATTCTATGAAGCATCTGGTTCAATTCCTACACACTGTCACAATTTGTTTTGCATTTCTATGGCTGACAGATCTATGGGGCAGAATCTGGACAAGGATCAAGAATGGCTGTCATAGACTTTCTGCAACATAGCAAAATCTTGAGTTGGTGATCCCTTAACTCAATGCCATAGAAACGGGCATTAATGCAGAGAAATACATTTTGGAAAATAATATAATATGTATAAGCAGAACATTACTTGGGCAAAACATGCCTCCTCAGTCCTCACCTAGCTCTTTTGCCTAAAAACATTTGGCCTCAATTGGCTTCGGTTGAACATTTTGGAGATGGAAGCTGTCCCAGGGGTCTTTGCACCCTGCCTTGGAAATGTTTTAACTGAAACACTGATTAACTCTACATGCACTATTGTTTAATCGATGTTCATGGTGACAGCTACACTCTTAGAAAAGAAGGTGCTATCTAGAACCTTAAAGGGTTCTTCAGCTGTCCCCATAGGAGAACCATTTGAAGAAACCTTTTTGGTTCCAGGTAGAACCCTTTTGGTCCAGGTAGAACCTTTTTGGGTTCCATGTAGAACCCTTTCTAGAGAGTGTTCTACATGGAAGCCAAAATGGTTCTACCTGGAACCAAAAAGGGTTCTCCTATGGGGACAGCCGAAGAACCCTTTTGGAACCCTTTTTTCTAAGTGTAGGCACAGTCTGTCACAGGCCGAAGCAGAAAAAGACAGGCAGTAGGCCCCTAGCTGCAGCCTTTCCTTCACATAAGCGCATCAATCTGCTTCCAGGATCTCCAATAAGGCTACCACAGCAGGCAAGTACACTTGCACAATCTACTTTAAAAAGCACATCTGTGTCTGGCTCACAGGCAGACCTTCTCGCAACCACGTTGTCTCACATTGTCACTAGCACTGCACATTTGCCCTCTTCCACGCGGCTGACTGGATCTCAACTACAAGGCATCCCTTCAACCTCTGTGATCCCCAATCTAAGCAAGGTAACCGGGCAACCACGGTCTTCGATAATCCAAGGTTTAATTGCCAGCAACCCACAACTACCAGTGCCGGTCACTACACCGCTAAGCCCTGTCAAAACATCCCCTCTCACATCACCGGCCCAGGTTTCTCAGTCTCACAACTGTCTCTGTGTCAGCGGGGTCACCACACATGCTCAAATGATAAGTACTCCACAGTCTCCAATTGCCCCTAGATCCACTCAGCAGTCCACTCCAGTACGGCCGGCTGATAATACCAATCCTGTCACCAGCACCACCACCACCACTGTGCAACAGAAGATTGTCATCAACACCACTGCTCCACTTGCAGGCGGCTCTCAGATTCTGCTCAACAACACCCGTTTTGTTGTTCCTCCTCAAGGCCTTGGGCCTGGCCAGCATGTCCTCATAATCTCCAGCCCTGCAGTGCCTGTGGTAGCTCCTAGTCCCAGGGAGCGAGCCCAACCACTGGTGTCCCACGAGTGCCAACGTTACCTGGGCTAGCCACACCTGCACAAGGCCCCAGAATGGCCACACCACCAGGGACACACCAGCCTCAACAAGCAGCACTTAGATCACTAACCCTGGCAGCGCCGTCCGCTGCGAAAGTTGGACCCTCTCTCCCTGTCTCTCTCACTGTCCCTCGCCAGGTGATGAAGATTCGAGCTCCACTATCGGCCACCAGCACCACCACCAACGGTTCTCCACAAGTTTCACACCGGCTCCCTGCTCCGGCCACCATACTCACTGGCCTAGCTGATGTGGTGGCCGCTCCGCCTTTAACTCAACCGGAAGGGATGGGTGGCCTGTCACTCTCCTCCGTACAAGGAAGTCCCAGCGCAGCTCAAACAGCAGGAGTTCCACAGAGCCCAACAAAGCAGCTCCCTTTGAACACGGGACTTGGCATCAACTACGCACCACTCACAACACAGCAACTAACGTCATTCGTGCAACCTATGGGAGCGCTCTCCACCCGGACGCAGGTCCTGCCGACGATTGCTGTTCCGCCGATCGGGAGCACCTTCTCCAGGTTGCAGTCTCTACCTGTGGTGACCGTACCGCCCCTTGGGGGTGCCTCCGGTAGCAGAACGTCTCCTGTGGCAACTGTGCCTCCATCCAACAGCACTGTGAACATGACACCTGCTCAACCTATCAGGACGGTGATGTCGGCAGAGACTATCCGCATGCCCATTGTTTTATCCAATCCTCGGCAGCAGCAGATACTGGGCCTAGGCAAACGCCCTTTGCAGCCTTTACAGGTGCCTGCATCAGCAGTGCAAACAACCAGCCCCACCACCAATATACTAGTGAGTCCTGATTGTGCTGTTTTAAACACTGTTAGAGGCCCTACCGCCAACACAGGCCTGCCAGAGGTGGCTAACGAGCCTTTGGCTACGTTGATTGTAACTCCGAAATCCACTTGGAGAGTGCTGCCCCTGCCTCCTGTAAATACTGACAATCCCTCAATGCCTACCCAGGCTGACAGAAGTGGACCTATCGACTGAAAGACTGAGACTGAAATCTAGTACCATTGTCTGTGATGTGGCCCCGTGTAGCTCAGTTGGTAGAGCATGGCGCTTGCAACGCCAGGGTTGTGGGTTTGTTTCCCACGGGGGGCCAGTATGAAAAAATGTATGCACTCACTAACTGTAAGTCGCTCTGGATAAGAGCGTCTGCTAAATGACTAAAATGTAAATGTAAATAAGAGCCAGACATCTATTTCTGTCTGCCTGAGACACTAATATTGAACTGTCTCCCAGCAGGCTTCAGTTACCATGCTATTCTTCTGTCTGTGAGACAGAGGTTAAAGCCGTGAAGAGTTCTCCATGAAATATGGAACTCCATAGACTACATGGCTAGTAGGTGGTCTGCTACTGTAGGAAAATCTCATCTGAGCTTTCTCTGCTTTGACATTAACTAGGCTCATTGGCTGATTCCTGCCACATGGGTGGCTGTAGACTAGCAGGCTAGCAGGGCTGACACATGATAGATGGCTGGGAGAGTGAAGGGGAAAAATACATTCCTCCCAGATGATGAGGTAATGTGTGAAACCACAGCAGAATAGAGAGCAAGAATTTGCCACTCGTGTCCGTGTTTGTGGACTGACTGACTGTACGCAGGACTTTCCAGGGAAAACGAATGATGTGACGTGTTTCCGAGTCTTGGGACAAAAGATAGACACAGAGAACTGGGTGCTTCTGGGAAGGGACGTGGCTTACAGGAGTAGTCGACTCCTAATGAGTGCCGATTGCATTAGTGTATATGTGAACGCTCAGTTTAAACACATTTGCAGTGAGTTCTCCAGGACCAATTCAATTACAATATCTTCAATTGCTGAGTACGTAGGGGAAAGATGGAGGAGGGAGGAAGGACAGAGAAGGGAGGAGAGGAGGGAGACTTACAGTGTGTTGAGGTTCTTTAGCCATCTGAAGGAGCCGGGCTGTAAGTCCTTGATTTTGTTGAACCTCAGGTCTCTATGGAGGGAAAAACAGGAAGAACACAGTCATTAACAACATCGGGACAATCGAGTCTGTCAAACCAATCATTACCATGACAAAGGTTTTACTGGCTGATGTCTATGAGGAAACAGGCTGGTACAATGAGTACAGTACACACTACACACATATGTATCCAAATCACTTAGGAATCTCTACTAACACTTTCATTATAAAGGATGAATAATAGCCACATTATTCATATCACAGGAATGCCATTTATCAAGCTTTAATAATGGGGATAGGTTTACTTAACATTTGCCCTAAAGCTAACAATTAAGAGCGATGAGGGAGTTTAGTGGCTTATCACTTTACTTGAACCTCTCATTGTAAAGACTTAGTGACGATATCATGTCATGACATTAACCTCTCATGCCCATTATGACAAATGATATCATGATAGGCCTATAACACCTAACTAAAATACTGTGGAATGTAGAGCTAGACGCACATCGTCTCATTCTGTGAAAAGTGAAAATTTCTGAACAATTAAGTTGTTCCACAAGTTATGCTTGTGGAACTTTTTGCCAAACGTATTTTCATAAGACAGAGAGAAAGAGAAAAACGCTCTGTAAGTGGAACCAGCTATCCATATAAAGGAAATACTGAGGAGTACAAGAGAAATGAGAGGGTTTGTTTCTACTGCCTTGAAAATATGACTATTTTCCCGTCATTGCATTACATTGTCATACGCGTTACTGCCCTCAAAGGGGCCATGACTGGGTGTTTAGAACAAAGAGCAGATAGCCTCGCTGTAAAACCCTAACAACAAAGACCATAACAACCACAGTCCACAAGCCTCTGACTCAACATGGCTTACTGAGAAAACTAGGAGACATTGTCCAGCCACACTAACAATGTCAGGACAAGACAGTGTTGGAGTCACAACACAGATAGGCTTTATCTCAATTGTTAGGAGAGGGAATCCTAGATCAACCACCCTGCTACCCACATTCAACTATAAATAATAGAATTTACTCTCATCAGCTACTCTGGACTGACCTTCACATTCACTGACTGACTCCAGGACACAATACGCCCCCATGCTCCACTAACAGAGAGATACCAGTTAGACTTTGGCCAGACACTGTCAAGTGATTCCAATTATGATTCCTCTAAGTGTTGCTGAGTGGGTAACTGGGAGTAAAGTCAAGGGTTTGGGGTAGAACACGCTGATAAAGGATTTGAAGAATTCTAACTTTATTTCTACTATGTCAGTAAAGATGTGAGTTCCATGTCTATTCTCTTTCATCTTTGATGTCGTGGTGTTCTCTAAGAGTCTACTTTTCTGTGCTGTGAATTCCATCTGGAACATGGGGTTCTTATTCACTTTCTGGACTGTATTTGCTTTGTATAAATGTTGCCTAGTTACCACATGCACAACAGTCACCGAGGGCCAAATCATAAAAACTATACATTCCTGAATGTCTTGCTTTCTCATGTTTCTGTGAAAATGTCAGCCCCAAAAAAAACGACCTGATTTCATAGCAAGTGAAATGTTTATGGTTCACTCACTCTGTAAAATCAAATCAAATGTTATTTGTCACATGTGCCGAATACAACAGGTGTAGACCTTACATTGAAATGCTTACTTACAAGCCCTTAGCCAACAATGCAGTTTTAAGAAAAATAAGTGTTCAGTAAAACAAAATAGATAACAAAAAAATAAAAAATAATATGCGGGGATACAGGTTAGTCGAGGTAATTGAGGTAATTTGTACATGTAGGTAGAGTTAAAGTGACTATGCATAGATAATAAACAGAGAGTAGCAGCAGCGTAAAAGAGGGTGTTAAGAAGCCTTTTGGACCTAGACTTGGCGCTCCGGTACCGCTTGCTGTGTGATAGCAGAGAGAACAGTCTATGACTTGGGTGGCTGGAGTCTTTAACCATTTTTAGGGCCTTCCTCTGACACCACCTGGTATAGAGGTCCTGGATGGCAGGAAGCTTGGCCCCAGTGATGTACTGGGCCGTATGCACTACCCTATGTAGTGTCTTGTGGTCGGAGGCTGAGCAGTTGCCATATCAGGCAGTAATGCAACCAGTCAGGATGCTCTCGATGGTGCAGCTGCAGAACTTTTTGAGGATCTGAGGACCCATGCCAAATCTTTTCAGTCTCCTGAGGGGGAATAGGCTTTGTCGTGCCCTCTTCACGACTGTCTTGGTGTGTTTGGACCATGATAGTTTGTTGGTGATGTGTACATCAAGGAATTTGAAGCTCTCAACCTGCTCCACTACAGCCCCGTTGATGAGAATGGGGGCGTGCTCGGTCCTCCTTTTCCTGTAGTCCACAATCATCTCCTTTGTCTTGATCACGTTGAGGGAGAGGTTGTAATCCTGGCACCACACGGCCAGGTCTTTGTCCTCCTCCCTATAGGCTGTCTCATCGTTGTCGGTGATCAGGCCTACCATTGTTGTGTCGTCGGCAAACTTAATGATGGTGTTGGAGTCGTGCCTGGCCATGCAGTCATGGGTGAACAGGGAGTACAGGAGGGGACTGAGCACGCACCCCTGAGGGGCCCACGTGTTGAGGATCAGTGTGGCAGATGTGTTGTTACCTACCCTTACCACCTGGGGGCAGCCCGTCAGGAAGTCCAGTATCATGTTGCAGAGGGAGGTGTTTAGTCCCAGGGTCCTTAGCTTAGTGATGAGCTTTGAGGGCACTTATGGTGTTGAACGCTGAGATGTAGTCAATGAATAGCATTCTCACGTAGTTGTTCCTTTTGTCCAAGTGGGAAAGGGCAGTGTGGAGTTCAATAGAGATTGCATCATCTGCAGATCTGTTGGGGTGGTATGCAAATTGGAGTGGGTCTAGGGTTTCTGGGATAATGGTGTTGATGTGAGCCATGACCAGCCTTTCAAAGCAATTCATGGCTACAGACATGAGTGCTATGGGTCGGTAGTCATTTAGGCAGGTTACCTTAGTGTTCTTGGGCACAGGGACAATGGTGGTCTGCTTGAAACATGTTGGTATTACAAACTCAGTGAGGGACAGGTTGAACATTTCAGTGAAGACACTTGCCAGTTGGTCAGCGCATGCTCGGAGTACACGTCCTGGTAATCCATCTGGCACCTGCGGCCTTGTGAATGTTGATCTGTTTAAAGGTCTTACTCACATCGGCTACAGAGAGTGTGATCACACAGTCGTCCGGAACAGCTGATGCTCTCATGCATGCGTCAGTGTTGCTTGCCTCGAAGTGAGCATAGAAGTAATTTAGCTCGACTAGTAGGCTCGTGTCACTGGGCAGCTTGCGGCTGTGTTTCCCTTTGTAGTCTGTAATAGTTTGCAAGCACTGCCACATCCGACGAGTGTCGGAGCCGGTGTAGTACAATTCAATCTTAGTCCTGTATTGACGCTTTGCCTGTTTGATGGTTAGTCAGAGGGCATAGCGGGATTTCTTATAAGCGTCCGGGTTAGAGTCCCACTCCTTGAAAGCGGCAGCTCTACCCTAAAGCTCAGTGCAGATGTTGCCTGTAATCCATTGCTTCTGGTTGGGGTATGTACATATGGTCACTGTGGGGACGACGTCATCGATGCATTTATTGATGAAGCCAGTGACTGATGTGGTGTACTCCTCAATGCCATCGGAAGAATCCCGGAACATATTCCAGTCTGTGCTAGCAAAACAGTCCTGTAGCTTAGCATCTGCTTCATCTGGCCACTTCTTTATTGACCGAGTCACTGGTGCTTCCTGCTTTCGTTTTTGCTTGTAAGCAGGAATCAGGAGGATAGAGTTATGGTGAGATTTGCCAAATGGAGGGCGAGGGAGAGCTTTGTACGCGTCTCTGTGTGTGGAGTAAAGGTGGTCTAGAGTTTGTTTTCCTCTGGTTGCACATTTAACATGCTGGTAGAAATGAGGTAAAACGGATTTAAGTTTCCCTGCATTAAAGTCCCCGGCCACTAGGAGCGTCGCCTCTAGATGAACGTTTTTCTGTTTGCTTATGGCCTTATACAGCTCATTGAGTGTGGTCTTAGTGCTAGAATCGGTTTGTGGTGGTAAATAGATACTCTACCTCAGGTGAGCAAAACCTTGAGACTTCCTTAATGTTAGATTTTGTGCACCAGCTGTCGTTTACAAATATACACAGACCGTGACCCCTTGTCTTACCGGAGTCAGCTGTTCTATGTTGCCAATGCAGCGTATATCCCGCCAGCTGTATGTTATCCATGTCGTCGTTCAGCCACGACTCGGTGAAACCGAAGATATTACCGTTTTTTATGTGCCGTTGGTAGGATATCTGTGATCGTAGTTAGTCTATTTTGTTATCCAATGATTGTACGTTGGCTAATAGGACTGATGGCAGAGGCAGATTACCCACTCGCTGTCGGATCCTTACAAGGCACCCCGACCTACATCCCCGATAGCTCTGTCTCGTTCTCATGCGAATGACAGGGATTTGGGCCTTGTCGGGTGTCTGAAGAAAATCCTTCGCGTCCGACTCGTTAAATAAAAAATCTTCGTCCAGTACGAGGTGAGTAATCGCTGTCCTGATATCCAGAAGCTCTTTTCGGTCATAAGAAACGGTGGCAGAAAAATTATGTACAAAATAAGTTACAAATAACGCGAAAAAACCGACACAATAGCACAATTGGTTAGGAGCCCGTAAAACGGCAGCCATCTCCTCCGGCGCCATTCTTCTTTTCAAAACCCCCGCATGTGGATCCAACTATAGAGCCCAGCTTTCCATATACTCACTTCCCTTCAAATAGGGGCTTCAACAATGGCTGAGTGCACCACTGGTTACAGCAGGAAGAGCAGGAAGCCAGCTGAGCACCGTTCACTGTCTGTATCAATATCATAAACACTGCCATGATATCTTACCATCTGCAGGCCCCAACATCAACAGAAGTCAAGTTACATAACATTGTTTTATTTGGCAACGTGAGAATTTAGTGTCAAATTATTTCTGTCTCTATTGTGTTCTGTTAGTTATATTTCAAACTCCATAGAAGAAGAAACGCAAGCATAACGGACCACATCAAACCCAAAGCAAAAATGTCAAAAGGACACTTTTGTAATGTTTCCAAAACAGCTATACTTTTCAATAGTAGGCTCCTTCCTAACAAAATACATCAGATACAGTAGAAACTGAGGGTGAAAACAATTTTTCCATTCTATGCATTCACACTGTAGCAACAAAGCTGGTGTTTATAGATGGAAGATAACTGTTGGTGAAGTTGTGTTCCCTGAAGGGAAGACCCATCTCCATGCAACCAACTTGGGAGTCAGGGAGTGAAGAGCTTTGTCAAGGCATGCTGGAACAGGGTCTGCCCCGCCTCCTCCAGGCCCAGGGAAGGAGGGAGAAGAGGGGGAAGGAGAGGAGGGACGAGGGGGTTCTGGGGACTGCTACATGCTGGCTCAGGCAGCATCTACGTACTTGTACAGCTCAAAAATGAGAGTAGAGGTGTGTGTGTGTGTGCGTGTGTGTGTATGTGTGTGCGTGTGTGTCTGCGTGTGTGCTTGTGTATGTGTGTACTTTGGGTTGAGGCAGGAAAAAGTTAGAAGAACAAGACACTAGAACCAGATGAAGGAAGGAACCTATCCATCAAGCACACATGCTCTATTCCAAGCACTTGGCTGATAATCCCTAAAGTTTACAGTACCTACAACAATGCTTTCCAAAACAGTTAGACATACAGTGAGGGAAAAAAGTATTTGTGTCACAATCCGGGTTAGAACTCCGGTCTCAGAAGTGTAGAGCTGGGGGTACTACCCCTTAGCCACAGAGGAGATGTTGTAGGACCCAAATGAAACACCCAAGGCAATACTCCAGGCAAGTAGATTTAATGTTCACAAAACAGGAGGCAAAACAAAACAACTCCACGAGGGGAGAAAAACAAACTAAAGATAACTTCAAAAACTTACTAGGACAGACACGGTGAGACAAAGCAGGAGACACACAGTCAGGACGCAATAACCAAGTGACAAACAAGGGGAAAACACACAGCTAAAATACACAAGGGGGAAACAAGGCACAGGTGACCTGGATAAGCTAATTAGGACACATGAGGAAGAACTAAGGCAAAGGGGAACACAGCTGACCTCTAGAGGCCAGGAGACAAACAGGGGAAGCAGGAAGCTGACAGGACCCCCCTCCTCTAGGAACGACTCCTGACGTTCCTTCCAGAACACCCTGGCCCCAGGGTGCGAAAATCTCGGATCAACCCTGGGTCCAGGATGTCCCTGGCTGGAACCCAGGAGCGCTCCTCTGGCCCGTAGCCCTCCCAGTCCACCAGATACTGCAGAGAGTTCTGGACCCTCCGGGAGTCCAGTATCCGGCGGACTGTGTAGGCTGGCTGGCCGTCTATGATCCTGGGAGGTGGCGGGGGTCTGTGTGGGGGGCAAAAGGAGAAGACAAGACAGGTTTAAGGAGTGAAACATGAAAAGTGGGGTTAACTCTAAGGGAGCGAGGCAGAACTAAACGATACGAAACAGGGTTAACCTTTCTAGCAATGCGGAAAGGGCCGATGTATCTCTGGGAAAGCTTCTTGGATTCGACCCGGAGGGGCAAGTTCTTAGTGGCCAACCAAACTCTCTGACCAGCTCGGAAACTAGGGGCCGTCCGGCGGTGGCGATTAGCCTGACTTTGGTATCTCTGGGAGGTCCGAAGGAGGGTACACCTGGCCTTCTTCCAGGTCCGCCTACAGCGTTGGACAAAGCGCTGGGCCGAGGGAACACCAACTTGCGCCTCTTCCTCTGGAAATAATGGAGGGTTGTAACCGAACTGGCATTCGAAGGGGGACAATCCGGTGGCTGAGGACTGGAGGGTGTTGTGGGCATATTCAGCCCAAATGATATAGGTGGCCCAAGACGTGGGATTACTGGCCGCCATACACCGCAGGGTGGTCTCCAGATCCTGATTAATCCGTTCCGTTTGGCCATTAGACTCTGGATGGAATCCTGACGATAGGCTGGCTGTGGCCCCAATAAGCCTGCAGAAGGCCCCCCAAAACCGGGACGAGAATTGGGGACCTCGGTCAGAGACCACGTCCAGGGGAATGCCAAATATCCGGAAGACATGGTTCATGAGGAGCTCAGCAGTCTCCTTAGCCGAGGGCAGCGGAATAAACCGGGCAGCCTTAGAGAAACGGTCTACCACCACAAGGATGACGGTGTTGCCCTGGGATAGAGGAAGTCCCGTAACAAAGTCCAGAGAAAGGTGTGACCATGGCCTTCGAGGAACAGGTAAGGGATGGAGCAGTCCCTGGGGTCGCTGGCGTGTCGACTTTCCCTGGTTGCACACAGGGCAGGCCTCAACATAGACCTGCACGTCCTTCTTGATGGACGGCCACCAAAACCGCCGTCGGAGGAACTCCAGTGTGCGAGCACTGCCAGGATGGCATGTCAAGGGCGACTCATGACCCCACTGCAAGACGCGGGCCCGAACCGAGAGAGGAACGTACAGGCGACCCGGCAGGACCACCGCCTGGATCGGGCTCATGGGCAAGAGCTTCTCGTACCCCTCTTTCTAGTTCCCACTGAAGAGGTGCGACGATCCTAGACCTCGGAATAATCGATGCCAAGGGCTTCTCTTGTACCTCGGGAGAATAGACTCGAGACAGAGCATCCGGCTTGACGTTCTTGGTGCCAGGTCGGTAAGTCAGGAGGAACTGGAATCGATTAAAGAAAAGGGACCATCGTGCTTGCCGAGGGTTCATCCGCTTAGCCTGTTGGAGATATTCCAGGTTCTTGTGGTCTGTGAGAACCTGGAAAGGGTGCTGAGCCCCCTCAAGCCAATGGCGCCACTCTTCCAAGGCCAGTTTTACCGCAAGCAACTCTAGATCCCCCACGTGGTAGTTGCGCTCGGCCTCAGACAGGCGGCGAGACATGAAGGCACAAGGGTGTAATCTCCCATCCGCACCCCTCTGTGACAGGACGGCTCCCACCCCCACCTCTGAGGCGTCCACCTCCACCACGAAAGGTCTCTCTGGGTCAGGGGTCACCAGAATCGGAGCAGAAGTGAAGCGGCGCTTGAGATCCTCGAAGGCCCCTGCTGCTTCCGGACCCCAGTGAATCTTGGTCCCTCCTCCCTTGGTAAGCGTCGTCAAGGGGGCTACCACCGAGCTGAAATTCTTGATGAACTTCCGATAGAAGTTAGAAAAGCCAATGAACCGTTGAACCTCCTTGACCGTGGCAGGTGTGGGCCAATCGTGGACCGCCTTGACCTTCTTGGGATCCATCTCTAGGTGCCCGGGAGTGACAATAAACCCGAGAAACTGAGTCTGAGAAACATGAAATTCACACTTCTCAGGCTTAACGTAGAGGTGATTGTCAAGGAGCCTCTGGAGAACCCGGCTAACATGCCCCTCATGTTCCTTCAGTGACCTCGAGAAGATGAGGATATCGTCCAGGTACACGAAGACGAACAGATTAAGCATATCCCGGAGAACATCATTAATCAGGGCTTGGAATACTGCGGGGGGCATTGGTGAGCCCGAACGGCATCACCCGATATTCATAGTGTCCCGTGGGCGTGTTGAACGCCGTCTTCCATTCGTCTCCTGGCCGGATCCGCACGAGATGGTAAGCATTGCGGAGATCCAGCTTAGTAAAAATGGAAGCCCCTTGAAGCAGCTCAAAAGCAGTGGCCATGAGAGGAAGAGGGTATCGATTCCGAACCGTGATCTTGTTGAGTCCCCGGTAATCAATACAAGGCCTCAGACCCCCGTCTTTCTTTTCAACAAAAAAGAAGCCCGCCCCAGCCGGGGAAGTAGAGGCATAGATGAGGCCGGCTGCCAAGGACTCCTTAATGTAGGTGTCCATAGCTGCGTGCTCGGGGGAGGACAAGGAAAAGATCCGACCTCTAGGAGGGCAGCACCCAGGGAGTAGATCAATGGCACAGTCATAAGTGCGATGAGGCGGTAAGGCAGTAGCCCGGGCCTTGCTGAACACTGCCTTGAACCGATGGTAAACACTGGGGACTCGGGAGACGTCAACAGACTCTTGAAACTGGGTACTAGGGGCTGAGGAACTCTGAAGCATGCAGGTGAGTTGGCAAGTGGGACCCCAGCTAAGAATGGTGCCAGTAGGCCAGTCGATCTGGGGATTATGTCTGCATAGCCAAGGGTGACCCAGGATAATAGGATACTCGGGAGAGTCAATGAGATAGAAGGTCTCCTCCTGCTGGTGTTGAGAGATGGTAAGTCGCAGGGACTGAGTCGCCTCAGTAACTTTTCCTGGTTCCAGAGGTCTGCCATCTAAGGCTGTAACTGCCTGGGGTTGAGGAAGTAGTTGGGTAGGGATCTTAAGTTCCTTAGCCAAGGTTACATCCATAAAATCACCTGCGGCACCGGAATCGATCATAGCCTGGACCCGATGCTGGTGGCCCTCCCAGGACAGAGTGGCTGGAATAGCTAGGACCGCGTTAGTAGGAGGAGCTCTAATTTTCCCCATCACAACCCTCCTGTAGCTGGGCGGGGACAGGCGTTTCCCGAAAGCTCGGGGCAAGTGGAGCGGAACCCCGCAGAAGTGGTCGGCAACCCCGCAGTAGAGGCACCGACGCTCCCTCATGCGACGTTCCCTTTCGTTGGAAGAAAGCCTGGAACGGCCTAACTGCATGCTCTCCGGGGAATCCTGGGGCAGTTCAGGAGCCGGGGCAGCTCTGAATGACGGAGTCCAAACAGGAGAAACAGAGCTGCTCAGAGGAACTTGGGACTGAGACACCTGACGGCGAGCCGTTCTCCGCTCTCTTAGACGATTGTCCAGGCGGATGGCCAAGGCTATGAGGGACTCGAGATCTTCAGCTGGTTCACGGGTGGCTAACTCATCTTGAAGGGGGCTCAGATAACCCTCCCTGAAAGCAGACCCTCAGCGCTTCATCATTCCATCCGCTCCTTGCTGCCATGGTTCGGAACTCAATGGCAAAATCTGCCGTGCTTCGGGGGCCCTGACGGAGAGACAGTAGGCGCTTGGAAGCCTCCCGCCCACTGACAGGATGATCGAACACCCGCTTGAACTCTTCTACAAATGCAGCGTGGGAGTCACAACAGGCCTCCTGGGACTGCCACACCGCAGAGGCCCAGGCGAGCGCCTTGTCTGAAAGAAGGGTAATGAGGTAGGCAATCTTGGAACGGTCTGTGGGAAAACTTGAGGGTTGGAGCTCGAAGGTGAGGGAGCATTGGGTGAGGAAACCCTGGCAAGAGCTTGGATCCCCAGAAAAGGGCTTGGGAGGTGGTAGTCGGGGCTCCGCCAACCGAGAAGGCCTGTCGTCACTGGGAGGTGACCGGGGGGAAGGGGGAGGACCAAGGAGGCGTTCAAAGAGCTGGTGAAGGGAACTCATCATTTCGGCCAGGAGTTGAGAATGTCTAGCCATCAGCTCCTCTTGTCGGCTGAGAACGGCTTCATGGCGCTGGAAAGAAGCCTCATGTCGAATGATCACCGCCAACAGGTCCTGGGAACTGAGTGTTTCTGGGTCCATGATGGTCTTGGTTATTCTGTCACAATCCGGGTTAGAACTCCGGTCTCAGAAGTGTAGAGCTGGGGGTACTACCCCTTAGCCACAGAGGAGATGTTGTAGGACCCAAATGAAACACCCAAGGCAATACTCCAGGCAAGTAGATTTAATGTTCACAAAACAGGAGGCAAAACAAAACAACTCCACGAGGGAGAAAAACAAACTAAAGATAACTTCAAAAACTTACTAGGACAGACACGGTGAGACAAAGCAGGAGACACACAGTCAGGACGCAATAACCAAGTGACAAACAAGGGGAAAACACACAGCTAAAATACACAAGGGGAAACAAGGCACAGGTGACCTGGATAAGCTAATTAGGACACATGAGGAAGAACTAAGGCAAAGGGGAACACAGCTGACCTCTAGAGGCCAGGAGACAAACAGGGGAAGCAGGAAGCTGACAATTTGATCCCCTGCTGATTTTGTACGTTTGCCCACTGACAAAGACATGATCAGTCTATAATTTTAATGGTAGGTTTATTTGAACAGTGAGAGACAGAATAACAACAACAAAATCCAGAAAAACGCATGTCAAAAATGTTATAAATTGATTTGCATTTTAATGAGGGAAATAGGTATTTGACCCCTCTGCAAAACATGACTTAGTACTTGGTGGCAAAACACTTGTTGGCAATCATAGAGGTCAGACATTTCTTGTAGTTGGCCACCAGGTTTGCACACATCTCAGGAGGGATTTTGTTCCACTCCTCTTTGCAGATCTTCTCCAAGTCATTAAGGTTTCGAGGCTGACGTTGGACAACTCAAACCTTCAGCTCCCTCCACAGATTTTCTATGGGATTAAGGTCTGGAGACTGGCTAGGCCACTCCAGGACCTTAATGTGCTTCTTCTTGAGCCACTCCTTTGTTGCCTTGGCCGTGTGTTTTGGGTCATTGTCATGCTGGAATACCCATCCACGACCCATTTTCAATGCCCTGGCTGAGGGAAGGAGGTTCTCACTCAAGATTTGACGGTACATGGCCCCGTCCATCGTCCCTTTGATGCGGTGAAGTTGTCCTGTCCCCTTAGCAGAAAAACACCCCCAAAGCATAATGTTTCCACCTCCATGTTTGACGGTGGGGATGGTGTTCTTGGGGTCATAGGCAGCATTCCTCCTCCTCCAAACACGGCGAGTTGAGTTGATGCCAAAGGTCTCATCTGACCACAACACTTTCACCCAGTTCTCCTCTGAATCATTCAGATGTTCATTGGCAAACTTCAGACGGGCCTGTATATGTGCTTTCTTGAGCAGGGGGACCTTGCGGGCGCTGCAGGATTTCAGTCCTTCACGGCGTAGTGTGTTACCAATTGTTTTCTTGGTGACTATGGTCCCAGCTGCCTTGAGATCGTTGACAAGATCCTCCCGTGTAGTTCTGGGCTGATTCCTCACCGTTCTCATGATCATTGCAACTCCACGAGGTGAGATCTTGCATGGAGACCCAGGCCGAGGGAGATTGACAGTTCTTTTTTATTTCTTTCATTTGCGAATAATCGCACCAGCTGTTGTCACCTTCTCACCAAGCTGCTTGGCGATGGTCTTGTAGCCCATTCCAGCCTTGTGTAGGTCTACAATCTTGGCCCTGACATCCTTGGAGAGCTCTTTGGTCTTGGCCATGGTGGAGAGTTTGAAATCTGATTGATTGATTGCTTCTGTGGACAGGTGTCTTTTATACAGGTAACAAACTGAGATTAGGAGCACTCCCTTTAAGAGTGCGCTCCTAATCTCAGCTCGTTACCTGTATAAAAGACACCTGGGAGCCAGAAATCTTTCTGATTGTGAGGGGGTCAATTATTTATTTCCCTCATTAAAATGGAAATCAATTTATAACATTTTTGACATGCGTTTTTCTGGATTTTTTGTTGTTGTTATTCTGTCTCTCACTGTTCAAATAAACCTACCATTAAAATTATAGACTGATCATTTATTTGTCAGTGGGCAAACATACTTTTTTCCCCTCACTGTACAACCATAGATATAAAACAGGAGATGGGAATTCCAGTTCTATCTGACATCCTAAAAGGTCTGCCATTTTAGCTGATGTATAGAGGCTCTATGACATCAGCCTGTCTAGGGTTCTATATCTACAGTATGCATATAATGACATTCTCAAGTAGTATGTATTTATGGGTAAAAAGGAAGGTCAACAATAGGTCAGGGCTGAAATACCAAGGGAGCATTTATGGCTGTTGGTCTCAGATACATCAGGATCAGGTAGGCCTAATATCCCAGAGAACTAGCCTTTCAGCAGACTACACCCACTAATGATTGTGGTGGATGAATGATGCCTTTGTTAACAGAATCACTTGTCCTCTAAAGTGTGTGTAGCCTAAGCTTATAGTAGTATGGAGGACTGGGTTTCCCAACGTAGTGGACCACATAAAGAAACCCCAATCAGGCCATATACGGTCATAGGAGAACCATAATACCTACAGTAGCATCTAAACAGTAGTGCTGCAATCACTCAAATTCACTTGTAGGCCTGCAATTATTCTTACATTAATGGCAGAAAATATCCTTCCTCAAATAGCCACCAGTTTTTTGGGGGACTATGGTAAACAACCAGCAAACAATATGGTATTGTGATCACATCAGTAAATGAGTTTACCATATCAGATAGAGGAGGGCAATTCCATGATAACAGAGTGATACTGGAGATTCCAATTTTTCACTTTAAAATGTATGCCAAACCAAAACCAATGATTGCAAAGTTTAAAAACCATACAACTCTATGCACAAGGACTACTTTTAACATTTACTTGAAGAACAGTTCAGATTCAAAGTTTGGTAACAGTTTGTACTGTTTTTGCTGTCATTGTTAAAAGTAGTCATTGTGGAATTGCCCAGGAGTGTCTGGAGCCAGAGTCAGCTGGTGCTGGCTACACAGTGGCTTATCACCATGGAGTAGTGAGAAGACTGGGAGGAGGAGGAGGGAGAGTCATTGAGAAACAACAGGAACAGATCGGGCAGGCCTCCAATAAACATCTCATTGCTCCTGTCTGTCTGTCTGTCTGACTCCACAGCAAACAGACTCCTTTCATCAGCAGGAGGTCGTTCAGATGTTGTAGAAAAAATGTGCACCTATTGATGTTCATTGGAGGATTTCTGAACAAGCTTCAATGACAGAGTCCATTAACTCAAGTTCATGTTTGATGGTGCTGCTCCCCCTCCAAAGCTTATCAAGCCTCTTAAGCCAAAACAACCTTGGCAAGACACATTTTTTAACACAACATTCTAAATCACCTTGACCAAGAACAGTAACACAAAGTAGCAACAGAAACAGACTTGTCTGTCTTGGCACTGCAGATAATGTCAGAAATAGGAACCTAAACACAACACAGTTTTGATAGTGCAAACCTTTCTGGATGCATTTGCTTTTCTCCAGAGGGAAAGCCATGGGCCATGTTCCATCAATCCATCCATCCATCCATCCATCCTCCCTTTTCTCTAAGTAATCTCTGATCTGTGAAAGCTACACAGTGCTTGGGGCAGTGAGGATGCAGTTTAACTTTACACATAAGCAGGACATTTTGTCCTACCTCTCACCAGTGATGAATTGTCATCGACAGATGAAACATTCCTTCAGATTCCTACCACACTGTTGAGGATTCAGAGATGTAGTGCTACTGACTGAGGCCTTATGGAGTGGAATAGGCCATGCTTTACAGTCCTCCAGTAGAACGTACACAGAGAAAACAGCACTTGAACTCAAGCGGATATAAAACTTGGCTCAGAAGCTGTAGCCCTCAAGAGAATTATGGAAAAACATATTACATTTTAGTCGACGCTCTTATCCAGAGCGACTTACATGAGCAATTAGGGTTAAGTGCCTTGCTCAAGGGAACATCGACAGATTTTTCACCTAGTCAGCTCGTGATTAGAACCAGCAACCTTTCGGTTACTGGCACAACGGTCTTAACCACTAAGCTAACTGCCGCCATATCACAGGAAGAAAATCCTAACCTCCTTCGGCGTGTAGTAAATGTTAGAACTGCAATATCTTTAACCCCCTTCGGTGTGTAGTACATGTTAGAACTGTGATATCTTTAACCCCCTTCGCCATGTAGTACATGTTAGAATTGTAATATATTTGTCTAGGGTTCTTAGTGACTAAGGACTTTGATCAGCCATATAGTAAAGTAATAGCTTTGAACATGAATGTATCTGCCTTTACCCTAAAAACAGAGTTTCCACAAATAAGCATGTCTCTTTGAGACTTGGAACTTCAAAATACATCTTGTGAGATCATGCATGCTTTGCCACATGTGCTGCATAGAGTCAACAAACTGTTGGAGAGGACTGGAGACAAGAGGTGACACAATGTTCATGGTGACAACACTTGGAAACAGAATGCTGCTCAGTGCTCTTGCTTCTTGTTGGTTGGCTGCCCATCCAGACTCAACCATTCCACAGTGGAAATTCTTACTGAGCAAATGGCCGATAAGAGCCCTGGGCCTGATAACCAGGGCTGGCCGTGATTACCACCGACACCAGGCAGACAGCAGCTTTCCCGCTCAAAACCCATTTTCTCTGTCAGAATGGAGAGGCCTGGCCTGGCTATGGGTGGGGTAGCATGGCAGGCATCATGGCTGCATGAGTACAGTTACACTTAGCAAGGTCGTTGGCAATCCACACACAAAAATAAACTTGCTCTGTGGCCTGTGCAACGCAAACCCTAATCTGTGAGGCACTAAGGGAGTGGCTGGGACATCTCCATCTTCAGCTCCAGCTCTAGCATCTGAGTGCCATGTGTGAACCCCTCCCCCTCATCTCTCTCTCTCTCTCTCTCTCTAGCATTCTCTCAGTCAGGGGATTGTTTAGCTCTCTGACACATGCCCAACTTGGACAGCCAAGGACTCTTTCTGGGCGTGCGTGACTCATACATTGTTAAACAAGAACATGGCAGTCTCCCCACCTCGAAGAACAAGGCCATCTCAATCTCCAAACATGGTTGGAGCTTTTCTCTTAATACGTCTCTGTGTGTATCCTGCAGTGTAGAATCCCACAGAGCCTGAAGGAATTGGACAGAGCACCGACAGGACCTGAGGGCCATTGCCACTTCAACAGCCTGGATATGAAGAATTATTTTTAAACAGAAGGACTGCTTCTCAAACATTCAATATAGAAAGCTTTCACAGGCAGTGTAGCAGCCCAATGAGACACAGGAGACGTGACTGAGGTCATTGTCAGGGATGACTGGCCATTTGAAGTAAAGGGATTCCCCATTGACTTTTCTCTATCAGGATATTGTGTCTTCTTCTCTGACATCCTTTAGTGTCTTCATCCAGGAATCTATCTTATCAACAGTCACAAAGATCTTATCAAGCATTATAAAGGTTCATTATGAGGGCATAAAAAGGCAATCAGTGTGTCCCCTTCAGCACCAGACAGACAGCTTGGATTCTCAATTTCCTTCCAATGAGACCATTCACTGACAACATGGCTGCAAAGTATTGACATGCTTGATTTGCAACTATGCACCCACCTGTACTGACCTCGCCTTCTGGATGATAGCGGGGTGAACAGGCAGTGGCTCGGGTGGTTGATGTCCTTGATTATCTTTTTGGCCTTCCTGTGACATCGGGTGTTGTAGGTGTCCTGGAGGGCAGGTAGTTTGCCCCTGGTGATGAGTTGGGCAGACCGCACCACCATGTGGAGAGCCCTGCGGTTGCGGGAGGTGCAGTTGCCGTACCAGGCGGTGATACAGCCAAACAGGATGCTCTCAATTGTGCATCTGTAAAAGTTTGTGAGGGTTTTAGGTGCCAAGCCAAATTTCTTCAGCTTCCTGAGGTTGAAGAGGTGCTGTTGCGCCTTCTTCACCACACTGTCTGTGTGAGTGGACCACTCCAGTTTGTCAGTGATGTGTACACTGAGGAACTTGAAGCTTTTCACCTTCTCCACTGCGGTCCCGTCGATGTGGATAGTGGGGTGCTCCCTCTGCTGTTTCCTGAAGTCCACGATCAGCTCCTTTGTTTTGTTGACGTTGAGTGAGAGGTTATATTCCTGGCCCCACACTACTAGGGCCCTCACCTCCTCCCTGTAGGCTGTCTCGTCATTGTTGGTGATCAGGCCTACTACAGTTGTGTCGTTTGCAAACTTGATGATTGAGTTTGAGGCGTGCGTGGCCATGCAGTCATGGGTGAACCCGGAGAGGGGGCTGAGCACGCACCCTTGTGGGGCCCCAGTGTTGAGGGTCAGCGAAGTGGAGGTGAGTTTCCCACCTTCACCACCTGGGGGCGGCCCGTCAGGAAGTCCAGGACCCAGTTGCACAGGGCGGAGTTCAGACCCAGGGCTTCAAGCTTAATGATGAGCTTGGAGGGTACTATGGTGTTGAATGCTGAGGTATAGTCAATGAACAGCATTCTTACATAGGTATTCCTCTTGTCCAGATGGGATAGGGCAGTGTGCAGTGCGATGGCTATGACAATGCTCTTTTTAGAGAAATGCTGCAAAAACACTTGAACAATGTTAGAATTCAGCAGCCAAGCTGCCTCTCCCCCACCCCCCACCCCCTATAGGACAGCCACAGGAAGAGAGAGGCCAGGAGGGTTCCTTTCAACAACTATCTTCGGCCCAATCTCCCTGTGCAAATGAGCAAAGCTTTGGGGATTTCTGGCTTTGCATTCCATAATGCTGCAGAGACTGAACGCATCACAGAGCCTGACTGCAGTAAATTCCACACAATGGAGCTCCTCTTTTCCCTCCCTTACTATCTGTCCTGCTCTCTAACTCACTCACTCAGGCCCCTGCTATAAGCCATCAGGGGGTTTCATGCACACTAATAATTCAATATTAAACTGATTATGGCAGTAGGCCGAGTATGACATTAGTCATGTAAACACCTTACTATGATTATCTTAATCAGCGTAAGGTCATAATCTAAGTAATCATACGCCGATTAAAGCAGCTGTTTTTCTGAGCAATCTTTCAAATTATTAGGACACGTCAACACCTTAATCTGAGTTCCAGCTGTGTATTTTTGATCTGTGTGTGAGCTAGCACCAGCAGCGAGAGCTTCCCTCTTTTGCGCAAATGAAGTGAGTTCAGAAAAACTGAAAGTATGCGTCTTTGAAATAGTTTTCACACACAAACTTGATGTACAAATACATGACAATAAGGATGTGAAAAAAATATAAACAAATATATATTGACAAATATATTACAAAATAAATGAAGAGTATTATATTGCAAAGACATCAAGAGACAACACAAATACTATTTACACACTATTCATATATACATATTCATTCATAGTCTAAGTAGGGATTGAAAGAGAAACGGTCGCCTGCCTGACCAAATCTACCCAGTAGGGCTCTAAGGACTGCACTTCGGAGTCTCGTAAACATTCAGTCACAAATCAAGACCATCTCATATAGATGGCAGGTTCCCTGCCTTGTAGCATGCTGTACAGCTCAACTTCCACCCCCACCCGCCAGGAACCCCCAGCGTCTCAGTCAACCTCTAACTACTCAGTCTGTCTTATGACACTCCGTTCAGATCAACCAGCAGCTACTCCGCTGATTCTGGCTGCTCCTGTCAACTAGCACGTTTCCGCTGAAGATCAGGTGAAAAAAACAACTGATTTGTTGATTCTCCAAACTACAAAGCAAAACCTTTGACCTGAAATTAATTCTTATAGCCTGTGAGAGTGAACGAAAGACTGAGCCTTCATATTTAATCTTTGACGTTACTTTTAATGTTATTACAACTCTAATACAGAACAGAGTTTCATGAGGGTTTGTTTGTAGTAATTCCGTTAAAAACACCACATCCACCACAGGGTGTGAGTGAAAATGCCAAGAAAGGAGCTCATTTGAATACTAAACATTACATAAAGTAGGCAAACTAGGCCATAACAAGCCACTTTATGAGCTAGCACATTGACACATTTACAATGGGCAGACTCCCCCTTGCCATGACGTTGCCCATGTGTTTATAATAAAGGTTCACTTTCACAATGTTTAACACATTTCTGCAGTGGGTGCCAGACCATGTGACAACAAACACAGGGCACCACAGAGAAATTAATATACATACATAAATAACAAGGGACTATTTGTAAGGCTTCGGACAAGACATCTAACTATGAACGAACCAAAAGGGAAACAATCCTGTATGCACTGCAATATGTCACATAAACATTCTCCACACAAACCTCACAATTACAAGACAAGCAGTCGTCTTGTGTCTTTTTGGCTTAAAATGTGACTTTACAGAGCATTAGCAAGCGGAACAATAAGCATCAACAGCCGTGGGCCTGTGGGTCTATACAGGCCGAGAGGATTCATGAGAGCTGATGGCAAAATAGAGCTGACAATGTGAAAGTAATAATTTCTCCATCTTAGGATATCCCAGAGCAGGAGTACAGCAGTGTCGTTACAGAGAGGAAGGGTAATTTACTGTTATGCCTAAAACAGAGTCCTCTGAGACAACAGCTGAAAAATAAATGTGGAACATCAAATGTGGGAGGAAAAAAAGACGTCCATGTTATTCTGAAAGAAGAACCCTGAAAGTTAAAACTAGGGGAGCACCGAGCACAGGACCTGGGTGTACCGTATTCCCCCTTTCCCTTCAGGAAGTAAAGGGAAGACAGATGTTTAGAGTTCAACGATACTTATCTCACACGAGCCACTGACTTTTTGAGAGCTTCTTATTCAATGTACAAATAGTGGTTGGGCCAGGGTCCATGAGATCTTTCAGGGGTTGACATCAGTAGAGAAGCATACATTACACACACTGGGTAGACTGACTAGGCTCAGAGCGTTTAGACACACACACCACATTAGAACTGGGGTCAGTCTGATCTCCAGACCCATCCCCAGCTCCAGCTGGGCCTCTCAGGGGAGACACAGGCATCTGGCACAAAGCTGCCTGCCTTGCACCAACCAACCAAAACGTTCCCCTAATCAAATCCATCACAGGAGAGAACTAGGGAGGGTTTATAAGTTTAGAGAGGGAAAGAGGTTAAAAGGAAGACATATAGAGAAAAAGGGAGCGATAGATTGAGAGACAGAGAAAGGAGAAATTGAGATTGAGATTTCAAACAATAACAAAATACATTCCCACAGCTTTGAGGAACCTGGTTTGTGGAACATCTGACTGCAGTGCTCAATGCTGATGAGGAGGAATTTTCACATCAGCGACGGGCACACTGCCAGGTCAGGATGAGGAATGCAACACCCAGACCGTCAGGGCCAGCCAGCATCTCTCCAAATGAACCTCTACATATAATACACCCTGTCTCCAACATGCCCACCCAGTCACCTCTGCCCCCCAGCCCTCACAGCCAGCCATCAGCTGACCCAGGTCGGAGGGGCCAGTGTTTTGGTCCTGGGACTGTGGCTATAAGAAAGGGATTAGATCAAAATGTTGTATTTTTAGCTTCCATAAGGGTCCATAAAGCCTCCAGAAAGTATCAGACACAGGACTGGTGTCATAACATGGTTCTACCCACACACAAACATACACACTCACTTTTCTCCTTCAAAGGAGCTGCTTTTAATCCAGCCTGACTTCTGTTTAATTAGTCTTAATGTGATCTGCTATGCAGACAGACTTCATATTCAGGGAGACACATATTCCCCACATTCAAACATTCCTTCAAAGGAGTGCTTGAGTTCAGTTGAAAGTTGCATTGCTACCCTGAAGGCCAGCAACGTGTGCACAATTTACAGTGGAACAATGAGAAGGCAGGGAGAGTCTCGGAGGCTAACTACATTCATGTTCTGACAAGACTGAGTGCAGGCAGGCAGGGCAAGGCGACAGATGGCTGCTAACTTCAAAGTCCTGTGAGCCAACTGACACATGCTTTCCCCTCCACAGCCCTCCTCTGTACAACACTCAACACTGACAGATTCAGAGGTGTCCAAAAGAGGAAGGAAGAAGAAGAAGAAGAAGAAGAAGAAGAAGAAGAAGAAGAAGAAGAAGAAGAAGAAAAAGGGGCTCAGCACACCAAACCATAATAACATTCCCATGGCAGAGGAGACTTTCATGTGTCCTGGGTGTACTGCGGAGTTGGCAGGGAGGGCAGGGCTCTGCAGCTTCAGGACTGGAGGACTGGGCCATTTGGCCCATATGAGGCTGGCCTGGTCCGGAGGCTTGCCTACAGATGTTAGGGGGGGCTTATTCTGTGCACGCTGCGCCCATCGTTAAGACTGGTTGAGTCGCTCCTTTGTGTCCTGCTGCCTGCCTGAATGGAGGTCTTTATTTGCACAGATGCATACGAGTTTCGGAAACATGCCAAAATCACATGGGTCAATTAAAAACAAGGGGGCACATATTCCAGAGATTTGTTTGGAGCTTCAGAGCTGTGTGAGCTCTGCCTGGACACAAACTGTGCTTCCCTACATCTGAGATCACTCAAAACCACAGTTTGACCCTCTGACCGACCCAACCCTGATTCTGGTTCTCCAAGAAGCCAATGACACATCCATGACAATACTAGCCTGCAGTATGCTGAATAGATCCTAAATAAAATAAGCCATATTGGTCTTGCAGTCAAAGAGGCTTATGTAGGCTAATTCATAACAATTCACCACCATGCCCTGAGTGCTTGAAGGAAAGGTCAGCCCATGGTGCAGTTTCTCACAAAGCTCACAAGTAGAGTACTCTATTAGGCTATACAATAGTAATACCGGTATACCCATATGATCCAACAACTGCTCTGTGGCTGATTTCAATAGCTGTCTAACGACTTCTGCAATCAGTAGGCCTAGCTCTACAGGTGTCAGAGGTGTCTTGGAATTTTACAAAGCCACTTCACTGAAACATCCATACGCATCCGACTATGCTCTGATGTCTGAATCCTTTGTCCTAGTTTCCATAATGTGGAAACAGGCCATCTTGAAACAAGTTATTTTTTTATTTTGTGAATCAACTGAATAACCAATGCAAGACAGATAATGAACAAGCATATATGTATAATTCCCATTTCAGACAGAAGAATCATGACTAGATGTTTTTTTCAGATATACCTACAAGTTTGTATAAAAAAGCAGGCATGGTAAATTGGTGGAATTTTGGTCTCTGTATGAAAAATGTACGATAAGCCTAGAAAACTAAATTGCAGACTCCATCATTGCAACTTTGAATATAGGCAACCAGAATGGTGGTCTGGTCCCGAAGAGGTTAGCTCTTATGATCCTGCTTTCTCAACTGTGGTTTGAATAAGGTAAGAATAGATAAGTTAACACAATTGTAATGATTCGGCTTATATACAAACATAAGCTATCGTATGGACATTGCAAAGCAGTTGGGTTGGTTGCTGTTACTCCTTCAGGCAATCCGTGCGTTCATTCCGTTCCTTCCATAGCCTACAAACTTTCCCTTCAGATACAATGTAACGTTACTTACAGGATGGTTGTTGACGGAGCGACAGCAGGTACGGTTTCCAGGTTTAAATGCATACATCTCACGGTGGTACGAAAACATAAACACCGGCTTGGACAAGAAATGACAGGCTGCGGGCCAAAGGCGACCAAAATTAGTACTACCGCGATTAGAAAAGGCGAGAAGAGTTGGCTCGTCCTCAGCGCCATTGCTAGGGAGTCAGCAGCGCAGAGAACACACCGCCAGCTACCCCTCTCGCCGACTAACTACTACATCCGCAGAGTTATTGTAAAGCTGAATTCAGCTGCTTGAGACCCGCTCCCTCCCTCCAAGCAGAGAGAGAGAGAAGTAGGGCAGTGATACAAGTTATATTGGATCGGGGAGCAAGCCAATCAAGAAACTATGTCAAAGTTGATCTAGGCCTAATGGAAAGTATGGTTGATAAAATGACACTTTATACATCATCTGTTTAAAAGTTTATCAATGTACTCTTCAATAAACCCATGGTACCAGTTATACCACACTAACTCACGTTTCTGGACTTTCCAGGAAATTGCTATTCACAATAATTATGTAATTGTCTGAACTTGTAATGCACCTATAAATATTTTATTACAATAGTTACCCTGAAATGATGCCGTAAAATGTTGCCAGTTTGTCTCTCGCTGGGTGGAATGTAGGACAGACAATGAGAGTTGATGGGCCTATTCTCAGCCAAATATGGAAAACAGATTGCCA
Organism: Coregonus clupeaformis; assembly: GCF_020615455.1. Classification (NCBI taxonomy): domain Eukaryota; kingdom Metazoa; phylum Chordata; class Actinopteri; order Salmoniformes; family Salmonidae; genus Coregonus; species Coregonus clupeaformis. Next base: position 419,522 of record NC_059216.1, on the reverse strand, counting down.
TACTATGATATGGTTTAGGTAGGATGTTATAATAGTTCAGGATTTGTCTGATAATCCCAGCCTTATCTCCAAACGGTTGTGTTACTTTCCATTTATTTACAGCTCATAATAGTAGTTCTGAATATGATGGTTGATGTTTGATACATTTTGTGTTGTATTATAGGTAATTGGGGGATTCCCTCTAACTTCAGTCCGTGACTGACAGGTAAGAACATTTCCATAGGATTATGTTATACGGTGCTCTGTGCTGCCATCCGCTGGTTTTCATGTGGTATGACACTGGGGAAGTATATGCTTGTTACAAAACACCCACTCCATTGCATTGCGGTCCGAAAGCGTTATCCTAAGAAAGCTTGATTCTTATTGCAAAACATCTCAGGATTGTCCTGGAATGTAAAACTCAGTAACTATTTTGTGTATTGAAAAAACCCATGGGAATGAATGCAGCCTTTCACTGAATGCAACATTTTTAGGGTTCCAAGAATGGTGGGTTTTGAACAAGCATGAACAAGAATGTGACTGACCATTAAACTTACAGGCCTGTGGCAACACATTTTTTTCTTTATTCAGAGTAAGATGTGTCAACATCCAGCATGACAAGAATTGTACAAAGTTCACAATTTAAAAATGAAATATCACAGCAACTTGTGATCTCACACACTTATAGCAAAATTAAAATGTCAACAAATCCATGCTGTGTAGTACAAAAATAAATTAAACTTCAGTTCCACAGAGAGCACAATAGTTTGTACAAAATCCTATTTTTGTTCATGATTACTTAAATCAACTTCAAAATGATTAAGTTAAAATAAATAAACTCTGATGAATTCACAATAATTTATATGAAAATTCAGCATTCTAATATGTGACCCCTTTTGTGTTCCCTATGTAAATAGTCACAGTTAACTTTTTTCAAATTTGATATTTTGTACCAACTGTAGATGAGCAACCGGTTTGTGCTTTAAATCCCTTTCAATTGTACTGATAATGAGAATTAATTAAAAAACTGATGCTAGGTATTACTCTACTGAAAGCATTACTATATTGGCAAAAAGCTGCAGACACAATGTTGTGGAGAAAGGCATACTGTATGCAGTCATTGACGATAGAGCCCTAAAAGAGGATGTAAAAGTACAATAGATGAGATCAGGTGAACGACAAGCACCTTTGCATTAGCTCTCAAAAAGGCCAATTCTGAACATGGTCGCTAACAACTAATACCACAACATAAAGAAGGGCTGCATACAGACATGAAACTGCATCACCCCAATCAGAGCAGAAGAGTCAACTAGAAGAGTTCATTTCCCACTCTCCAAGCCTAATGGGAAAACAACCTCTTTTTACTTCCTCTTTTTTTGTAACCTTTAATTGATTAACTATTTAATTTGTACAGTGATTAGATATAAAGTGCTGCTGGGGATGATTTAAAATTCATATAACATACCAAAATGAAATAGCATCATTGTTTGACCATTTGATAATACAGTATTACTGGTATGGTTATAATCGTAATTTCTGATTCAAATCCCTGTAGTCTCTTTCAGTGGTACTAATTCATCACCTAGTGGCTCTTAGCAGTTATTTGCTCCAATCGTGTGCCAAAGGAACACCTGGAAATTGCACGCCGCCGCATGTTAGGATACTATCTCTAGGACAAGTGCAAATAGTCTACTGGCAAGTGGGGACAATGACCCTGTAAGTCCCGCTCTCGCTCATACTTTAGTATAAATACTCTTTACAAAACCGTTGTCACCTCCGTTTAGGCTCTCAGGTACTGCTTTAGTTTCTGTAAAAACATCAAAACATGGAAACCAAGGTGTCCCTTATGTGCAAAATCGTATGTAAAGAAAGTGGAACTCATAGAGCATCTTTCCTCTTTAAAACTGAATGTCCAACTTTTTTAAATACTTTTTTTGTATTCAAAGATTTATATAAAATATTTTATTTTACATATAGTAAAAAGAATAATTAGTTCCTCCACCCCTATCTTTAAAAACAAGTAATTGCATATACCCAAAAAATGTTTTCCTGTAGATTGCATTCCATATCTATAAGCATATGATTTAGATATATATTGCTGAGACATTGCCCGACTCTAGCAACAGAAGTTTCGAAATTTGAAACAGAACTAACTACTAAATGCTAGAATGAGTCCTGCATACTCTATTGCCATTATACATCACCAATGGGTATCTACAAACACAAAATGTCAAGAGTGAATAGTACTTTCTAGATAATGGGATTTTCACCATTGGGTTTCCGTGTCATGATGTTTACAATAAAACTGTAACATTCATACAAACATCAAGTCAGTTTCTTTCCATACTAATTTCCAACACCTATTAAAAATGCCCCCACCTACAGCTACCAACCTTTAAAAAATAAGACAAATAATTTTTCAAGCATTGTTAAAAATAAAGTAATTTGCAACCAAGTCTTGCTATTCAACAATCTGCACACAAGAAAAAACAAACATCTTTAGAATTCCAAAGTCATCGTTTGAGCAGAAGATCATTGAAAAGTAGCTACCTCCGTGCAGTTCCCCCATTGTTTTTGTAACTTTTTTTTTTCACTGTCCAGTGCAGCTTTTTCATCTAAAATGCTTCATCATCAAGCATTGAAAGGAACACATGTCTTATGTTATACAGCTTACTGTTCAGAAATATACACAAAAAAATGTGCATACATGAGCAGCTAGAAACATTACATCACACTATGTCAGCTCATACAGTATGAAAACGTACAAAAGGTGAATGTTTTCAAAAACTATTTTGTCATTTACTATTTTTTTTCTTCAAAGCAAGACAAAAAAGAAAAATCATAATGACGTTTTCTAAGCATAACACTTCTTTTTTTTAAAGAACGAAAATCAAAATGTAACACTGTTTGATACGTTACAGCAGCATGAGGCATCATCCTATCATGTCACTTCTAGTTCTTTCCTGTGAATGTTGTTTTCCTTCACTCCTCTTTGAGAAGAAGCTCTGTTATTTGCTGGGCTAGGTCGTGGGCTGGGCTACACTTGGATTCCTTGCACCGCTTGTTTGATGTTTTCCAGCAGGGCTTTGTTTTCTGGACTCTGGTAATGCTCCTGGTTAGTGTACATGTCTGTTAGAGTGGTCACATAAGCATCAAAGTTCTGATCGCTGATCGGCTCCTGTGGAACATTTCAACAACAGCAGAATTAGGTGAGATCATGAGAAGAAGAGGTGATAAACAGAGAACAGAAAACAGGCCTGAAAATAACCTTTAAAATCATCCTTTGAGGAGCTAAGACATACAAACAGTTGTTTGAACAAAATATCTAACCAGAGATAATAAAACCACTTGAAACAAACTATTCTCTAAACAAACTATTCTCTAAACTAGCCCCGTGAAAGGGCCTTTTCATATTTGATTGCTCCAAAAATAAGGCATCTTGCCACAGGGAAAAGGCTGAGAGGTGGTGGTCTTAGACAAAGATGATCAACACAGAGTAAGATGTCCTCTGTAGCTCAGCTGGTAGAGCACGGCGCTTGTAACGCCAAGGTAGTGGGTTCGATCCCCAGGACCACCCATACACAAACAATTTTTTTATGCACGCATGACTGTAAGTCGCTTTGGATAAAAGCGTCTGCTAAATGGCATATTATTTATGTCATGCAGTGACATCCACATTGGGAAGAGAGGGTCATGCTGCAGTGTCTATACACATTTAATGTTTATACACTTTGCAACCAACAAGTGCACTTTCACTTTGCTAAAACAAGCTTTTCCCATTCAAATAGATGATCATTGCGGTTAGAAAGATTGTAATAAAGGAAAATTCAAGATTGGATGGGAATCAGGATGACTGGGGAAAATAAATGGTCATATGAATGAAATACAGATGGACATGGGAAAGACATGAGGACATGAATGGGAGAGTTTCTGAACCAGACATAGGACTAAATCTGCTGACTCTATTATGGTGCCTTTGATGATACTACAATTAGGGCCCTGTGTTTTGATGATACTATCATTAGGGCCCTGTGTTTTGATGATACTATCATTAGGGCCCTGCGTTTTGATGATACTATCATTAGGGCCCTGTGTTTTGATGATACTATCATTAGGGCCCTGTGTTTTGATGATACTATCATTAGGGCCCTGTGTTTTGATGATACTATCATTAGGGCCCTGTGTTTTGATGAAACTATCATTGGGGCCCTGTGTTTTGCACAATCATGTGACATGCCTGAATTTGAACCTTTATTTAAAGCTTTTTCATCAAACTGTCCCCTTTTCGTTTTATGTCAGTTGGTCCAGCACCATCCTCTGACCATTGCTGTCAGTCTTGGTCTAATTTTCATTTCTGGCTTAAAATACAGGACAAAAATACAGGACAAAATCTTGCTATGTAACCTGATTGCGCAAAACACATGGCCAATCTTTCATACAGTGCCCTGATGAAGAAACAAGGAGAAGGATTAACATAAAGAAAAGCAGTGTTAGAGTAAGAATATGATGAATGATCGTCTTACTCTCTGATGCATCTGTAAGCAGCTGTTATTTCTAATGGAAGCCTCTTTGTGTGCCAGCGGTTTCTATGGGGGGAAAGGTTAGTTACTGTTAGTTGCTACCTAGCTACTGTTACTCTCTCAAACAATCACTAGGTGGTAGCATTTGAGATACAGTACCAACAGAACATCTAACACAATTGATATGTGAAAGAAATAGAGGCAAAACATAACAAAACATACAGTAAAAGAAGAATGCATCTGTGGTAGCGAATTGGGCCTGCAACTGAATCCAGCTCACAACATAGTCAGAATGATCATAGCCTCTGGAATTATATCTTATTGTGTTCACACACAAAAGTTACAATTTTTTAGAAAAGGAGATACAGTTTTAAGAATAAGAAAATGCCAAGATTTTAATTTGTAAATGACACGGGCATCATTCATAGTTTTTGGTGATATTTTTTTCCTTATTTTATGAAGATTATAAGAAAAAAACCTAATGGATGCTTATGGAGAAAAGCTGTTTTTGACATGCCTTAAATACTTTTAGCACTACAGTAAATAAAGACCTGCAATTATAGCATGTGGTGTACTATGAAAATCCATGATAGATCAACAAGTACGTTTGTTGAATTTACAAACGTAGTAGCCTATAGCTACAGACAGAGAGTCAAAGTGGTGGAGACTAAGTTTTCATTGCACTGATAACAGGTAGATGGCAGTACTTTACTCAAGCAGCAAAATCTTTAGGTGCCGGTACTCAGCTCTGGTGAGCTCCTGCCCAAGTCAAGCACTGTTAACACTTTTGTTTGAAACTGATTGTCCAATCTGTCTATATGTTGAATATCAGAAAACAGTGTCTGCAGACTGTTCTTTGGTCACCATTGTGAGTCTCTGTGTAAAATGGACCCCTAATTCATAACACAAGCCTCATATAAAATTCCCCCTTTTCAGTTTGGCAAAAATTAGGAATACTCTTATTTTTCATTGATCTAGGCTTGGAAATCCCCTGCTCAACTCAGCATGCACAAACACTGGATCCTTATGGGCTTCACAGAAATGAATAGATAAATACTGTACATAGATGAGTATGTAAATGAATCAACTCATATGCTACAGTATGTTTGCTTATAGGAACTTGCCCAATTGCCATTCTTGGTGTTCCCTTACCATATGAGGGAGCTGGATATTAGCTAAACTGTTAATCAGTGTCTGGCTGAGGCTGGCCAGCTCATGCAGGAGAGATTCATTTTGATGTTCAATCACCTTGTTTTCTTCCTCTATTGACTTCATATTAGACTCCATTGTGGTAATCTAGGGAAGGGGGGATGAGAGAAGAAGAGGGTTATGGTAAAGGTAGTGCTTTTTTACCTCTGGTTGTTACAGCGGAGCACACAGGGTGCAGTTCACAGTTCACATACCACGGGCAGCAGCATACCTCAGATATGCCACAACTCACTGCTGATTGGCTGGCGTGCAGCCATCTCTATGACATAATCACACGTAGCGATGGATGTAACCGCAACAGAGCAACACAGGTGAAGAGCAATGAAGCATGGACAGATGCAATTCAACACACTGACACTCACTCAAATGTACTAAAAGTCTGTGGGGTGTTTTCAAACAAATATGCTATGTGCCGCCAATGCACTATTGTGCACATAACAGTAAGTTTCAGTTCCAAAGTGTACTACAAGTTGGAAAACAGCCCGTATTTCAAAATGAGATCAAACTGGCATGCAATCTCAAAAAGGCAAACTGTAGGTGAACATATTGTGAAGTTCCTCTCTTTCTGGAATGTTTGATACTTCCTTGATACTGATGTGTAGCTTCTGCAGCTCACAGACACAAATAGTTATTTAGGAAGGAACCCTTTCATACAAGCTGTGAAAGCCGCTGCTCCTGTTCCTTTTCTACTGGAGCTTTAGGATGTTAGTGGGGACAGGGGGTTTCACTTTATTGGCTGTGAGTGACTATGCTCTCTCTGTTTGGCAAGCAGGCGATCCCAGAGGTATAGTGCTTTATAATTAGGAATCCCCCACTTTGTTACACTGCATTCTCCCAGATGTGAGATATGCTAGGATTTCTCTCACTGATGGTAGATCATGAATGACAATTGGACAGCTTTTTCCAAACTGGAGTGACTTTTAGCGGAGGGTAGATTCATTTAGGTGTATGCTGTACAACAATGAAATACACACTTCATTGTGGTACACACTACCATTATATGAGCTCTGAAAATAGCAGAATGATGTGCCACAATGGGTAGAAACTGAAAGGTAAGCATGAAATGAGTCTAATCTTCCAACTAAACAAATGGCGAAGTACTACTGACTTACCTGTGTTCTAAGTTTGATCATATCTGCTTCCACTTGTGAATTAGATTCACTTAAATCTTTGATTTCTTCATCCAGCTGTTTAATCTCTTCCTCATTTTCGATTCCTTAAAAAGATAAAACAGTGAACAATTATTAGACACCTGCCACCCTGTCACGTCTCCTCCTGTTGCTCCCCTCCGGCGCTCTGATTCGCCGGTCTACTGAGCCACCGGTCTGAGCGCACCACCTCGGCAACACCGGAATGGAAACCCAACGCACCCTAATCAACTCCAGCGCACCTGCACCTCATCAGCTCATCACCACCCCTATATAGCCCTGGACTGTTCAGTGTTGTGTTGTGTGTGATTGTTAGTGTCTTGTCGTGTACTCGCTCTTTGTTGTTCTCTTGCTCAGTGTTAAGTAAACCTTTATATTGTTGATGTCTGCGTCCTGCCTCTTCATATCCTCAGCACTCGTTACACACCCACCCCAAGCCCAACTAAATATTTCAAATGATCTGTCAGTGTGGTGTGTGAATGAGAGAGGGATGGTCTCTTATACACTAATTGTCACTGGCTAGTTTGCTAGCTCAGAGGCTGTATGGCAATCCTGGCACCTTTGTTTCAGATTGGGGTTCCACTCAGTAGCTCATTACGCATACACACTCCTGTTTGGTTCTTTATGTCAGATTGGGATTCTACTCAGTGGCTCATTACGCATATCCACTCCTGATTGGTTCTTTATGTCAGATTGGGATTGGACTCATTACGCATACCCACTCCTGATTGGCTCTTTATCTCAGATTGGGATTCGACTCATTACACATACACACTCCTGATTGGCTCTGTATGTCATATTGGGATTTCACTCAGTAGCTCATTACGCATACACACTCCTGATTGGATCCATTGTGTGAGTGAGCGGTGACAGTCATTACCGTTGCTGGTGCGCTGTTTTATTGTTAGCATTTCAGACAGTCCAGACAGTCTGGCTTTCTTCATGGCAGAGGTGGCACGCGGACAGCCTGACAAACTGGGGGAACAGATGAGAATATAGTACATTTTTAGACACAAATAGTTCATATTGTATTTAAACACACACACACAACCTGGCTGGATGGGTGAAATCATTGGCTCCACTAGCTTTCACAGATCCCGTCAGATCAGTGATTACGTCAAGGAAGGGAGAAAGGGAGGATGCATGATCAAGTATTGATGCAGGACCCAGACCCACCTCCGATGTGTGAGGAAGCTCCCACTGACGTGACCCGAGCCGTCACAGCCCGGGGTGGGACAGGACATGCCGTCTGTCTTCCCAGCCTTCCATGTGAACTGGGAGCCGTTCATGTAACCGTCCTTCTGCCGCTTGGCCGCTAGGGGGCAGCCTGACGCGCTGCGGTGAGACGCGTACTTCCCCGTCACATGACCCTGACCGCCACAGCCCGGGACTGGACACCTGTGGATGGCATAGGGATGCTCTGGTTATTCTAATAACCAGGGTCAGGAGGTTTTTTCTGACAAGGGCCCAGAAGTTTTCCTGCTCAGGATGCATTGTCAGGAAGAATTGTGTAATTAATTACATAGTTATTGCTATGACATAAGGTCTTCGTAATGTAAAATTGGACCACATATAGCTTCATGGGTGCTTGAGTTGAGGAAATATCATTACAGAATTGAATGCAGTATGGCTTTGTTTGTGTTTTGAGTACCAGTGTGCAGAATGGGAGACAATACAGTATTTGTAATCACTCCGACTTAAATATAAATAAAAACACCTTAAATCTGGTCTGATCCGGTCTAATCTGTCCCTTTGGCAGTTTATCACACTGACACAGATTACAGTCAGTCAATGTTAAGTCAGCAGTCGGCACTATGGCTAATAAGATGCAGTGAATCTGCAAATGTTTCATCACATCATATTTCCCCAGTGGATTATTGTTACAACTCCCCTTGGTTTTATTAAACTATCAATCAGGATTATTATATTTCCAGAAACAGTCACAATCTCTTTCCCCCTCCCTGGGGGGGAAACTGATCCAAACCCCCACACACAGTTCCAAATGCTTTCACAAAGAAAAAAGGTTGACTCTAAGTCCTATAACTTTTCTCCACCAGCCAATGCTTATTTGGAGCTGGTTTTTTGTTGTTGATTTTATTAGGATCCCCATTAGCCGACGCCAGTGGCGACAGCTAGTTTTACTGGGGTCCGACACATAACGAAAAATACATTACAGACAAAATACATGTCAGTACATACACCCAACAAGTAGGTCACATGAGGGAGCGGCATTGTGCGGTGAGGTGTTGCTTTATTTGTTTTTTTGAAACCAGGTTTGCTGTTCACTTGCACTATATGAGATGGAAGGGAGTTCCATGCAATCATGGCTTATAGATAGATGTGTGGGAAAGCGACCCTGCCTCTCTTGGCTTGGCTGACCGTGTGAGACAGATTGACAGACAGACAGACAGACAGGCCAGAGTGTTGGTTTTCTCTCAGCACCACTGAGAAATCGATGGGAGTGCAGCCAGAAAAGCCCATTAGAGAGAATCCAGATCAATCTGTCTCTCTCTCCAGCTAACTGTCTCTGTATCTTTTTGTGATGCCACAACAGAAGATCCCTATGTAGGACAATCCTCATTTTCAAACCATGGCAGACTGGGGGTTGCCTGTCTCAGTTTCAATCTAAAAATACCCCTATTCTTTTGTATTAAGAACAGTGAGAGTTGGTTAAGGGCATCTAGAAATTGGGTGAGAGCTGTAGTTCCCTGAGTCTTTGAGAGGGGTGTGGCAGGCTAACTCTACCTGATGGGCTCCTGGTCCTCCTTGTCCTCTTTACTGTGTGTTATCTTGATCCCACTCTTCCTGGCCCGCGGACACCCTGATAGACTGCAGAGGAAAGACAACCACATCAATTGCAAATATTATTAATACACAGAACTTACTCTGACCCAGCCTGAGAGGTGTGTGTGCAGTCTACTGCCAGTGTGAATAACGAGAAGTGTGTGTATGTGTTTATTTTACCTTCTGTGTGATGCGTAGTTGCCAGTGTTATGCCCCGAACCATCGCACCCCGGTGTCGGGCACCTGGGACAGAAAACACAGCGAATCAGGGCCTACAGCAATCAACAGGGCTTGAAGGACACACTCAAAATCACACTAATCACATCTATAATGTATTTCACTGTAACAGTCAGTAGAGTGTACTCCAATTAGGGGAGGGGTGGTAAGGTTAAGGGAAAATAATAAAGGAAAATGTATGTAAAAAAATTAATATATATACTATATATATATATATATACATATATATTTACAAAAAATATATATGGGGGATTGGAAATAATGCAGATAATTAAAATTGATAGAAGCCACAATCTATCTGCAATATTAAAGCTGATCTACCCCATAAATAAAACATAAATAATAATAACAGTCAGTAGAGTGTATTTGTTTTGTCTGAGGAACTAAAACCAAGTTGAGAATTCAAGAATCGGGAATTATACTTTTTTCACAAGATATCAACAAAAGAAGAAACAAAAATAAGAATGAAACATCTAACGCCTTACTTGAGCTCTTGTGAGTTGGTGGCCATCATACTTCGAATGCTTTTGTCAGCTAAAGGACAGCCAGAGAGTCTGGAAGATATCCATGACAACGTTAGTGAGGAAAAGAAGAGAGAGGACACACCACTGAAACATGAGGACACAGACAAACACGCACAGTACACACTGTACACACACACACTTACACACAAACACACACGTTGACAAGAATGGAATTGCAAGAAATCCATGACGCAAGTGCAGGGGGGACTATGGGTCAGTAAATAAAAGTGTTAACCTCTCTAAATAACTGCATTCAGAAATAGCCTGTGTAGAACATAAATGTTTTGTTGACATGCTCTGTAATTTCATTGACTACATTCCTTGACACAATTGGGTATCTGGTAGGCCTATGTGTGTCATGATGATTCACATCACTTAGACACTGTACGTTGACTCAACGGGTTAACTGTAATCATACTCAAAGGGTTAACACAGAGATGTGCATTCTGGCTGCAGTAGTCCGACAGCATACAGTGAGGGAAAAAAGTATTTGATCCCCTGCTGATTTTGTACGTTTGCCCACTGACAAAGAAATGATCAGTCTATAATTTTAATGGTAGGTTTATTTGAACAGTGAGAGACAGAATAACAACAAAAAAATCCAGAAAAACGCATGTCAAAAATGTTATAAATTGATTTGCATTTTAAATGAGGGAAATAAGTATTTGACCCCTCTGCAAAACATGACTTAGTACTTGGTGGCAAACCCCTTGTTGGCAATCACAGAGGTCAGACGTTTCTTGTAGTTGGCCACCAGGTTTGCACACATCTCAGGAGGGATTTTGTCCCACTCCTCTTTGCAGATCTTCTCCAAGTCATTAAGGTTTCGAGGCTGACGTTTGGCAACTCGAACCTTCAGCTCATCCCACAGATTTTCTATGGGATTAAGGTCTGGAGACTGGCTAGGCCACTCCAGGACCTTAATGTGCTTCTTCTTGAGCCACTCCTTTGTTGCCTTGGCCGTGTGTTTTGGGTCATTGTCATGCTGGAATACCCATCCACAACCCATTTTCAATGCCCTGACTGAGGGAAGGAGGTTCTCACCCAAGATTTGACGGTACATGGCCCCGTCCATTTTCCCTTTGATGCGGTGAAGTTGTCCTGTCCCCTTAGCAGAAAAACACCCCCAAAGCATAATGTTTCCACCTCCATGTTTGACTGTGGGGATGGTGTTCTTGGGGTCATAGGCAGCATTCCTCCTCCTCCAAACACGGCGTGTTGAGTTGATGCCAAAGAGCTCCATTTTGGTCTCATCTGACAACAACACTTTCACCCAGTTCTCCTCTGAATCATTCAGATGTTCATTGGCAAACTTCAGACGGGCATGTACAGTGGGGAAAAAAAGTATTTAGTCAGCCACCAATTGTGCAAGTTCTCCCACTTAAAAAGATGAGAGAGGCCTGTAATTTTCATCATAGGTACACGTCAACTATGACAGACAAAATGAGAAAAAAAAATCCAGAAAATCACATTGTAGGATTTTTAATGAATTTATTTGCAAATTATGGTGGAAAATAAGTATTTGGTCAATAACAAAAGTTTCTCAATACTTTGTTATATACCCTTTGTTGGCAATGACACAGGTCAAACGTTTTCTGTAAGTCTTCACAAGGTTTTCACACACTGTTGCTGGTATTTTGGCCCATTCCTCCATGCAGATCTCCTCTAGAGCAGTGATGTTTTGGGGCTGTCGCTGGGCAACACGGACTTTCAACTCCCTCCAAAGATTTTCTATGGGGTTGAGATCTGGAGACTGGCTAGGCCACTCCAGGACCTTGAAATGCTTCTTACGAAGCCACTCCTTCGTTGCCCGGGCGGTGTGTTTGGGATCATTGCCATGCTGAAAGACCCAGCCACGTTTCATCTTCAATGCCCTTGCTGATGGAAGGAGGTTTTCACTCAAAATCTCATGATACATGGCCCCATTCATTCTTTCCTTTACACAGATCAGTCGTCCTGGTCCCTTTGCAGAAAAACAGCCCCAAAGCATGATGTTTCCACCCCCATGCTTCACAGTAGGTATGGTGTTCTTTGGATGCAACTCAGCATTCTTTGTCCTCCAAACACGACGAGTTGAGTTTTTACCAAAAAGTTCTATTTTGGTTTCATCTGACCATATGACATTCTCCCAATCCTCTTCTGGATCATCCAAATGCAAACTTCAGATGGGCCTGGACATGTACTGGCTTAAGCAGGGGGACACGTCTGGCACTGCAGAATTTGAGTCCCTGGCGGCGTAGTGTGTTACTGATAGTAGGCTTTGTTACTTTGGTCCCAGCTCTCTGCAGGTCATTCACTAGGTCCCCCCGTGTGGTTCTGGGATTTTTGCTCACCGTTCTTGTGATCATTTTGACCCCACGGGGTGAGATCTTGCATGGAGCCCCAGATCAAGGGAGATTATCAGTGGTCTTGTATGTCTTCCATTTCCTAATAATTGCTCCCACAGTTGATTTCTTCAAACCAAGCTGCTTACCTATTGCAGATTCAGTCTTCCCAGCCTGGTGCAGGTCTACAATTTTGTTTCTGGTGTCCTTTGACAGCTCTTTGGTCTTGGCCATAGTGGAGTTTGGAGTGTGACTGTTTGAGGTTGTGGACAGGTGTCTTTTATACTGATAACAAGTTCAAACAGGTGCCATTAATGCAGGTAACGAGTGGAGGACAGAGGAGCCTCTTAAAGAAGAAGTTACAGGTATGTGAGAGCCAGAAATCTTGCTTGTTTGTAGGTGACCAAATACTTATTTTCCACCATAATTTGCAAATAAATTCATTAAAAATCCTACAATGTGATTTTCTGGATTTTTTTTCCTCAATTTGTCTGTCATAGTTGACGTGTACCTATGATGAAAATTACAGGCCTCTCTCATCTTTTTAAGTGGGAGAACTTGCACAATTGGTGGCTGACTAAATACTTTTTTTCCCCACTGTATATGTGCTTTCCTGCGCTGCAGGATTTCAGTCCTTCACGGCGTAGTGTGTTACCAATTGTTTTCTTGGTGACTATGGTCCCAGCTGCCTTGAGATAATTGACAAGATCCTCCCGTGTAGTTCTGGGCTGATTCCTCAACCGTTCTCATGATCATTGCAACTCCACGAGGTGAGATCTTGCATGGAGCCCCAGGCCGAGGGAGATTGACAGTTATTTTGTGTTTCTTCCATTTGTGAATAATCGCACCAACTGTTGTCACCTTCTCACCAAGCTGCTTGGCGATGGTCTTGTAGCCCATTCCAGCCTTATGTAGGTCTACAATCTTGTCCCTGACATCCTTGGAGAGCTCTTTGGTCTTGGCCATGGTGGAGAGTTTGGAATCTGATTGATTGATTGCTTCTGTGGACAGGTGTCTTTTATACAGGTAACAAGCTGAGATTAGGAGCACTCCCTTTAAGAGTGTGCTCCTAATCTCAGCTCGTTACCTGTATAAAAGACACCTGGGAGCCAGAAATCTTTCTGATTGAGAGGGGGTCAAATACTTATTTCCCTCATAAAATGCAAATCAATTTATAACATTTTTGACATGCGTTTTCTGGATTTTTTGTTCGTTATTCTGTCTCTCACTGTTCAAGTAAACCTACCATTCAAATTATAGACTGATAATTTCTTTGTCAGTGGGCAAACGTACAAAATCAGCAGGGGATCAAATACTTTATTCCCTCACTGTAGTCGAGGTAAGCTGAAAACAATAAATCCAAGAGACTTATTCCACCAGTCACAGCTTTGTGAAGTGTAATTGCCAGTCACATGACCACTCCCCTCACACCCAGATGTTGGGCATCTGTCACCAGAGAAATAGACCAATGAAAATGAAATGAAACCAAAACAAGAGGAAAATAAAATAAAATAAATAGCTTTTTCATTGTTTCCAGTTTAGCTTCACTGTCTGCAAAAATGGTTTGGTTTGTTTTGGACCTGTTCTAAGGCGCAGCTGCAACATGATGAGGTAATCATATTTTATTACGATAAAGCATCAACATAAGAGAAGCATAAGAAGCCAGCAATACACTGGCTGAAGAGCTGTGGATCAAATGAAAAGCTGGCTAAACAGTGCGCTGCAAAATGTAGCATGCCATTAGTGCCAAGGAGGAGAGGTGGGTGGGGTGGTTCCTCTGAAGCAAAGGAACCGAACAGAGACAGGAAAGAAGGAAAAGCAAAAAGGAAGGAGCAGAGGAGAAAAGCAGATGGGGGGTGGAGCAGAATGGAGGGGTGGCACACACACATCCCGTACAGGTCAGTCTTACGTTATCAGGTCCTTCTTGCTCTCTTTGCACTGGGCGTACTTGGGCTTGGGGCTGTGCATGGTGACATCTTCAGAGTAACCTCGCTGCTCCAGCAGCTCCTGGAATGGGTCCATGTCATTAGGCTAGAGAAAGAGAGGGGTGGAGGAGAGAGAAAAGGTGTATGAGAGAGAGGGATGGGTGAGAAAGACGGGAAACGAGAGAGATTGGGATGAGAGGGTGAATAAGAGAGAGGGATAAGAGAGAGAAAAGAGGAGAGCGAGAGAGAGAGTGATGGAGGAGAGTGAAAGAGAGATATACACAGTCAAAAAGATGGCGAGTATGGAGGGGGACTTGTTGTTCCAGTTTACACAGGATGGAGCTAGCATGCCATGATTTGTTACGCATACAAAGCCGTTTCTTTTAGTCTATTCAAACAGACCCCATTTAAAAGGAAACAAGCACTCATTAAGATCAGGTGTGGCCAATAAGTGCACTCGTCCAACACACCTGAACACAGAGTTTTGTTGATGCTGAGAACGGAATGTATATGTTTTTAAATAACATTCTTAGAACGTTCTCTGAACGTTACTAAAGTTTTCTTGTGGTTTTTATGGAAATGTATCTTAACGTTCTCTGAACAATTTGAGAACATTACTTGAAACCTGTAGGAAACGTTATGCTGAAGTACTGGAATTCCAACAGAAGAATGTTGTTTCTCAACGTTCTCTGAACTACTTCAGAACATTCCCAATGTCAAACCAGTTGGAGAACGTTCCTAGAACATTACCGAAATTAAAATTAAATGTAACCATGTTTGAACTTTTAGAAAACGTTCTGTTAAAGTAATGAAATACAAAGAAAATAACATTTTTTTCTCAAGTTACTTAAAAGTGCTGAGAATGTTCCATAGCCAAGCAAATATCCTGTACCATTCCCAGAAAGTTGTGGGAAGGTTGTATGCTAAATAACCATAAGACATCCACACTCTCACCAAGCTTTAAGAAACATATTGTTCCCAGAACATTATGTGCTAGCTGGGTATGGATTGAAACTGACAGCTCTGACAGAGCAACTATCTGTAGGAGACAGAGGGCATGGGAGGCATGGCCCATCAGGCTGCCAGCAGCTGCCAGCACCAGTTTAGAGATGTTCCTGGGCAGCCAGCAGGGCAGCCAGCAGGGTAGAAGAGGAGCAAGGTAAAGGATGTCCTCTATCACTTATATGTTTGTTTTACTATCCTTGTGGGGACCAAACAATTGATTCCCATTCACAATCCTATTTTCCCTAACCCTTAACATTAACCCTACCCCTAACCTTAACCCCAAACCCCTAACCCTAACCCTTAACCCTAAACCTAACCCTAATTGTAACCCTAACCCTAATTGTAACCCTAACCCTAATTGTAACCATAACCCTAAACCTAACCCCTAAGACTAAAATAGCCTTTGTCCCCTCGTTTTACTATCCTTATGAGGACTTCTAGTCTCCACAAGGATAGTAAAACCAAAAAAACACACACACCTACAAATACCAATTTAGAGCACAATCGGTTGGTGGCATAGTCACTGGCTTAGAGAGGAAGAATGCCTACTTCATAGACTAAAGTTATTACTCAGACCATCAGAGGGTGGATTATCAGCCTCTCACACACACACTGTCACACACACACATACATACACACACAGAGAGAGAGAGAGCAACACAGAGAGAGAGAGAGAGAGAGAGAGAGACAGAGCGAGAGAGAGAAAGAGTCAGAGCTGCCCTGGCGTTCTCAGAGCTTAAGAAGCAGCTTTCTTTAAAACACAATGGCACTTTCTATCTCAATTTGTATGCAAATGAGTGGCCGGCTGGTGGCTGAGGATGCTCTGGTGTGCAGTCAATCTGGGCTGTGGAGAGACATAGTGCTCAGGAAGTACATTTACATTTACATCATTTAGCAGACGGTCTTATCTTAGTCACGTTATTCCTACCTATATGTACATAACTACCTCAATTACCTTGTACACCTGCACATCCACTCAGTACTGCTACCCCGTGTATATAGCCAAGTTATCGTTACTCATTATGAATTTATTCCTCGTGTTATAAAAAAAAAATCTGCATTGTTGGTAAGGGCCCATAAGTAAGCATTTTACTGTTAGTATACACCTGTTGTTTATGAAGCATGTGACAAATACAATTTGATTTGATTTGAATAATACAGTCTACCACCGCCTACCGCCATCACTGCACCAAGGGATCCTAGGAGCGCCTAAGCCAATTTGTTTGTGAGTTTTGCGAATCAACAAAAGAGTCTCTGAATGAGGAGACTGGAAATGCGGTTGTGTATTTAATGCAGGCTTTGAGGATTGATTTAGTAAATAACTTCTTATCACGACAGACTGGAAAAAACGTCAGGGCTATCTTGACTCTCTAGACAAGAAATCCTGGAGTCTTTACTTAGTGCTGCATATGTCTTGAAGCTATCTATTTGCATGACTATTTGCAGGATTGTATGAGGGAAACGTGATAGTAAGACTCTTTGTTGTGCTGAAGTAGGCTTCACTATGTTGTGCTCCTCAGTTTCCCTGTGCCTATTGCCTTCAGCACAATGGAATCAGAATTAGGGAGCTGGCTGAGCGTTCTAATGCAGTACTTAGCAGATACACTAGATGGCACTCTGGTGAAGTCCCAGATCGCTAGTGTCTGACTGCAGACTGGCTTTGTCTACGGTGCAGGCTGTCAGGCAGGGCAGGACTATTGATGTAAATCCTCTATTTTCCTGTGTGTACAGTAATGCCCCTAAAGACACAGGCAAATATATCCAGGAAGAATTGAAGAGCGCTGGGCAGGGTAATTTTGCTAGGTCCTCTACATCACAAAAATGGGCACACACACACACAGTCATGCAGACACGCAGGCACACTCACGTGCACACACACACACGAGTGCGTCGTCTATAGTTTGGAAGGGGATCAACTCTTACAAGAGCACCAAGTATATTTTTTGATTCAAAGAGTAGCTGTTGGTATTGTCTTACTAGGGCAATTGAATTTAAGTGCTGTCTTTTCACTAGTAGCCTAGTTAGTCATTGCTGTTTGAACTGTCTGATTGCTCAGTACTTGTCGTTGTGGACTTAGATTAGTTTCAGGCTAGTTTCAGGCCTATATGTGTAACAGTCTTGCTAATTTGTGGGCGTGTTCAAATCAAATCAAATCAAATTTGATTGGTCACATGCGCCGAATACAACAGGTGCAGACATTACAGTGAAATGCTTACTTACAGCCCTTAACCAACACTGCATTTATTTTTAACAAAAAATGTAAAAATAAAACAACAACAAAAAAAGTGTTGAGAAAAAAAGAGCAGAAGTAAAATAAAATAACAGTAGGGAGGCTATATATACAGGGGGGTACCGGTGCAGAGTCAATGTGCGGGGGCACCGGCTAGTTGAGATAGTTGAAGTAATATGTACATGTGGGTAGAGTTAAAGTGACTATGCATCAATAATTAACAGAGTAGCAGCAGCGTAAAAGGATGGGGTGGGGGGCAGTGCAAATAGTCCGGGTAGCCATGATTAGCTGTTCAGGAGTCTTATGGCTTGGGGGTAGAAGCTGTTGAGAAGTCTTTTGGACCTAGACTTGGCTCTCCGGTACCGCTTGCCGTGCGGTAGCAGGGAGAACAGTCTATGACTAGGGTGGCTGGAGTCTTTGACAATTTTGAGGGCCTTCCTCTGACACCGCCTGGTATAGAGGTCCTGGATGGCAGGAAGCTTGGCCCCAGTGATGTACTGGGCCGTACGCACTACCCTCTGTAGTGCCTTGCGGTCGGAGGCCAAGCAGTTGCCATACCAGGCGGTGATGCAACCAGTCAGGATGCTCTCGATGGTGCAGCTGTATAATTTTTTGAGGATCTGAGGACCCATGCCAAATCTTTTCAGTCTCCTGAGGGGGAATAGGCTTTGTCGTGCCCTCTTCACGACTGTCTTGGTGTGTTTGGACCATGATAGTTCGTTGGTGATGTGGACACCAAGGAACTTGAAGCTCTCAACCTGTTCCACTACAGCCCCGTCGATGAGAATGGGGGCGTGCTCAGTCCTCTTTTTTTTCCTGTAGTCCACAATCATCTCCTTTGTCTTGGTCACGTTGAGGGAGAGGTTGTTGTCCTGGCACCACACGGCCAGGTCTCTGACCTCCTCCCTATAGGCTGTCTCATCGTTGTCGGTGATCAGGCCTACCACTGTTGTGTTGTCGGAAAACTTAATGATGGTGTTGGAGTCGTGCCTGGCCATGCAGTCATGGGTGAACAGAGAGTACAGGAGGGGACTGAGCACGCACCCCTGAGGGGCCCCCCGTGTTGAGGATCAGTGTGGCAGATGTGTTGTTACCTACCCTTACCACCTGGGGCGGCCCGTCAGGAAGTCCAGGATCCAGTTGCAGAGGGAGGTGTTTAGTCCCAGGATCCTTAGCTTAGTGATGAGCTTAGAGGGCACTATGGTGTTGAATGCTGAGCTGTAGTCAATGAATAGCATTCTCACGTAGGTGTTCCTCTTGTCCAGGTGGGAAAGGGCAGTGTGGAGTGCAATAGAGATTGCATCATCTGTGGATCTGTTGGGGCGGTATGCAAATTGGAGTGGGTGTAGGGTTTCTGGGATAATGCTGTTGATGTGAGCCATGACCAGCCTTTCAAAGCACTTCATGGCTACAGACGTCAGTGCTACGGGTCGGTAGTCATTTAGGCAGGTTATCTTAGAGTCCTTGGGCACGGGGACTATGGTGGTCTGCTTGAAACATGTTGGTATTACAGACTCAGTCAGGGACATGTTGAAAATGTCAGTGAAGACACTTGCCAGTTGGTCAGCACATGCTCGGAGTACACGTCCTGATAATCCGTCTGGCCCTGCGGCCTTGTGAATGTTGACCTGCTTAAAAGTCTTACTCACATCGGCTACGGAGAGCGTGATCACATAGTCATCCGGAACAGCTGGTGCTCTCATGCATGCTTCAGTGTTGCTTGCCTCGAAGCGAGCATAGAAGTGGTTTAGCTCGTCTGGTAGGCTTGTGTCACTGGGCAGCTCGCAGCTGTGCTTCCCTTTGTAGTCTGTAATAGTTTTCAAGCCCTGCGAGCGTCAGAGCCAGTGTAGTACGATTCAATCTTAGCCCTGTATTGACTCTTTGCCTGTTTGATGGTTCGTCGGAGGGCATAGCGGGATTTCTTATAAGCGTCCGGGTTATAGTCCCGTTCCTTGAAAGCGGAAGCTCTACCCTTTAGCTCAGTGCGGATGTTTCCTGTAATCCATGGCCTCTGGTTGGGGTATGTACGTACGGTCACTGTGGGGACGACATCATCGATGCACTTATTGATGAAGCTAGTGACTGATGTGGTGTACTCCTCAATGCTGTCTGAAGAATCCCGGAACATGTTCCAGTCTGTGCTAGCAAAACAGTCCTGTAGCTTAGCATCTGCGTCATCTGTTTTCTCCACCTCTGCCAGGCAATCAGCAATCAGTGCTGGGAGGTGTGTATTTCACCTCTGCTAGGCATTTATTGCTAGTACTTCAGTCTCCCCTGTGTTTTCAGCGGCAGCTGTAAGCAGCGGTTTTGTCACCAAAACGAAGGCTGTCGCCGAAACAAAGACGTTTTGCCGAGTTGTTCTGCAGAGTTATATGAGGAAGGAAAGAGAGGAAGGCTCCACACCACTCTCTCACTTGAGTATCTTACCTAGTTATTTTCTGATGATCTCATTTTGCTCTTTTGTAGCTTTGGCAAGTATGTGTGTGTTTCCCATCCAAGTTCGCTCCTCTCCCTGTAGGTTTTACAGATGCTCCCCACCCCGTGGCTGCGACCCTTCTAATTTAGTGTACCTTGCGCGCACAACCCATGTGGAATTCCTAGTCTCTGGCAGCATTTGGAACTGCCGATCTGCGGTCAATAACTCAGCCTGTTGCCCTTCAGTCCCTACACCTTCTGGCCCTGACAGAGACATGGATTTCCCCAGATGGTCATGCGCTAATCTCTGCTCTTCTATCCTACCCTCTCTTCCTGCTAAATCCTTCTCCCTCCTGACTCTTCGACCCTATCCTTTAACTCTCACTGTCCCCTTTCTTTCCAGCCGGCCCGACCTTCCTCTCCTGCTTCGTGGTTGAGTGAAAAAAAGGTTGACGGCATCCTCTCCTCTTTCACTCAGCCTACTGAGTCCACTGGTCCCACTCACACAGAACTACCCCTACGCCTTGACCATTCCTTACTTCCCTTATCAACTCATCCCTGACCAGGATGGCCAGAGTCGCTCCCCCCAAGAAACCAATACTCAACCCATCTGACTTCAAAAACTACAGACTGGAACCCTCTCAGGATTGGGCGTCTCGGGGCTCTGCACACTCCTGGATTGCATCCTACCTGGCAAGTCACTCCTACCAGGTGGCATGGAGAGGGTCTGTCTGCATCACGTGCTCTCAATACTGGTGTCCCCCAGGGCTCGGTTCTAGGCACTCTCCTCTTTTCTCTTTACACCAAGTCACTCAGCTTTGTCATATCCCCCCCTTCTGACACCCACGTGGCGACACGCTTCGCTGCGTGCCTAAGAGGCATCTCAGCTTGGATGTCGGCCCACCACCTCAAGCTCAACCTTGACAAAACGGAACTGCTCTTCCTCCCGCCCGCTCCAAGACCTCTCCATCACGGTTGACAACTCCACGGTGTCCCCCTCACAGAGGGCAAATAACCATGATGAGACCCTGGACAACACCCTGTTGTTCTCTGCAAACATCAAAGCAGTGACTCGCTTCTGCAAGTTCATGCTCTACAGAATCCGTAGACTACGACCTTTCCTCACACAGCACAGGAAGCGGCGCAGGTCCTAATCCAGGCACTTGTAATCTCTCATCTAAACTACTGCATTTTACTGTTGGCTGGGCTCCCCACTTCATTCCATCAAACCCCTGCAACTCATACAGAATGCCGCAGCACCCCAATGATGGAACATGCTCCCCCTAAAGTCAGGACAGCAGACCCTCTGCCCATCTTTGGAAAACGTCTGAAACCCTACCTCTTTGACGACATCTTAAATAACTCTCACAGTGCCCCCAACACTTATTTTTCCAATAGCACTGATTTTGCTGATAAATACTTTGTTGAGGTAAAATGTACAGTACCAGTCAAAAGTTTGGACACACCTAATCATTCAAGGGTTTTTCTTTATTTTTTACTATTTTCTACATTGTAGATTAATAGTGAAGACATCAAAACGATGAAATAACACATAAGGAATCATGTAGTAACCAGTAGTGTAGTGTAGTAACCATGTAGTAAAAGTGTTAAACAAATCTAAATATATTTTATATTCTTCAAAGTAGACACCCTTTGCCTTGATGACAGCTTTGCACACTCTTGGCATTCTCTCACCCAGCTTCATGAGGAATGCTTTTCCAACAGTCTTGAAGGAGTTCCCACATATGCTGAGCACTTGTTGGCTGCTTTTCATTCACTCTGCAGTCCAACTCATCCCAAACCATCTCAATTGGGTTGAGGTCAGGTGATTGTGGAGGCCAGGTCATCTGATGCAGCACTCCATCACTCTCCTTCTTGGTCAAATAGCCCTTACACAGCCTGGAGGTGTGTTGGGTCATTGTCCTGTTGAAAAACAAATGATAGTCCCACTAATCAAAAACCAGATGGGATGGCGTATCGCTGCAGAATGCTGTGGTAGCCATGTTGGTGAAGTGTGCCTTGAATTCTAAATAAATCCCAGACAGTGTCACCAGCAAAGCACCCCCACACCATCACACCTCCTCCTCCATGCTTCACGGTGGCAACCACACATGCGGAGATCATCCGTTCACCTACTCTGCGTCTCACAAAGACATGGTGGTTAGAACCAAAAATCTCAAATTTGGACTCATCAGACCAAAGGACAGATTTCCACCGGTCTAATGTCAATTGCTCGTGTTTCTTGGCCCAAGCAATTCTCTACTTCTTATTGGTGTCCTTTAGTAGTGTTTTTTTGCAGCAATTTGACCATGAAGGCCTGATTCACACAGTCTCCTCTGAACAGTTGATGTTGAGATGTGTCTGTTACTTGAACTCTGTGAAGCATTTATTTGGGCTGCAATCTGAGGTACAGTTAACTCTAATGAACTTATCCTCTGCAGCAGAGGTAACTCTGGCTCTTCCTTTCCTGTGGCGGTTCTCATGAGAGCCAGTTTCATCATAGCACTTGATAGTTTTTGCGACTGCACTTGAAGAAACGTTCAAAGTTCTTGAAATGTTCCGTATTGACTGACCTTCATGTCTTAAAGTCATGATGGACTGTTGTTTCTCTTTGCTTATTTGAGCTGTTCTTGCCATAATATGGACTTGGTCTTTTACCAAATAGGGCTATCTTCTGTATACCCCCCTACCTTGTCACAACACAACTGATTGGCTCAAGCGCATTAAGAAGGAAAGAAATTCCACAAATTAACTTTTAACAAGGCACACCTATTAATTGACATGAATTCCAGGTGACTACCTCCATGAAGCTAGTTGAGAGAATGCCAAGAGTGTGCAAAGCTGTCATCAAGGCAAAGGGTGGCTACTTTGAAGAATCTCAAATATAAAATATATTTTCATTTGTTTAACATTATTTTGGTTACTACATGATTCCATATGTGTTATTTCATAGTTTTGATGTCTTCACTATTATTCTACAATGTAGAATAAAAGTAAAAATAAAGAAAACCCTTGAATGTGTAGGTGTGTCCAAACTTTTGACTGGTACTGTACATGATACCATTGTGATGTGTTGTTGTCTAACCTCTGGATAAGAGCGTCTGCTGAATTACTAAAATGTAAAAATGTCACGACTTCCACCGAGGCTGCCTCCCCTCCTTGTTCGGGCAGGCTTCGGCATTCGTCGTCACCGGCTTACTAGCCACTGCCGCTCCATATATCATCATTCCATTTGTCTTGTCTTGTCAATTACACACACCTGGTTCTTATCCCCTCATTAGTCCGTGTATAAGTGTTCCCTCTGCCCCCCTTGTCCTTGTGGGTGATTGTTATTTGTGAGAGTAGTGTAGCTCGGTGGAGCTACTCTCCCTTTGTATTGCCGGGGTAGATATTTTCCCTGTGCCTGTATATTTTGTTGGAGTATCCCGTACCGTGTATTGCCAGGGTAGATAGTTTCCCCTCTGCCTGTTTCCGTGTGTCGCTATCCAGCGCATTTGTGTACGACGGAATAAACTCTGTATTCGGTGATTTACCCTTCTGCGTCTGACTCCTTCTATCACACTCATCACAAAAAATGTAGTTGAATATTGGAATGTATTTGGAAATACACAAAGTATTGTCATGTATTTTAAAATACTCAAATACAATGACTCAAATACACTCCCGTGCATTTAATTATTTTTATTTCACCTTTATTTAACCAGGTAAGCCAGTTGAGAACAAGTTCTCATTTATAACTGCGACCTGGCCAAGATAAAGCAAAGAAGTGTGATAAAAACAACAACAACACAGAGTTACATATGGAATAAACAAAAACGTACAGTCAATAACACAATAGAAAATAGAAAATATATATACAGTGTGTGCAAATGTAGTAAGTTATGGAGGTAAGGCAATAAATAGGCCATAGTGCAAAATAATTACAATTTAGTATTAACACTGGAGTGATAGATGTGCAGAAGATGATGTGCAAATAGAGATACTGGGGTGCAAATGAGCAAAATAAATATCAATGTAAATAACAATATGGGGATGAGGTAGTTGGGTGGGCTAATTACAGATGGGCTGTGTACAGGTACAGTGATCAGTAAGCTGCTCTGACAACTGATGCTTAAAGTTAACGAGGGAGATAAGTGTCTCCAGCTTCAGAGATTTTTGTAGTTCGTTCCAGTCATTTGCAGCAGAGAACTGGAAGGAATGGCGGCCAAAGGAGGTGTTGGCTTTGGGGATGACCAGTGAGATATACCTGCTGGAGCGCATACTACGAGTGGGTGTTGCTATGGTGACCAATGAGCTAAGATGAGGCGGGGATTTGCCTAGAAGTGATTTATAGATGACCTGGAGCCAGTGGGTTTGGCGAAGAATATGTAGTGAGGGCCAGCCAACGAGAGCGTACAGGTCACAATGGTGGGTAGTATATGGGGCTTTGGTGACGAAACGGATGGCACTGTGATAGACTACATCCAATTTGCTGAGTTGAGTGTTGGAAGCTATTTTGTAAATGACATCGCTGAAGTCAAGGATCGGTAGGATAGTCCGTTCTACGAGGGCATGTTTAGCAGCATGAGTGAAGGAGGCTTTGTTGCGAAACAGGAAGCTGATTCTAGATTTAACTTTGGATTGGAGATGCTTAATGTGAGTCTGGAAGGAGAGTTTACAGTCTAACCAGACACCTAGGTATTTGTAGTTGTCCACATATTCTAAGTCACACCCGCCGAGAGTACTGATTCTAGTCGGGCGGGCGGGTGCAAGCAGCGTTCATTGAAGAGCATGCATTTAGTTTTACTAGCGTTTAAGAGCAGTTGGAGACCACAGAAGGAGTGTTGTATGGCATTGAAGCTCGTTTGGAGGTTTGTTAACACAGTGTCCAATGAAGGGCCAGATTTATACAAAATGGTGTCATCTGCGTAGAGGTGGATCTGAGAGTCACCAGCAGCAAGAGCGACATCCTTGAAATACACAGAGAATAGAGTCAGCCCGAGAATTGAACCCTGTGGCACCCCCATAGAGACTGCCAGAGGTCCAGACAACAGGCCCTCCTATTTGACACATTGAACTCTATCTGAAAAGTAGTTGGTGAACTGGGCGAGGCAGTCAATTGAGAAACCAAGGCTATTTAGTCTGCCAATAGGAATGCTGTGATTGACAGAGTCAAAGCCTTGGCCAGGTCAATGAAGATGGCTGCACAGGATCAATCGCGGTTATTATATCGTTTAGGACCTTGAGCGTGGCTGAGGTGCACCCATGACCAGCTCGGAAACCTGATTGCATAGCAGAGAAGGTACGGTGTGATCAGAAGTGGTCGGTGATCTGTTTGTTAACTTGGCCTTCAAATACTTTCGAAAGGCAGGGTAGGATGGATATAGGTCTGTAACAGTTTGGATCTAGAGTGTCACCCCCTTTGAAGAGGGGGATGACCGCGGCAGCTTTCCAATCTCTGGGGATCTCAGACGATACGAAAGAGAATTTGAACAGGCTAGTAATAGGGGTTGCGACAATTTCGGCGGCTAATTTTAGAAAGAAAGGGTCCAGATTGTCTAGCCCAGCTAATTTGTAGGGGTCCAGATTTTGCAGCTCTTTCAGGACATCAGCTATCTGAATTTGGGTGAAGGAGAAGCGAGGGGGGTATGGGCAAGTTGCAGCGGGGGGTGCAGAGCTGGTGGCCGGAGTAGGGGTAGCCAGGTGGAAAGCAGGGCCAGCCGTAGCAAAATGCTTATTGAAATTCTCAATTATTGTAGATTTATCGGTGGTGACAGTGTTTCCTAGCCTCAGTGCAGTGGGTAGCTGGGAGGAGGTGCTTTTGTTCTCCATGGACTTTACAGTGTCCCAAAACTTTTTGGAGTTAGTGCTACAGGATGCAAATTTCTGTTTGAAAAAGCTAGCCTTTGCTTTCCTAACTGATTGTGTATATTGGTTCCTGACTTCCCTGAAAAGTTGCATATCGCAGGGGCTGTTCCATGCTAATGTAGTACGCCACAGTATGTTTTTGTTCTGGTCAAGGGCAGTCAAGTCTGGGGTGAACCAGGGGCTATATCTGTTCTTAGTTCTGAATTTTTTGAATGGGGCATGCTTATTTAAAATGGAGAGGAAAGCACTTTTAAAGAACATCCAGGCATCCTCTACTGACGGAATGAGGTCAATGTCCATCCAGGATACCCGAGCCAGGTCAATTAGAAAGGCCTGCTCGCTGAAGTGTTTTAGGGAATGTTTGACAGTGATGAGGGGTGGTCGTTTGACCGCGGACCCATTACGGATGCAGGCAATGAGGCAGTGATCGCTGAGATCCTGGTTGAAGACAGCGGAGGTGTATTTAGATGGTAAATTTGTCAGGATGATATCTATGAGGGTGCCCATGTTTATGGATTTAGGGTTGTACCTGGTAGGTTCCTTGATCATTTGTGTGAGATTGAGGGCATCTAGTTTAGATTGTAGGACGGCCTGGGTGTTAAGCATATCCCAGTTTAGGTCACCAAGCAGTACAAACTCTGAGGATAGATGGGGGGCAAGCAATTCACATATAGTGTCCAGGGCACAACTGGGGGCTGAGGGGGGGCTGTAGCAAGCGGCAACAGTGAGAGACTTATTTCTGGAAAGGTGGATTTTAAGAAGTAGAAGCTCAAACTGTTTGGGCACAGACCTGGATAGTATGATAGAGCTCTGCAGGCTATCTTTACAGTAGATTGCAACTCCGCCCCCTTTGGCAGTTCTATCTAGATGGAAAATGTTGTAGTTCGGGATGGACATTTCTGAATTTTTGGTGGCCTTCCTAAGCCAGGATTCAGACACTGCTAGAACATCAGGGTTGGCAGAGTGTGCTAACGCAGTGAATAACTCAAACCTGGGGAGGAGGCTTCTGATATTAACATGCAAGAACCTTTTACGGTTACAGAAGTCAACAAATGATAGCGCCTGGGGAGTAGGAGTGATACTGGGGGCTACAGGGCCTGGGTTAACCTTTACATCACCAGAGGAACAGAGGAGGAATATAATAAGTATACGGCTAAAGGCTTTAAGAACTGGTCTTCTAGTGCGTTGGGTACAGAGAATAAACGGGGCAGATTTCCGGGCGTTGTAGAATAGATTCAGGGCATTATGTACAGACAAGGATATGGAAGGATATGAGTACAGTGGAGGTACACCTAAGCATTGGGTAACGATGAAAGAGATAGCATCACTGGAGGTACCGATTGAGCCGGTCTCCGCGTGTATGGGGGGTGGGACAAAGAAGCTATCTGAGGCAGGTTGAGCGGGACATGGGAGAGAGGCATAACGCAATCACAGGTGTTATTCGAGAGGGCTAAGACAACAACTGGTAATGGCGACGAAAGTTTGGGCTGAGGCTAAACAGATAAACAGGATGGGGTACTGTGTAAAGGAACAGTCCAGCGGGCATCAGATGTGTAGCTGAGTGATCATAAGGTCCAGTGAACAGCAATAGGTAAGTCCGGGAGCAGTTTGTAGGCTGCTACAGCACAGGCGAGCAGGAGGCACGGCTGTTGATTGCTCGTGCTAGCGGGCTGGTGCTAGCAGATGGATCTTCGTGGTTGTCGCAACGGGAAGCCTGTTGAAACCACATCAGACGATTACGTCGGCAGACCAGTCGTGATGGATCGGCGAGGCTCCGTGTCGACACTAGGAGGTCCCGTCCGGTTGACAGAGAGGTGGAGAGCCGGGAGATGGGCCTGGCTCGAGGCTAGCTCAAGGCTAACTGGTGCTAGCTTTGGGACAAGTGCTGATTAGCCAACATTAACATCCATTCGGTTGCAGCTAGCTAGTTGTGATGATCTGGTGTTAAGGTCCAGTGATTCAGTGATTCCGGCAGAAAATCCTAAATGCTCTGGGTCGATAGCACGCTGTGCAGACTGGCCGATAATTGTCCAGGCTAGAGCTGGCTGGTAGGTAGTGCAGGCCATGGACAGTGGTGAAGACCGCTAACGGTGGCTAATAGCAATAGCTAATAGCAAGTAGCTAGTTAGCTGGCTAGCTGGCTAGTTTCAGCCGTGGGTTTTTGATAAAAGGTATGAAAAAATAATAGAAGCCGTTCCACATTGGGTGAGGCGGGTTGCAGGAATGTATATTTAGTTAAGGATGGAAAGTGAGATAGAGAAATATATACGAAGAAAGACACACAAAAAAACAAAAAAACAGGCTATTTACACAAGGACACAACATAATACACGACCGCACTGCTATGCCATCTTGGATTATTTAACCCAGGTATTTGAAAATAAGATTTGAAATAAGTATTTGAAAATACTTTCAAATACTTACAATAGAAGTTGATTTGGGCCACATTATTTGAGAATACTCAAATTCACAGAAAATAACCCAGCTCTGTCACACAGTCTTTTGATGAGAAGAGCTATGTAGATTCCACCCCAATGCACAATATATTTATTTGCATAATTCCCAATAGCAGAGACACACAGTGTGCAGAGAGCATGATCCAAAATTAACCCAGACACCTCTGTCTGCTGTACGGTGATGCTGATGGAAATTTAACATGCAAATAATTCATTGTTTTCCTGGAGAACTCCTAATATTACTGTCCAATCATTCAGCATATGCCTGAGATCTAGGCTGATGTTAAAAATAACCTCAACATGAAATTGGAGTCTTATACACAAAGGAATCAACAGAAAGTCCTTGGAGACAGATGGCTTGGGTTGAACAGATGTGAAAAACAGTAGGTACTGTATTGAATGCCAAATGAATGGGTGTTACTGATATGCAGAGTAGGGGGGAGTTTGACTTCTGTATGAAGGCCTATGTGAAATGTAAAATGTTTGGATTTATGCAGTTTGTTTGCATGGATGATATTTGAATGCTGAGGTACTGTGAAGCTAATGTTATGGAAAGTCATTAAAGGCAGGATAACCTCATCCGACAATAGGAGTTACAGGTTAGAGTAGTGATCATCATCATCATCCTCATTCTAGTACCTCTTTGCTGTCCTCGTCGATGCATTTGATCTTGGTGTAATCGACCGGCAGGTCCCAGCAGTCATCCCCCATGCCGTAGCGCATCAGGGCCTGGCGCTGGGGAGACATGGGCTCCAGGGGGGTGAGCACTGCACCCATTCCATCCCCCAAACGCTGCTTAATACTCAGGTCTAATGTCCCGTTCTCATCTACCTCTAGGTCCGGGTTCTGGAAGAAGAGATAGAAGATAGTCAGGGAAAGAGGGTGGGAGGGAAGAAGGGAGGGAAAGTAGTAATGATTGACAGAACAAAGGAGAGAGAGGGGAGAAGGAAGGAAAAACAACACTCAACTCAAAAAACGATTATATATATATGTGATTACATAACTCTCCTAATATTTCCCAACAGGAGGAAAAGGGCATGGTGACTAGTGGGAGAGACATGGTCATCAGTAGTAAAGGCATGGTGACTGGTGGGAGAGACATGGTCATCAGTAGTAAAGGCATGGTGACTGGTGGGAGAGACATGGTCATCAGTAGTAAAGGCATGGTGACTGGTGGGAGAGACATGGTCATCAGTAGTAAAGACATGGTGACTGGTGGGAGAGACATGGTCATCAGTAGTAAAGGCATGGTGACTGGTGGGAGAGACATGGTCATCAGTGGTAAAGGCATGGTAACTAGTGGGAGAGACATGGTCATCAGTGGTAAAGGCATGGTAACTAGTGGGAGAGACATGGTCATCAGTGGTAAAGGCATGGTAACTAGTGGGAGAGACATGGTCATCAGTGGTAAAGGCATGGTGACTGGTGGGAGAGACATGGTCATCAGTAGTAAAGACATGGTGACTGGTGGGAGAGACATGGTCATCAGTAGTAAAGGCATGGTGACTGGTGGGAGAGACATGGTCATCAGTGGTAAAGGCATGGTGACTAGTGGGAGAGACATGGTCATCAGTAGTAAAGGCATGGTGACTGGTGGGAGAGACATGGTCATCAGTAGTAAAGGCATGGTGACTGGTGGGAGAGACATGGTCATCAGTAGTAAAGGCATGGTGACTGGTGGGAGAGACATGGTCATCAGTAGTAAAGGCATGGTGACTGGTGGGAGAGACATGGTCATCAGTAGTAAAGACATGGTGACTGGTGGGAGAGACATGGTCATCAGTAGTAAAGGCATGGTGACTGGTGGGAGAGACATGGTCATCAGTGGTAAAGGCATGGTGACTAGTGGGAGAGACATGGTCATCAGTAGTAAAGGCATGGTGACTGGTGGGAGAGACATGGTCATCAGTAGTAAAGGCATGGTGACTGGTGGGAGAGACATGGTCATCAGTAGTAAAGGCATGGTGACTGGTGGGAGAGACATGGTCATCAGTGGTAAAGGCATGGTGACTAGTGGGAGAGACATGATCATCAGTGGTAAAGGCATGGTGACTATTGGGAGAGACATGGTCATCAGTAGTAAAGGCATGGTGACTGGTGGGAGAGACATGGTCATCAGTGGTAAAGGCATGGTGACTGGTGGGAGAGACATGGTCATCAGTGGTAAAGGCATGGTGACTGGTGGGAGAGACATGGTCATCAGTGGTAAAGGCATGGTGACTGGTGGGAGAGACATGGTCATCAGTGGTAAAGGCATGGTGACTGGTGGGAGGGACATGGTCATCAGTGGTAAAGGCATGGTGACTAGTGGGAGAGACATGGTCATCAGTGGTAAAGGCATGGTGACTGGTGGGAGAGACATGGTCATCAGTGGTAAAGGCATGGTGACTGGTGGGAGAGACATGGTCATCAGTGGTAAAGGCATAGTGACTAGTGGGAGAGACATGGTCATCAGTAGTAAAGGCATGGTAACTAGTGGGAGAGACATGGTCATCAGTAGTAAAGGCATGGTGACTGGTGGGAGAGACATGGTCATCAGTGGTAAAGGCATGGTGACTGGAGGGAGAGACATGGTCATCAGTGGTAAAGGCATAGTAACTAGTGGGAGAGACATGGTCATCAGTAGTAAAGGCATGGTGACTGGTGGGAGAGACATGGTCATCAGTGGTAAAGGGCAAGTGCACAGTGAGCAAATGTAGTGATCCTGCACTAATCTATATACCCCTCTCTCTCTCTGTCTCTCCATCTCTCTCCATCTCTCCCTCCCTCGGAGCGACTGTAACCTCCACAGCCAGAGGGAGCATATTGGGGCCTGGCTGGTTTGAGTGTGATGTGAGTGGACGGGGACAGAGAGAGGGCTGTGGGGTGAGAGGTTGGTGGGAGGGCAATGCTGGGCAGCTGTAGGGGGACTGCTGCTAGTCAACCAAAAACACAAGAAATACACCAGAACAAACAGGGACACAGGCAGGCTTGAATAATCACCCAAAATACTCTCCCTCCCGCTCATCCTTCCTTTTCTACACAACTGAATATCCATGTACTGCATCTGGTGCAAATGTGCCCAGTAGAATCCTTCCCTTGAGGGTAGTGTTTATAGAGAGGTGAGGAGGGGAGGGGTAATGTCTATTCGTCACCTTTCCCTTGCCCTCATTAATACCCTTTACTCCGACCCCCTCCCCTCCTCTCCCGCTCTCCTAACCTCCAGTTTTAACAGTGATTCCATTCGACACTACCCCTAGGCTGGATTCTCTGTGTGTTCCAGTGGAGAAAAACCCCGACCCGCTTATCTGTGATGCACATAAACCTATATTGGCTTCTAGGCTCAGAAGCTGGGGTTCTGGGGTGTGCTTCCGGAGCCATCTTTGGAAGGACCATAGCGTTAAAATGAGTAAAACGCACATAGTACTAGCTAACTCTTTATCACTCTCCGGCCAATATGGCAACAATACAGAATCAGCCTTTGTAGACAAATGATAGACATAGATAAGATCATCTGAGATAAACTGATATATAACTACTAAGATATATATAACTACTAAGATATATAATAAACTGATATATAGCCACTGAGATACATAATAAACTGATATTTAGCTTCTGAGATATATAATAAACTGATATATAGCTACTGAGATATATAATAAACTGATAAACAAGACCACTGGTACAGTGGGGAAAAAAAGTATTTAGTCAGCCACCAATTGTGCAAGTTCTCCCACTTAAAAAGATGAGAGAGGCCTGTAATTTTCATCATAGGTACACGTCAACTATGACAGACAAATTGAGATTTTTTTTCTCCAGAAAATCACATTGTAGGATTTTTAATGAATTTATTTGCAAATTATGGTGGAAAATAAGTATTTGGTCACCTACAAACAAGCAAGATTTCTGGCTCTCACAGACCTGTAACTTCTTCTTTAAGAGGCTCCTCTGTCCTCCACTCGTTACCTGTATTAATGGCACCTGTTTGAACTTGTTATCAGTATAAAAGACACCTGTCCACAACCTCAAACAGTCACACTCCAAACCAAAGAGCTGTCAAAGGACACCAGAAACAAAATTGTAGACCTGCACCAGGCTGGGAAGACTGAATCTGCAATAGGTAAGCAGCTTGGTTTGAAGAAATCAACTGTGGGAGCAATTATTAGGAAATGGAAGACATACAAGACCACTGATAATCTCCCTCGATCTGGGGCTCCACGCAAGATCTCACCCCGTGGGGTCAAAATGATCACAAGAACGGTGAGCAAAAATCCCAGAACCACACGGGGGGACCTAGTGAATGACCTGCAGAGAGCTGGGACCAAAGTAACAAAGCCTACCATCAGTAACACACTACGCCGCTAGGGACTCAAATCCTGCAGTGCCAGACGTGTCCCCCTGCTTAAGCCAGTACATGTCCAGGCCCGTCTGAAGTTTGCTAGAGTGCATTTGGATGGTCCAGAAGAGGATTGGGAGAATGTCATATGGTCAGATGAAACCAAAATAGAACTTTTTGGTAAAACTCAACTCGTCGTGTTTGGAGGACAAAGAATGCTGAGTTGCATCCAAAGAACACCATACCTACTGTGAAGCATGGGGGTGGAAACATCATGCTTTGAGGCTGTTTTTCTGCAAAGGGACCAGGACGACTGATCCGTGTAAAGGAAAGAATGAATGGGGCCATGTATCGTGAGATTTTGAGTGAAAACCTCCTTCCATCAGCAAGGGCATTGAAGATGAAACGTGGCTGGGTCTTTCAGCATGACAATGATCCCAAACACACTGCCCGGGCAACGAAGGAGTGGCTTCGTAAGAAGCATTTCCAAGGTCCTGGAGTGGCCTAGCCAGTCTCCAGATCTCAACCCCATAGAAAATCTTTGGAGGGAGTTGAAAGTCCGTGTTTCCCAGCGACAGCCCCAAAACATCACTGCTCTAGAGGAGATCTGCATGGAGGAATGGGCCAAAATACCAGCAACAGTGTGTGAAAACCTTGTGAAGACTTACAGAAAACGTTTGACCTGTGTCATTGCCAACAAATGGTATATAACAAAGTATTGAGAAACTTTTGTTATTGACCAAATACTTATTTTCCACCATAATTTGCAAATAAATTCATTACAAATCCTACAATGTGATTTTCTGGATTTTTTTTCTCATTTTGTCTGTCATAGTTGACGTGTACCTATGATGAAAATTACAGGCCTCTCTCATCTTTTTAAGTGGGAGAACTTGCACAATTGGTGGCTGACTAAATACTTTTTTTCCCCACTGTATGTAATAAACGTGAGAGCTAATTTTCATATGTGAGGGATATAAAGCCAGCCCTCTCCATGTCCCTGTCCCTGTCCCAGTTTGTCCCAACACTGGCGGTCACTCAGTGATATATAACCGGCTCAGTGATATGTAACCGGCTCAGCTGTCATAGCCGTGGAGCCAAAGGGATGGGGCTCTGGCTATCTATATTTGTGTGCATGTGTGTCTACGTATAAGGGACTTGTCTGGTGTGTATGACAGTACTAATGTGACTGCCCCATGATGTCTAATTAGTAGTAGATTGGGAGAGGAGGAAGCCCCTTTAGAGATCTTCCCACCATTTCCTCACGGACCACTGCATCTTCATCTGACTCCTAGGTAGCCCCTGACCCCTGTTGCCATGGCTATGCTGGGAGGAAGTGGGCGAGAGAGAGTGGGAGGGGTCAGTAGCTGCTTCCCCACATTACTTCCACCTGCCTCCTCCAGATCCTAAAATAAAACCAGGTATTCTCCCTCAGTATTCATGAATATTCCTCAGTCTCCCTCACTTTCACTCAGAGAGATAGGAGTGGATGTAGATAGGGGAAAGATTAACAATGTGAGAAAAGCAATGACATAACTGGAGATGTTCAGATGAAAGAAGGTTGAGTCTCCCTGATGTTTTCTGTCTCCATCTCTGCCTAGGATCCTCCTGTCTGTCTGTCTCACCTACGGAGCAGAGATGGACAGAGAGGAAGAGAGAAAGGAAGTCCTAATTGCCAAAGGCTCTTCTACCAGCTAAGTGCGCTCCTCTCTACTTCACATTTAAGATGTACCTCTACTCCCCTACTTTCTCTTCTGTTTTCCTTTCATTGCCTCTCCTCTATACCTCCTCTCAACACTTTCCCCTCCTCTATTCTCGGCTCTCATCTTCCCTCTCCTCTCCTAAAATATTTTTCTCCCCTCCTCTGTCTTCTCCAGACCTCTCCTCTCCAGCCCCAGACAGACCATGCTGCCAACATTAGCGCCAGGCTAGCGTTAGCACTCTGCTGTGTTTTCTCTCTCTCCTATTTACCGGCTCAGTGTCTCCGTGCTGATAATGCAGGAATACCAACGCCTTATTGCCTCCTGATGACATATTGGGCTCACAGCGCGTCGACGGCGATCCGTCCCATCCCGCCGTGCCTCCTAACTACCCTATCTGATCCCTGGAAGGGAAATAAAAAGCTGTCCCGCTGAGCGCCGTGCCAGAGACACAGCCGTGGATATCTCTTTAACAGATCGCCAGCGTTCATGGCTAAAGAGACCATATCATCCTCACTCATCACTGCTCACATTACCTGGCAGGACAGAGGAAGCTTGGAGGGAAATGCCACTAGCAGTGGCATGGGACTGTGGTTGTAGGATATCATTCAAAGGTTTAACCAATACTATGATAGACTGGTAATATATATAAGTAGTTAATAAGCAACCTACCTGAGTACAGAGATCCTGGGGTTTTCCTCCCAGGCAGTGGGGCATCTCTCTGCAGCGCGTGGACAGGTTGAGGATGGCCGTGGCGGCCATGTGGGCAGCCTCCATGTCGTGTGTGTAGTCAAAGCTGCTCTTACTGCAGGTGGAGCTGGCGCTGCTGCCTCCCCCTCCGCCCCCTCCTCCACAGCTCAGGCTGCTATTGCTGCTGCTGGGGGCGTAGGTGCTAGTCGTGCTGCTCGCTGAGCTGGAGTTCTTACAGTAGCGCTTGGCTGAAGGACATACACAGGGGTAGGGATAGTTATCCACCAGTAGAAACACATCCACTGCATGGAAATGCTCTTATAGTAGCTTGGCTAAGGGAGATGCATTCATTTCAACTATATATTTGGAAACAAGGGACAAAACTACAATGAATCTGTGGAGAAAAATACCTTCTAAATACAGACAATTCATATACCATGCTGTTAGAAGAAAAAAGGTGATTTCTAGAACCTAAAAGGGTTATTCGGCTGTCCCCATAGGAGAACCCTTTGAAGAACCCTTTTTGGTTCCAGGTAGAATCATTTTGGTTACAGGTAGAACCTGTTCCACATAGGGTTCTACATGGAACACAAAAGGGTTCTACCTGGATCCAAAAAGGGTTCCCCTATGGGGACAGCTGAATACATTTGGAACCCTTTTGTCATCCTTCTACCCACAAAATTATTCAAATTGAAAACCTGGAACAACAATAAAGCAGGACAACAGAGTAAAGGGAAGAGACAACACGTCAGGCTGTACCATCATATCCTTTAGGGGAAGTGTCCCTGCCTTGGAGTTTGGGTGCGATGGCCCGTTTGCCGTAGACATTGTTGGTGTGGCTGCTGTCAGTGAAGCTGCTGTAGTCAAAGCTGGTCTTAGAGTACTTCTCCAGCTCCTTGGCCAGGTTGGAGCGCGGCGTGCTGGTGGACACGTTGTTCTTGTAGCCGTACTGAGGGATCTCCAGCTGTTTCACAAAGCACATAGGCCTGGAAAATAAACCACGAGGGGGCGTAGGTTGGACAGAGCAGAGGCACCAAACATCACGCAGGGGAGGTGGGAAGGGAGGAGGGGGGGAGGGAAATGGCAAGGCGACAGTCAACTAAAACCTCAGAGGATCCTTGCATTGAGCTTTGAGTTAATCTAAGCTACACGTCTATGCTGTCTTTTATTGCAACACTACAATGTCTCCTAAAATGTCTTACCCAAACAGAACTCACAATTAAAGCCATGCATTTTCTCTGATATTCATTCATTCATTTTCTAATTTTCTAATCTAAAAACGATCAGAGCTTGAATAAGTAATGCAGTCTAATTTGATAGAAATGTTATATCTACCATTGCTTATTACTTTTTTAATTGTTATCTTATCAGGCATTTCAAAGAAACTTTTGCTGAAATTATTCTGCTCTCTAAAATCCAATAAAGGCTTTCACTTCATCAACAAGAACATTAATGTAGAGCTTCTCCAAACTATAACTGTCTGAGATATCAAAAGATAAAGAAATCAAACAGACATAGAGAACCATTTAAATCTATAATACAGTAATTAAGAAAACCTTCCAACACTAACTAATGAAAGCAGAGCCATAGTAAGGTAGGTAAGGGTGTAAGGTAGAGCTCTAGAATGGGGTCTATTCCATTTCAATTCAGCCAGTTCTGAAAGAGTACAATCATTTGAAATGAAATTGAACTCAACCCTGGTAGAGCATTTGAGGTCCAATTCATATATTCAGGCCTTTCGACTGTGCCTATACTGTCTCTCCCAGTGAGGTGTTCCCCATGTATGCTGAGTGTAGTGTGGTGATCAGTCAGAACAGTACCTGAGCACGCGGTCAGAACCCTGGTTAGACTTGGAGGAGCCGTCACAACCGATGCTCTTGTCCTGGGCTTTCTGCAGCTTCTCTGCTGCAGCGATGGGACACCCTGACAGACTGGAGGGACAGGGGGGGATGAGTAAGACAACCAGGAATGGAAGGGAGACTGGTCATATCTTATTTTTTATTTTTTAACCAGGAAAAGCCCATTGAGACACAGAAGCCCCGTTTATATTTGGTTCTAACATGCGTCCTTTTCCTGATCTTGTCCACATTTTGATTGTACCCATATTTTTACATGATTAAAATACTCTTTGTGAACTGATTTTGATCAGATCTTATAAATGTAAACGGGCAAGATCAGGATAAGATCAGGAAAGGTCAGGATGAAGGACACATGTAAGCGGCAGGTATAAACGGGGCTAGAGTCTCTTTTGCATATAATGGTCCCATTCAATGCATCCCTGGCCACCTGTCTGTCGCTCAGGTTGTCTGTCTGCCTGATTATCCACCTGTTTGCCTGCCTGCCTTTCAATAAGATAAGTCTTTGGTTAATTTCCAATATCATTAATTTTCATCAAACATTTTAAATAACAACACAGTTGGTTATAATAACAGCTTGCTTATTTCTGGTTGAGTGGCTTCAGGGAATTCTGAGATTAAACCACATGCAGACACAATCCCCTCCCTGCAACCCAATATATATAGCTCTGGAAAAAATTAAGAGACCACTGCAAAAATATAAGTTTCTCTGGTTTTACTATTTATAGGTATGTGTTTGGGTGAAATTAAATTTTTTGTTTTATTCTATAAACTACTGACAACATTTCTCCCAAATTCCAAATAAAAATATTGTCATTTAGAGCATTTATTTGCAGAAAATGACAACTGGTCAAAATAACAAAAAAGATGCAGTGTTGTCAGACCTCGAATAATTCAAAGAAAATAAGTTAATGTTCATTTTTAAACAACACAATACTAATGTTTTAACTTAGGAAGAGTTCAGAAATCAATATTTGGTTTGAATAACCCTGATTTTCAATCACAGCTTTCATGCGTCTTGACTTTATGCCACTCCTGGCGCAAAAATTCAAGCAGCTCGGCTTTGTTTGATGGCTTGTGACCATCCATCTTCCTCTTGATCACATTCCAGAAGTTTTCAATGGGGTTCAGGTCTGGAGATTGGGCTGGCCATGACAGGGTCTTGATTTGGTGGTCCTCCATCCACACCTTGATTGACCTGGCTGTGTGGCATGGCATATTGTCCTGCTGGAAAAACCAATCCTCAGAGTTGGGGAACAATGTCAGAGCAAAAGGAAGCAAGCTTTCTTCCAGGACAACCTTGTACGTGGCTTGATTCATGCGTCCTTCACAAAGACAAATCTGCCCGATTCCAGCCTTGCTGAAGCACCCCCAGATCATCACCGATCCTCCACCAAATTTCACAGTGGGTGCGAGACACTGTGGCTTGTAGGCCTCTCCAGGTCTAACCATTAGACAACCAGGTGTTGGGCAAAGCTGAAAATTGGACTCATCAGAGAAGATTACCTTACTCCAGTCCTCTACGTTCCAATCCTTATGGTCTTTTGCAAACCTCAGCCTGGCTCTTCTTTGCTTATCATTGATGAAGGGCTTTTTTCTAGCTTTGCACGACTTCAGCCCTGCCCCTAGGAGCCTGTTTCAAACCGTCCTCACCGTGCACTTCACCCCAGCTGCCGTTTGCCATTCTTTTTGTAGGTCACTTGATGTCATCCTACGGTTGTTGAGTGACATTCGAATTAGTTGGCGGTCATCCCGGTCAGTAGAGAGTCCTTTTCGCCCTCTACTGGTCTGCAGCTGTGTTGTCCCCAATGTCTGCTGCTTGACCT
The DNA here is from genome assembly GCF_020615455.1 of Coregonus clupeaformis. Taxonomy (NCBI): domain Eukaryota; kingdom Metazoa; phylum Chordata; class Actinopteri; order Salmoniformes; family Salmonidae; genus Coregonus; species Coregonus clupeaformis. Next base: position 380,529 of record NC_059216.1, on the reverse strand, counting down.
TGTTCTTTTGAACCGCCGTCTTTTACATTTTAAGGATGGAAGCAACCTGACGCTCACTGTATCCCTCTGCCAGTAAAGCCATAACTGAACCCTTCTTTTCCTCACTCAAAACTTTCCTTTTCAACTCTTTTGGCATGGTCAATAGTTATTTCTTGATTAATATTACTTTTGAGGTACTATTAGCACTGTTTTTACCATCCAGCTGGTCCTATTGCAAGAGGATAGTATATATACTGTATATACATATACACACACACACACACACACACACACACACACACACACACACACACACACACACACACACACACACACACACACACACACACACACAAACCAATCAACCTCCCAATACACACACACCAACATCCCAAGGTTAAAAAGGCCCTTTGTTGTTATTTATAATTTCCCAAGTTCTTCTTTATAAATGTCATCAAGTGTAAAGTGAGTTGAAGTCCCAGTAGATAAGTTCTTTAGATCATGGCCCTCAGCCAGTGCAGGTGGAGTGAGCGCTATTTTCTTGAGGTGTGAGTATAGGTTAGCAGTTGTGTGTGTTAGTGTGCATGACTGTGCACATTCTCAGACAGTCAGTGTGTGTATGACTGTGTGTGTATGTCTGTGTGTATGTACTGTGTGTCTATTTGTGTGAGAATGTGTGTATGCCTGTCTTAGTGTCAGTTTGTGAGTGACACTGTGCTCAGCAGGAGAGAGCTCCAGTCTTCCCAGGTCAGTAGCCTTCCTTCCCTCCTGCCAGAGGTGGTAGAGAGGTGATAATGGCTGCTTCTACACCCTAACATCTGCTGTGGGTGACTCCCTTCTTCTCTCCTGCTCTCCTAGCCTCAAAGCCCCCACCACCCCCCCTTATTGGCATGGGAAACATATGTTTACATTGCCAAAGCAAGTGAAATAGATAATAAACAAAAGTGAAATAAACAATAAAACATTTCAAGTGTCATATTATGTCTATATACAGAGTTGTAATGAAGTGCAAATAGTTAAAGTACAAAAGGGAAAATAAATAAACATAAATATAGGTTGTATTTACAATGGTGTTTGTGCTTCATTGGTTGCCCTTTTCTTGTGGCAACAGGTCACAAATCTTGTTGCTGTGATGGCACACTGTGGTATTTCACCCAATAGATATGGGAGTTTATCAAAATTGGATTTGTTTTCGAATTCTTTGTGGGTCTGTGTAATCTGAGGGAAATATGTGTCTCTAATATGGTCATACCTTTGGCAGGAAGTTAGGAAGTGCAGCTCAGTTTCCACCTCATTTTGTGGGCAGTGTGCACATAGCCTGTCTTCTCTTGAGAGCCTGGTCTGCCTTCGGCGGCCTTTCTCAATAGCAAGGCTATGCTCACTGAGTCTGTACATAGTCAAAGATTTCCTTAATTTAGGGTCAGTCACAGTTGTCAGGTATTGCTCTGTTTTTTTGTAAATTCTTTCCAATGTGTCAAGTAATTATCTTTTTTTTTTCTCATGATTTGGTTGGGTCTAATTGTGTTGCTGTCAAATTAAATCAAATCAAATCAAATTTTATTGGTCACATGCGCCGAATACAACAGGTGCAGACATTACAGTGAAATGCTTACTTACAGCCCTTAACCAACAGTGCATTTATTTTAAACAAAAAAGTAAGAATAAAACAACAACAAAAAAAGTGTTGAGAAAAAAAGAGCAGAAGTAAAATAAAGTGACAGTAGGGAGGCTATAGATACAGTAAAATAAAGTGACAGTAGTGAGGCTATATATACAGGGGGGTACCGTTGCAGAGTCAATGTGCGGGGGCACCGGCTAGTTGAGGTAGTTGAGGTAATATGTACATGTGGGTAGAGTTAAAGTGACTATGCATAAATACTTACTTAACAGAGTAGCAGCAGCGTAAAAAGGATGGGGTGGGGGGGGCAGTGCAAATAGTCCGGGGTAGCCATGATTAGCTGTTCAGGAGTCTTATGGCTTGGGGGTAGAAGCTGTTGAGAAGTCTTTTGGACCTAGACTTGGCACTCCGGTACCGCTTGCCGTGCGGTAGCAGAGAGAACAGTCTATGACTAGGGTGGCTGGAGTCTTTGACAATTTTGAGGGCCTTCCTCTGACACCGCCTGGTATAGAGGTCCTGGATGGCAGGGAGCTTTGCCCCAGTGATGTACTGGGCCGTACGCACTACCCTCTGTAGTGCCTTGCGGTCAGAGGCCAAGCAGTTGCCATACCAGGCGGTGATGCAACCAGTCAGGATGCTCTCGATGGTGCAGCTGTAGAATTTTTTGAGGATCTGAGGACCCATGCCAAATCTTTTAGTCTCCTGAGGGGGAATAGGCTTTGTCGTGCCCTCTTCACGACTGTCTTGGTGTGTTTGGACCATGATAGTTCGTTGGTGATGTGGACACCAAGGAACTTGAAGCTCTCAACCTGTTCCACTACAGCCCCGTCGATGAGAATGGGGGCGTGCTCAGTCCTCTTTTTTTTCCTGTAGTCCACAATCATCTCCTTTGTCTTGGTCACGTTGAGGGAGAGGTTGTTGTCCTGGCACCACACGGCCAGATCTCTGACCTCCTCCCTATAGGCTGTCTCATCGTTGTCGGTGATCAGGCCTACCACTGTTGTGTCGTCGGCAAACTTAATGATGGTGTTGGAGTCGTGCCTGGCCATGCAGTCATGGGTGAACAGAGAGTACAGGAGGGGGACTGAGCACGCACCCCTGAGGGGCCCCGTGTTGAGGATCAGTGTGGCAGATGTGTTGTTACCTACCCTTACCACCTGGGGGCGGCCCGTCAGGAAGTCCAGGATCCAGTTGCAGAGGGAGGTGTTTAGTCCCAGGATCCTTAGCTTAGTGATGAGCTTAGAGGGCACTATGGTGTTGAATGCTGAGCTGTAGTCAATGAATAGCATTCTCACGTAGGTGTTCCTCTTGTCCAGGTGGGAAAGGGCAGTGTGGAGTTCGATAGAGATTGCATCATCTGTGGATCTGTTGGGGCGGTATGCAAATTGGAGTGGGTCTAGGGTTTCTGGGATTATGCTGTTGATGTGAGCCATGACCAGTCTTTCAAAGCACTTCATGGCTACAGACGTCAGTGCTACGGGTCGGTAGTCATTTAGGCAGGTTATCTTAGAGTTCTTGGGCACGGGGACTATGGTGGTCTGCTTGAAACATGTTGGTATTACAGACTCAGTCAGGGACATGTTGAAAATGTCAGTGAAGACACTTGCCAGTAGGTCAGCACATGCTCGGAGTACACGTCCTGGTAATCCGTCTGGCCCTGCGGCCTTGTGAATGTTGACCTGCTTAAAAGTCTTACTCACATCGGCTACGGAGAGCGTGATCACATAGTCGTCTGGAACACTGGTGCTCTCATGCATGCTTCAGTGTTGCTTGCCTCGGCGAGCATAGAAGTGGTTTAGCCCGCCTGGTAGGCTTGTGTCACTGGGCAGCTCGCGGCTGTGCTTCCCTTTGTAGTCTGTAATAGTTTCAAGCCCTGCCACATCCGACGAGCGTCAGAGCCAGTGTAGTATGATTCAATCTTAGACCTGTATTGACTCTTTGCCTGTTTGATGGTTCGTCGGAGGTCATAGCGGGATTTCTTATAAGCGTCCGGGTTAGAGTCCCGTGCCTTGAAAGCGGCAGCTCTACCCTTTAGCTCAGTGCGGATGTTTCCTGTAATCCATGGCCTCTGGTTGGGGTATGTACGTACGGTCACTGTGGGGGACGACATCATCGATGCACTTATTGATGAAGCCAGTGACTGATGTGGTGTACTCCTCAATGCTGTCTGAAGAATCCCGGAACATGTTCCAGTCTGTGCTAGCAAAACAGTCCTGTAGCTTAGCATCTGCGTCATCTGACCACTTTTTATTAACCGAATCACTGGTGCTTCCTGCTTTAGTTTTTGCTTATAAGCAGGAATCAGGAGGATAGAGTTATGGTCAGATTTGCCAAATGGAGGGCGAGGGAGAGCTTTGTATGCGTCTCTGTGTGTGGAGTAAAGGTGGTCTAGAGTTTTTTTCCTCTGGTTGCACATTTAACATGCTGGTAGAAATTAGGTAGAACGGATTTAAGTTTCCCTGCATTAAAGTCCCCGGCTACTAGGGAGCGCTGCATCTGGATGAGCGTTTTCCTGTTGATTAATGGCCTTGTACAACTCATTCAGTGCAATCTTAATGCCAGCATTGGTTTGTGGTGGTAAATAGACAGCTATGAAAAATATAGATGAAAACTCTCTTGGTAAATAGTGTGGTCTACAGCTTATCATAAGATACTCTACCTCAGGCGAGCAAAACCTCGAGACTTCCTTAGTATTTGATTTTGTGCACCAGCTGTTGTTTACAAATATACACAGACCGCCGCCCCTTGTCTTACCAGAGTCTGCCGTTCTGTCCTGTCGATGTAGCGTATAGCCTGCTAGCTGAATGTTATCATTGTTGTCGTTCAGCCACGACTCCGTGAAACATAAGATATTACAGTTTTTAATGTCCCGTTGGTAGGATAACCGTAATCTTAAATCGTCAATTTTATTCTCAAAAGATTGAACGTTGGCTAATAGGATTGATGGGAGAGGCAGTTTACTCGCTCGCCGCCGGATCCTTACAAGGCACCGGATCTGCGTCCACGATATCTCCGTCTCTTCCTCACGCGAATGACGGGGATCTGGGCCTTGTAGGGTGTCTGTAGGATATCTTCGCGAACGCCTCGTTGAAGAAAAATTATTCGTCCAATGCGAGGTGAGTAATCGCTGTCCTGATATCCAGAAGCTCTCTTTGGTTATAAGAGACGATGGCAGAAACATTATGTACAAAATAAATTACAAATAACGCGGAAAAACACACATAATAGTACAATTGGTTAGAGGGCTGTAAAACGGCAGCCATCTTCTCCGGCGCTGTTAAACACAAACAGCCTCTGTGGGGTCTGTTTGTGTTTGTAAAAAGAGCCCCAGGACCAGCTTGCTTAGTGGGCTCTTCTCCAGGTTCATTTTTCTGTAGGTGATGGCTTTGTTATGGAAGGTTTGGGAATCACTTCCTTTTAGGTGGTTGTAGAATTTAACGGCTCTTTTCTCACAACCATAAAGGGAAATGGGTTCTATAACTGATTCAAGTATTTTTAGCGAGATCCTAATTGGGATGTCAAATGTTATGTTCCTTTTGATGGCATAGAAGGCCCTTCATGCCTCTCAGATCGTTCACAGCTTTGTGGAAGTTACCTGTGGCGCTGATGTTTAGGCCGAGGTATGTATCGTTTTTTGTGTGCTCTAGGGCAACGGTGTGTAGATGGAATTTGTATTCGTGGTCCTGGCAACTGGACCTTTTTTTGAACACCATTATTTTTGTCTTACTGAGATTTACTGTCAGGGCCCAGGTCTGACAGAATCTGTGCAGAGATCTAGCTGCTGCTGTAGGCCCTCCTTGGTTGGGGACAGAAGCACCAGATCATCAGCAAACAGTAAACATTTGACTTCAGATTCTAGTAGGGTGAGGCCGGGTGCTGCAGACTGTTCTAGTGCCCTCGCCAATTTGTTGATATATATATGTTGAAGAGAGTGGGGCTTAAGCTGCATCCCTGTCTCACCCCCCGGCCCTGTGGAAAGAAATGTGTGTTTTCTGCCAATTTTAACCGTACACTTGTTGTTTGTGTACATGGATCTTATAATGTCGTATGTTTTCCCCCCAACACCACTTTCCATCAATTTCTATAGCAGGCCCTCATGCCAAATTGAGTTGAAAGCTTTTTTGAAATCAACAAAGCATGAGAAGACTTTGCCTTTGTTTTGTTTTATTTGTTTGTAAATTAGGGTGTGCAGGGTGAATATGTGGTCTGTCGTATGGTAATTTGGTAAAAAGCCAATTTGACATTTACTCAGTACATTGTTTTCGCTGAGGAAATGTATGAGTCTGCTGTTAATGATAATGCAGAGGATTTTCCCAAGGTTGCGGTTGACGCATATCCCATGGTAGTTATTGGGGTCAAATTTGTCTCCACTTTTGTGGATTGTGGTGATCAGTCCTTGGTTCCAAATATTAGGGAATATGCCAGAGGTGAGGATGATGTTAAAGAGTTTAAGTATAGCTAATTGGAATTTGTGGTCTGTATATTTTATCATTTTATTTAGGATACCATCAACACCACAGGCCTTTTTGTGTTGGAGGGTTTGTATTTTGTCCTGTAGTTCATTCAATGTAATTGGATAATTCAGTGGGTTGTGGTAGTCTTTAATAGTTGATTCTACGATTTTGCATTTGATCATGTATATGTTTTTTCTGTTTGTTCTTTGTTATAGGGCCAAAAAGATTGGAGAAGTGGTTTATCCATACATCTCCATTTTGGATAGATAACTATTTGTGTTGTTGTTTGTTTAGAGTTTTCCAATTTTCCCAGAAGTGGTTAGATTCTATGGATTCTTCAATTATATTGAGCTGATTTCTGACATGCTGTTCCTTCTTTTTCCGTAGTGTATTTCTGTATTGTTTTAGTGATTCACCATAGTAAAGGCTCAGGTTTCCTGGGTCTCTATGTTTTTGGTTGGATAGGTTTCTCAATTTCTTTCTTAGGTTTTTGCATTCTTCATCAAACCATTTGTCATTGTTGTTAATTTTCTTAGGTTGTCTGCTTGAAATGTTTAGATTTGATAGGGAAGCTGAGAGGTCAAATATACTGTTTAGTTTTTCTACTGCCAAGTTTACACCTTCACTATTACACCTCTCTCTCACTACCACCTCTCAGTCTTTGTATGTCTGACAGGAGAGGGGAGCACACTGCTATTTCAGTTCCACCCTCAACACCCACACCCATAAACACAGCTTCTCTCCCGGAAACCTTGACCCATGATTCTTTCATCTGAGGTGTGGATTACAGCATTTCATGTGTGACTCCAGATTTAGGATCAAATGAGCAACCACAAAGTTGGGTACAGTTGTAGTGGTAACTGAGATTTCCAAAGCCAACTACTTTTGTAAACCCCTTTTACATTTCTGCAACAATATACAGACACAAAATAATTGGCAAATTGATGATACAATTGGAACCTAAATATATGAATAGATAAACAAATGAGAAAATAAATACAAAATAATCAGGAATATCCAGTAAAGAACAAAAGAAAGAGAAAATATAAATAAAGAGGCAAGAAACCAGGATAAAGTAACCACCCGTCATTGGACATAAAATAGAAAAATCTCCAACTGAACAAAAGGAGGACGTAACACAGACGATCCTGCCATTTTCCAATATGATTGGCGACTCACCTTCTGTGGGAGTTCCTGTTGCTATTGACATGGCCACGTCCCGTGCAGCCCAGTGTAGGACACTTAAGAACATTCTCATACATAGCAAGGACTTCAGACAGACAGACAGACAGACAGACAGACAGACAGACAGACAGACAGACAGACAGACAGACAGACAGACAGACAGACAGACAGACAGACAGACAGACAGACAGACAGACAGACAGACAGACAGACAGACAGACAGACAGACAGACAGGAGAGCAATAAAGAGAGATAGGGAAGGTTAGAAGCCCCACAACCAGACAGTATCATTAGTGTGTGAGAGAGAGTGTCAGCAGCTAGGTATCATCATCCTCATTAGGATCTGTCCCAGCAATCTGAGATTTCCTTCTACCTGTAGGGCACTATAGTCTGAAAGGGCAGACATGCTTTTATATTGCCACCATACTGCTTTCACTGATCTAGTATTTTCAGATCACTGTGGATTGAAGAAGGGGAGTATAGTGGAGAAGAGAAAGTAATCTAAGAGTGCTAGCCTAGGACACAACCAGACACAGAAGACAGAAGAAGCTTGAGGCATGCAGAGAACAGAGCGAGTAGCCAACAGCCAATGGATAACGACCATGCAGAAGACATGCCAGAATTCCACGGATCGTGCCAGACACATGCAGTATATGATTCTCTCTCTCTATACATAGATTATGCTCTTTGTTATCCTCCACCCATTATTAGATATTCCTGCCTTCAATAGCATTGACCATTATAACAGTCCATAACTGTCTCCACTCCCCATGGCAGCCAATTAGAATAATGATCTATCTACAGACGTCTCGAAGAGGACCCGGTTGAGAAACCCCAGATGGGAGAGAGGGGAGGGGTCAGACAGACGCCCTGCAGTATGGGTTAAAGGTCCAATGCAGCCGTTTTCATCTCAATACCAAATCATTTCTGGGTAACAATTAAGTTCCTTACTGTGATTGTTTTCAATAAAAATGGTCAAAAAGAAACAAAAATAGCTTCGTAGCAAAGAGCAATTTCTCAAGCAAGAATTTTGCTAGGACTGTCTGGGAGTGGTCTGAGTGGTGAGGGGAAAACTGAAAACTAGCTGTTATTGGCAGAGAGGTTTGGTACTCTCTATCTTATTGGTCTATTAACTAATTATTCTAACCTCATACTGTGGAAATATATATAAAACACAGGACAAATACCTTTTTGACTGCACTGGGCCTTTAAAATTGGTCTCTGCGTCAACTTCATCATCTGCATCAGCTTCATCATTATCACACCTTACACTCTGACCCTCGTCATCGTCACTCTCTGACATACTATTTAGAGCACAGAAGAGGTAATTGGGACAGGCCCTCCACCTCAACATGCCAAGAGCCAACACATTATATTCGATTACATCACTACTCTGCCTGACCATGACAAAGAGACTGTTATAATGACTATAAATTGTTGGGATTTGAATATGAAAAATGTCAGGCGGAAAAAGCAGTGATTCTTGAGTGTATGCTACATTTTGTACTCTACTTGGTAGGTACAGTACACAATTTTCAGGAACAAAAACAAAGATCTGTTATGAGGGGAATCAATATTTGAAATTCAACAAAGACACGGTTCAATAAGCAAACACGAAAAATGAATAATTAATTTGTAACATCACTTCATTTTCATATCCTAGATTTCCCTAGGAAGCGTCTTGTGCACTGTGTGATTGCAAAAAAATGAAATGAAGACATTGCATTAATAATGTATTGTCCACTCAGTACAGTAAATGTGTTAATAGGAGAGAGGGCTCCTCCTATGGCTCTGACTTATCCCTGCAGGCACTGTGTGACAGATACGCCTCCCTCCTTCCCTCTGCCTCCTCACTGTCAGCTAGTGTGTGTGTGTGTGTGTGTGTGTGTGTTTGTGTGTGTGTGTGTGTGTACTGAGGGGGTATTGACCACCGACAGGGAGAAACCTGGTGTCTGGCTGCACCATGGCAAATAATGCTTTTTAAAGTAGAGTCCTGTCGATACCTCACACAACCTGTACCAGGTCACCTTTTAACAGCATGTTCAAATCAATAACATTGTATTTGTCACGTACACAGTTTACAGCAGTTATAAAAGGTGCAATGAAATGACTGCGTGCTAGCTCCCTCAACATTGTAGTACAATAATCAAAATCAAGTCTGACATACTGGTCTGACATTTTGAAGTGAAAATTACAAATTTCAGAAGCCTTTTTAAACGTTGAATAGGCTACACTACAAGTTAGATATTTCCTGGAAAGTTCTCCTGCAACAACAGGATTATCAAATTAAGATATGGCATCTGTAGGGCCAGGAAATCTCCTGTCTCTAAGCATAGTACTCAAAGCAAAAACAGCCATGTCTGATAACTGGGTACTCTTTAAGGCCATGTCTTATGTTAACTAATTTCTGTGCCATTATTTTTTTTAAACTATTTTATTTTTATTAGCAGTCTGGGTCATGGCAGATCATAACTTTACCTTCTGACTCCGGGTTAATGACATGTGTTAAAGAGGTTTTATTGAGAAGGTTGGTGAATGGGACCAAATAGCCGGGGTGAAAACTTCAGACGGAGACTGGCTAATGTTTATCGCCACTACAGTTGATCTGCCACACAAAGCTGTAATTATTTTATTCAACTGAATTTAATTGAGCAAAGAATACAAATAAATTATTTGGGCTTATTGTGCGTTGGAGATTGATATGCATACTCAGTCTCAACACAAACTGGTTGAATCAACGTTGTTTCCACATAATTTCAATGAAATGATGTGGAACCAACGTGGAATAGACATTGAATTGACATCTGTGCCCAGTGGGATCTTACTTTGTGCAGGTAAATATGATAGGAATTCAGGGAGAAAATGCAAGAGGAATTGCTTAAGTAAAAATAATTATCTGAATGAAACAGTGGGTGCAGATGCCCCCCATCATTAGACAGTAGACTGAGCAGGTTATCAGTCATCGAATAACACAAGCAAACCCATGACCCCATGCATCCAAAGGTCACACCAGGAGAGCATCTGTAGCCCACACGACCCTCCCACCGCACTCCCCACCTGACTAGCAAACACAGAACATCCATAACAAACACACAGCATTCAGACAAAACAAAGAAACATGCAGACCTTGTTTACTGAGTTGAGTGGTAGAGTGAATTGTGTATGTGCAGTGCTTACTTTCAGGTGGCACCCTGTCTTTGTGCGGACAGCCAGACAGGCTCCGATGGTGAGGGTACAACCCTGTCACGTGACCCGTGCCATCACAGCCTGGCGTAGGGCACCGGCTCTCCTTCTTGTCACTGCGCGATACATCTGAACACACAGAAACATGGGGCATAGGGAGAGAGAGCGGGAGAGAGAGAGAAAGAAGGAGAAAGAGAAATTAGCTTGCTTCATTGAAAGCAGCGCATATGAAAACTTTCACAAGGGGAAAGTCGTTGTGAACGGTGTGTAAATGCGAGAATGCTTGTAACCACAGCAACCAAAGTCAGTTGAAGAATTGTTGTGGCTAAAAGCGCTATCACACACCTGAGACACATGGGACATTGTAGGAACACAAATAACATAAGGTGTGCTATATCATCGCCATAGTAACATATTTCACACCACTTGCCAGGGTATTTTTAAGTCTTGTTAAATAAAGCCACAGCTGTAGGAGAGAAGAGCAGGTGTTGTCATTCTCTCAAGACAAAGTAAGTCTGACTTTTTCCACCAATTATTTTCCACTAAAGGTCATTATTGGCAATAATAAGACATGAACACCCCCCCCCCCCCACCCACCCCAACACACACAGACACCGGAGGGGATTGTCTTTCCCTTGCCCAACCTCACCCTCTCTATTTCTCCAAACCCGATCAGATAGTGTTACCATCCAAAAGCAGTGATACCAGCCCATGCCAACCGGCATCAGGTGCAACAGCCCCCCAAATGTCTTCAACTAGGTAACAAGGTAATAGATTGTTCTGTGATGCTAGGATATTCAGTAGCTATTATCTGCAGCTTGTTTTCCATTAAATGATTATCAGGATTTAAGGATCTCTTGTGTATTTTGGCTGACATATTGCTTGTGCGACACAGATAGCACACACAAACAAGAGCTTTTTTCTAAGCCCATTTGAGCCAGCAAACATTTGGTAAGAGGTAAGGGAGAGAGGGGGAAGAAAAAGGATAAGCGAGAAAGAGAGAGGGGATAGATTTCCTTTCACATCTTCCACATAGTAGTAGTAAAGGAGTGAGAGAGACAAGGAGAGAGAGAGACAAGGAGAGAGAGGATGAGAGAGAAAAAGAGAGAGGACGAGAGACTGAGAGCGAGAGAGAGAAGACAGAGAGAGAGAGGTGCTTTTAAAACGCAGGACAACAGAGAGTCTGCTAATTAAAGTTTGATAGGCTGCTGTAACCTGGTACCTTCACCTCCACCACTTACAGAATAACCTAAATAAACCCAGACACAGAGGTAGTGAGAGAGAAAGGATTAGGTAGAGAGAGAGAGAAAGAGAGGGAGAAATAGACAGAGAGGGGGAGAAGGAGGACGAGAGAGACAGATGGAGAAAGACAGAGAAAGAGACAGAGAGACAGAGAGAGAGGGAGAGAGAGAGAGAGAGAGGCAGAGAGAGAGGCAGAGAGATAGGGAGAGAGAGGCAGAGAGAGAGAGGCTGAGAGAGAGGAGTACAGGGAGAGAGAGAGAGAGAGAGAGAGAGAGAGAGAGAGGGGGAAAGGAAAAGGAAAAGGGAAAGAAAGGGAGAGAGAGAGAGAGAGAGGCAGAGAGAGAGAGGGAGAGAGGCAGAGAGAGAGGCAGAGAGAGAGGGAGAGAGAGGCAGAGAGAGAGAGAGAGGCAGAGAGAGAGGGAGAGAGAGGCAGAGAGAGAGAGAGGCAGAGAGAGAATAGTACAGGGAGAGAGAGAGAGAGAGAGAGAGAGAGAGAGAGAGAGAGAGAGAGAGAGAGAGAGAGGGGGGGGAAAGGGAAAAGAAAGGGAGAGAGAGAGAGAGAGAGAGAGAGAGAGAGAGAGAGAGAGAGAGAGAGAGAGAGAGAGAGAGAGAGAGAGAGAGAGAGAGAGAGAGAGAGAGAGAGAGAGAAGGGAAAGAAAGGGGAGAGAGAGAGAGAGAGAGAGAGAGAGAGAGAGAGAGAGAGAGAGAGAGAGAGAACGGGAGAGAGAGAACGGGAGAGAGAGAGAGAGAGAGAGAGAGAGAGAGAGAGGGAGTACATATACACCTTCTTATACATAGTGAGTCACCAGATGAGATCCCTGTTACTCCATAGATCAGAACACGCCCCTCATTACCTCCTTGTACGTTTACGCCTTCCTCTTCCTCTGACAGTATCATATTAGGACACATGGGGTTGGTACACTGTGTCTGTGTTGTGTCTGACTCTCCCCTTTTACCTGGCATGACTCCAAATCACATAGGCCCATTTTCATACTGAGAAAGAACTGTAAAATCACAGTACATAATGGCATGGTAAATGTTTTTCTCTGTATCACTGATGCAGTCTGACAATTTTTTTTACAGTTTCCAATAAGAGGAACACACGCACACAGACACACACCACGGGCCTCTGGCTGTCTGCCTCACGGTGGACAGTGGAGAGTGGAGGACAGGAGGGAGGCAGCCAAGTGGAATGCATATTAGAAAGCAGAGGATATTGATTGTGGCTGGAGACAGGCCATGCTCTGCATAGAAAATGGCCCCAATTACCATACCATCTCTGGATAATGAATGTGCAGTCAGTGGGCCTGTTGTTCATTATCACTCATTTGGACACTGTTCAATTTCCATTTCCCCGCCTGTTTTTTTTTCCCTGGCTGGCCGGCCGGGCTCTCCCCTCATAGCCACCACCTCCGCTTCACTTTTAAATCACAGACAGGTACCCTGGTCAACGAGGTGTCTGCCGCTATCTCTCCAGGTAGAAGATGTTATCGTGATGCACATACTCCTGTTATTCCAACATTAGCCAGATACAGGGGCCATGCTGTGCATGTGAAATTAGCATTTGTGTGGCATTTGTCTTTCAAATGTGGAGTTTGTCTCTAACTTCCCTCGTTATCTCAGCCTGGAGGCAGCATTGCATTATTGGAAACCAAGAGTGTTCTCAGGGCAGGCCTGGTTGTAGCTAGATATGTTCGAGTCCAGTCAGGAAGAATTTTAGCATTTTAGCTAACCCTAACCCTAACCCTTTTCCTAACCTTAACCTAATTATCCTAACCTGCCACGTTAATTCTCTTAACCTGCTGCGTAAATTCTCCTAACCTGCTACGAAAAGTAACTTTTGCTAGTCAAAACCGGCAGACCTGCTCTGAGAACAGTCTTGGTTTCCACTAATGTGATACAGCATAGTGGAGGGTGAGGATTCGGTCCTTGATATGAGTGTTCCATCTCTGTAGGATGGGAGACAGAATACAGTAAGAAGAATCACTCTTCAAATATTCTTGGAGAAGCAACCATTGTAAATGTCACTTTGTAATCTTGAAGTCAGAACTAAGTGTGCATAATATACCTACTTATGTGTCTGGGCAGATAATCCATTAAGATACAGATATTCAAAACACTGGGTCTGAAATCAACCACCCTAGAACAGCATGTCTGAATATACAGTATGGAAGGGCACCTGCACCACTAAACACCCAATAAAATCCCAACTACAACACAAAGAAAAAGCCACATTCTACTAATTATTTGGCTCTGGGACGCAGGACGCAGGACATAATACAACTTTACCCTAAAACCTAAATTCCACAGTTTCTATTGTATGCAGTACCCAGTTCCCTTTCAGAGGAAGCTCCAGCAGGCTTCTATTTTGTAGATTCCAGAGTCCCTCTCTAAATAAGCAGCTTTAGCCGTGGCTGCATGGCAGGCAGGGAGGGATGCGATTTGCAGTCCTAACGGGCCATGCAGATTGCCATTACTTATGCCTGACAAGCCAACCCTCTCATGTTGCCATGCTGGCCTATTTTAACAACATAAGCTGCTGCGGACGCTGCAGAGATGCTAGTCTCCAAATTGGCTGCAAAAGCCTGTCCTGGGGTCACAGTGAGGTTTCCCAGTGAGCACATCAGCCTGCCATCCCTATGAAGGGATATGAAGAGCAGAGCCAGGGACTGACTGGGGTTTACCTGACAATCATACATGAACTGTTCATTCACCTCAGCAAGGTGAGAGAGGTAGGCGAATGTCTAGTGTTGTGGCAGCATACATAACACACTGTGCATCCTCTTTATAAGTCAAAATCCTTCTAGCCAGGTTTACTTACCTTTATGGTAGTAGGGCTTCTTCATCCCATCATGGAGGCGGGCCTTGCGCTCCTCTCCGTAGCCGTGCCGTGATTGGTGCTCCCCATGATGGTCTCCATGGTGATGATGATACCTCACCCTGTCCCTCCGCGCCGCCTCGGCAGCCATCTTGTCCCTCATGGCCTTGGCCCTCTCAGACTCCAGCGCGATAGCCTTCTCCAGCAGAGACAGGTTCCCCTTGGTCATGTCGAACACCTCCTCCGAGCGATCTGACGTCACTGACTGCGTGTCCTCGTCCCGGTCGTGGATGTGGTTGTGGTAGCGGTCATCCTGAGCGCAGCTGGAGAAAGCCTTGGAGCGCGGGCTCAACTGCTCCTCCAGCTTCATCAGGTTGACCATGTCGGAGTAGTTCCTCTCCAGGGTGCGCCTATCCTCCTGGCTCTGCTGGAGGTCCCCGTACCCAGGTTGGTGGGAGAGGGAGTGGGGGTGGGGATGGGGGTGCTGCCCCTGGGTGTCCCCCCCACCAGGGTGGCTCTGCTGGGGGAGGCCTGTGCCCAAGCGGTCGGCCGGCTGCGTCTCACTCAGTTTGCGGGCCAGGTCGAAGCACTGGTTCCTCAGACACTCCAGGCTGCTTAGACACACCTCCTCATCACTCTCCTCCAGTCCGTTAGAGGGTTTACCCTGACCGTTACCACCTCCACCTCCTCCATTACGGCTCCCTTCCCTGTTCTCCCCCGTCCCTTCCTCATAGTCTCCTTCATCCAGGTTGTCAGAGAGCACGGCCCCATGACCCTGGGCCAGCAGCTTCAGAGAGTCCACAGTCTCCCTCACTACATCACTGTCCACATCCAGAGTCAACTCACCCTTCCTTTGACCTCCCTCCCCACCCTCCATCTCTTCTTCTTCCTCATCCTCCTCTTCTTCTTCCTCCTCCTCCTCCTCTTCTTCTTCCTCCTCCTCTTCTTCCTCGGCGCTGTTGGAGGAGTTGCTGTTCATCTCAGACTCTGTCATGGCGCGGTAGGCGGCGTCCTCTGCGATCTTTCCCAGGTTGAGCAGAGACTTGGCCACCAGCTCATCATAGTTCTCATATTCATCGTTGTTGTTGTCGTCCTTCTCCCCCGTCGGACCGGATTTGGGATGGCCGCCACTGCCGACACTCAGCTGATCGTCCTCTGTACGTGGAAAAATAGAAGAATAAGTGGATTGTAATCACATTTCACTCATTCTATTTAACGGGTAAATCAGATTTCTGGGCTTGGTCCGTTTAAATTGGATAAGGAACTCTTTGCGTTTCTCAATAATGTACTTTCAGGGTCTTAACAGCAGCCTGTAAAGGGTATTGTGAATCAGCACAGGAAGTGGGATAAAGTGGTTTGGAAATTTCCATAGAGATGTTTTGGATGTACATTCAGTACACTGCATCCTAGTAATCTGGATCCTTTCGGTCACAACAACAAGAACACTGTGGCTGCCAGTTGATGGCTAAGTAACTGGCATAAAGCAACACACTTTTCATTTGACCACATTTTGTAGGGGAGCAAAATACCTTCAAACTGGAATCCTCATGCTTTATGCTATACATTGATTGTCTCATGTAATGTGCCATTACAAATCCCTACATTCTCCTCATTCCAGAATGTCCATTTTTGGCCAATCAACAGGATATTTAGAATGCTGGCCATTGGCTAATTGATTCTGCCAGACAGGCTGCTAAAGGTAGCTGAGCCTCTATTGTCATTAATGTGAAGCAGCAACTCTCTGGACCACTTCTCACATTCCCTCCCGCCAAGAGCGCATCGCATCGCTCACACCCGACCCACCACACTTTTGCCACTTACATTCATGCAGAGAATAAACCCTGAGGCCAACAAATAAATAATACATGTGACTTTGATTTCTGGAGGGAGTGAGAAAATCACCTGACAAAACAGTAGTGAGGTGTAATCTTCCTTGGTGAAGTATTAATAAATCGCCAGGTTCAAAGCCACATCGGCTGTCCCAATACACTTGTGTGTGTGAACGGGAACATTTCAATAAGATAGATATTAAAATGGGGAAACATGAAGCATGAAAGACTTACATGCACAAACAAACACATATAAGCATACTTGAGATACTTCACATACGTGTTCACAAATAAGTCCATGCACACCCAGACAACACACGACATACACTTACACACACACACACACACACACACCAACTCCCCAATCTACTGAGAGCAACACAACATGTAGGGTGTTGGGGTGAGGGCTCTGGGCTCTGGGCCACGGAGAGAGAACAGTCACGACTGACCAGGCACAATTTTTGACAGGGGAACGCTTTCTTACAGTACCATACCCTTACCCTGGCTGCCAGAGGTTACATTTCTGATGTTTTGAAACATGGCTCAGGAAAGCAATTTGAAGAGCAATCAAGGTACACGAAAGGGGATAGGAAAGCGAAACAGATTGAAAGGGGAACTGAGCGATTGCACTGCTCTGTACAAAGCTTTAGCAATGCAGCAGCAGCGTGCAATAGTGTGCAAATATCCATTGAGAAACACAGAGCCGCCATAACAATGCCACCTCTATTACAGTGAGCAGATTGGAATCTGCCTGCTGCCACTTATGTCTTCGAGAGTATGGTGGAAATGATAGTAGCCTAACGCATGTGGAGAGACTTATCTACATTTCTGGGAAGGAGAAAAAAGGAGACGAAAAAAGGTGTGATGTCATCCTCCTATCTAAAGATGGCACTGTGGTTGAGAACGATGGAGAGAATCCCAAATATTCACTAAGTTTAATTAGGCCAGAGCAGAAAGCTAGAACTCCCAGTGGAATTGATTGAATTGTGCTCTTTGGGCCAAGAATGGAACAAAGACTATCTCCTTGACTGTGGTCTCTGTAATTAATGTCAGTCTAGGGAGATTCTCACATGGCCAACAGAGAGACAGAGAGAGACAGATGAGGGAGGCTGATACACACTAACACTACTAGAAGGAAGCTAGCACAACGTACTGTACCAAAGAGGGTTAACACAGCCCCCCTCTATCTATCTCTCTCTCTCTCTCAGAGCTCCTGTCTTAATTGGACGTGAAGGTTCTGTCAGGAAGGATTTGAGGTGCGGGAGTGAGAGGCAGAATGAGTTGGAGAGAAACCTGTCAAATGTTTGGGCACGTCAGGGGCAGAGACCACACATGGAGAAGAACTTGTCACGTCCCAGACTGTCTCCAAACCAGACACAGGCTACTGTGTCTTCTCTCTATAGAGAGATCTGTGCTCAATTGGTTTGTTGCAGGTCATTTTGAACAGAAGGTTTAATATCTCCCGAGTGGCGTAGCGGTCTAAGGCACTGCATCTCAGTGCTTGAGGCGTCACTACAGACCGCCTTGTTCGATTCCAGGCTGTATCACAACCGGCCGTGATTGGGAGTCCCATAGGGCGGCGCACAATTGGCACAGCGTCGTCCGGGTTTGGCCGGTGTAGGCCGTCATTGTAAATAAGAATTTGTTCTTAACTGACTTGCCTAGTTAAATAAAGGTAAAATAAAAAATTAAATAAAATAAAAAATCTAGCATAACTTATCTATGCCATTAAGCGAAGGCTGCTTTTGACTTTTCTCACACAAATACATGCACTCTCTGACACCTATACAGTAGTTATATGGATGCTGTAATTTCAAGAATGATAGATAAGCATTTAGCTTCTTTCACCGCATCATTTTGAGTCCTGATTCACTATTTCAGGGCATTTAGGTGTTTTGGAGATAGACAGACAGAGGGTTCACATCCAGCAAGTGCCAAACTGTCATTTTCACAGGATCTGTGTCTGAGAGACAACACCAGCACTGCTTAACCTGCGACTGAGATAACCCTGAAGGTAATGTCAAATCGCCCAAACACACCTCAAATTAGAGAGCTGAGTCTCCTGAAAAAATAGCCTTTGCTGCCAAACCATCTCTCTATTCTTAGTGACCGGGTTTGATCTAGCACAAAAAATTATGTTTCAGGTAGCTACAGTCGTCTTATAGGTTGGAGGAAAAGCAAATGCTCAAACAAATAAATAAATAAACCAGTCAAACAGATGAAACAAACAAAGATCAAAGGAATATGAACAGCATAATATATTCTATGTTCTAGGACATGCAGGCTTGGGATTTCATTTGGATGTTGTTATGTAGAATTATATCACATCTCAATTCCCAGTACACTGGCAAAAGTATAATTGCATGCCTTTATTGCTTACTATACTGCACATATATACAGTGCCTTCAGAAAGTATTCAGAACCATTTACATTTTCCACATTTTGTTACGTTACTGCCTTAATCTAAAATTGATTTTTTTTTTTTACTCCTCAGCAATACCCAATAATGACAAAGTGAAAACAAGTTTTTTGAGTTTTTTGCAAATGTATTAAAAATCAAAAACAGAAATACCTTATTTACCTAAGAATTCAGACCCTTTGCTATGAGACTCAAATTGCGCTCAGGTGCATCCTGTTTCCATTGATCATCCTTGAGATGTTTCTACAACTTGATTGGAGTCCAACTGTGGTAAAATCAATTGATTGGACATGATTTGGAAAAGCACACACCTGTCTATATAAGGTCCCAAAGTTGACAGTGCATGTCAGAGCAAAAACCAAGCCATGAGGTCGAAGGAATTATCTGTAGAGCTCCGAGACAGGATTGTGTCGAGGCACAGACCTGGGGAAGGGTACCAAAACCTTTCTGCAGTATTGAAGGTCCCCAAGAACACAGTGGCCTCCATCATTCTTAAATGGAAGATGTTTGGAACTACTCTTCCTAGAGCTGGCCACCCGGCAAAACTGAGCAATCGGGGGAGAAGGGCCTTGGTCAGGGAGGTGACCAAGAACACGATGGTCACTCTGACAGAGCTCTAGAGTTCCTCTGTGGAGATGGGAGAACCTTCCAGAAGAACAACCATCTCTGCAGCACTCCACCAATCAAGCCTTTATGGTAGAGCGGTCAGATGGAAGCCACTCCTCAGTAAAAGGCACGACAGCCAGCTTGGAGTTTGCCAAAAGGCACCTAAAGATTCACAGACCATGAGAAACAAGATTATCTGGTCTGATGAAACCAAGATTAAACTCTTTGGCCTGAATGCCAAGCATCACGTCTGGAGGAAACCTGGCACCATCCCTATGGGGAAGCATGGTGGTGGCAGCATCATGCTATGAAGATGTTTTTCAGCGGCAGGGACTGGGAGACTAGTCAGGATTGAGGGAAAGATGAACAGAGCAAAGTACAGAGAGATCCTTGTTCGAAAACCTGCTCCAGAGTGCTCAGGAACTCAGACTGGGGCGAAGGTTCATCTTCCAACAGGACAATGACCCTAAGCACACAGCCAAGACAACGCAGGAGTGGCTTTGGGACAAGTCTCTGAATGTCCTTGAGTGGCCCAGCCAGAGCCCGACCATCTCTGGAGAGACCTGAAAATAGCTGTCCAGCAACGCTCCCCATCCAACCTGACAGAGCTTGAGAGCATCTGCAGAGAAGAATGGGAGAAACTCCCCAAATACAGGTGTGCAAATCTTGTAGCGTCATACTCAAGAAGATTCAAGTCTGTAATCGCTGTTAAAGGTGCTTCAACAAAGTACTGAGTAAAGGGTCTGAATACTTATGTGATATAAAAAAAATAAAAAATAAACGTTTTTACTTTGTCATTATGGGTTATTGTGTGTAGATTGATGAGGGTAAAAAAAACGATTTAATGAATTTTAGAATAAGGCTGTAAATTTGAAAAAAGTCAAGGGGTCTGAATACTTTCCGAAGGCACTGTATATATATATATACACTACGGTTCAAAAGTTGGGGGTCACTTAGAAATGTCCTTGTTTTCGAAAGAAAAGCAATTTTTTGGTCCATAAAAATAACATCAAATTAATCAGAAATACAGTGTAGACATTGTTAATGTTGTAAATGGCGATTGTAGCTGGAAACTGCTGATTTTTTACGGAATATCTACATAGGCGTACAGAGGCCCATTATCAGCAACCATCAGTCCTGTGTTCCAATGGCACGTTGTGTTTGCTAATCCCAGTGTATCATTTTAAAAGGCTAATTGATGATTTGAAAACTATTTTGCAATTATGTTAGCACAGCTGAAAACTGTGTGCTGATTAAAGAAGCAATAAAACTGGCCTTCTTGAGACTAGTTGAGTATCTGGAGCATCAGCAATTGTGGGTTCGATTACAGGCTCAAAATGGCCAGAAACAAATAACTTTCTTCTGAAACTCGTCAGTCTATTCTTGTTCTGAATGAAGGCTATTCCATGCGAGAAACTGCCAAGAAACTGAAGATCTCCTACAACGCTATGTACTACTCCCTTCACAGAACAGTGCAAACTGGCTCTAACCAGAATAGAAAGAGGAGTGGGATGCCCCGGTGCACAACTGAGCAAGAGGACAAATACATTAGAGTGTCTAGTTTGAGAAACAGGTGCCTGACAGGTCCTCAACTGGCAGCTTCATTAAATAGTACCCGCAAAACACCAGTCTCAACGTCAACAGTGAAGAGGCAACTCCGGGATGCTGACCTTCTAGGCAGAGTTGCAAAGAAAAAGCCATATCTCAGACTGCCCATCTTAATCTTTTATTTTTATTGGCCAGTCTGAGATATGGCTTTTTCTTTGCAACTCTGCCTATAAGGTCTGCATCCCGGAGTCGCCTCTTCACTGTTGACGTTGAGTCATTTCTAAGTGACCCCAAACTTTTGAACGGGTGTGTATATATATATATATACAGTGAGGGAAAAAAGTATTTGATCCCCTGCTGATTTTGTACGTTTGCCCACTGACAAAGACATGATCAGTCTATAATTTTAATGGTAGGTTTATTTGAACAGTGAGAGACAGAATAACAACAGAAAAATCCTGAAAAACGCATGTCAAAAATGTTACAAATTGATTTGCATTTTAATGAGGGAAATAAGTATTTGACCCCTCTGCAAAACATGACTTAGTACTTGGTGGCAAATCCCTTGTTGGCAATCACAGAGGTCAGACGTTTCTTGTAGTTGGCCACCAGGTTTGCACACATCTCAGGAGGGATTTTGTTCCACTCCTCTTTGCAGATCATCTCCTAGTCATTAAGGTTTCGAGGCTGACGTTTGGCAACTCGAACCTTCAGCTCCCTCCACAGATTTTCTATGGATTAAGGTCTGGAGACTGGCTAGGCCACTCCAGGACCTTAATGTGCTTCTTCTTGAGCCACTCCTTTGTTGCCTTGGCCGTGTGTTTTGGGTCATTGTCATGCTGGAATACCCATCCACGACCCATTTTCAATGCCCTGGCTGAGGGAAGGAGGTTCTCACCCAAGATTTGACGGTACATGGCCCCGTCCATCGTCCCTTTGATGCGGTGAAGTTGTCCTGTCCCCTTAGCAGAAAAACACCCCCAAAGCATAATGTTTCCACCTCCATGTTTGACGGTGGGGATGGTGTTCTTGGGGTCATAGGCAGCATTCCTCCTCCTCCAAACATGGCGAGTTGAGTTGATGCCAAAGAGCTCGATTTTGGTCTCATCTGACCACAACACTTTCACCCAGTTCTCCTCTGAATCAGATGTTCATTGGCAAACTTCAGACAGCCCTGTATATGTGCTTTCTTGAGCAGGGGGACCTTGCGGGCGCTGCAGGATTTCAGTCCTTCACGGCGTAGTGTGTTACCAATAGTTTTTTTGGTGACTATGGTCCCAGCTGCCTTGAGATCATTGACAATATCCTCCCGTGTAGTTCTGGGCTGATTCCTCACTGTTCTCATGATCATTGCAGCTCCACGAGGTGAGATCTTGCATGGAGCCCCAGGCCGACGGAGATTGACAGTTATTTTGTGTTTCTTCCATTTGCGAATAATCACACCAACTGTTGTCACCTTCTCACCAAGCTGCTTGGCAATGGTCTTATAGCCCATTCCAGCCTTGTGTAGGTCTACAATCTTGTCCCTGACATCCTTTGGGAGCTCTTTGGTCTTGGCCATGGTGGAGAGTTTGGAATCTGATTGATTGATTTCTTCTGTAGACAGGTGTCTTTTATACAGGTAACAAACTGAGATTAGGAGCACTCCCTTTAAGAATGTGCTCCTAATCTCAGCTCGTTACCTGTATAAAAGACACCTGGGAGCCAGAAATCTTTCTGATTGAGAGGGGGTCAAATACTTATTTCCCTCATTAAAATGCAAATCAATTTATAACATTTTTGACATGCATTTTCCTGGATTTTTTTGTTGTTATTCTGTCTCTCACTGTTCAAATAAACCTTCCATTAAAATTATAGACTGATCATGTCTTTGTCAGTGGGCAAACGTACAAAATCAGCAGGGGATCAAATACTTTTTTCCCTCACTGTATATTCTAGGCTAACCATTCCACAACGCAAATATTTACATTATTTTGAATAAAATGTCCTAATATCTTTCAGTGTAACAGAGGAGTAAATAAAGTCTCACCTTGGCCTTGACTCTGCTCATCATACTCTTCCTCATACTCCTCCTCCTCTTCATCATCTTCCTCCTCTTCTACTCCCTCCTCCTCCTCCTCTTGTTCCACCTCTACCTCCTCCCCCTCTCCCTCCCCTTTCTCCACCTCTCCTTCTTCCTGCTCCATCTGTTCCTCATTGTCATCTGAGTATCCCTTCTCCTCTTCCTCCTCCTCTACCTCCTCCTCTTCTTCATCTCCCCCATCCTCTACTCCCTCCTCCACCTCCTCCTCTCTGTCATCCATCTCTTCTGTTCCATCCGTCTCGTAGCTCTCCTCCATAGTAGAGTTGTCCATGTGGGTTACGAGGGGTGTCCCCTTGGGGGCTGGCTCCAGGGGTTCCAGGGGCTGTCTGTCCAGTGTCTTCCTCTTCTTGGCCAGAGGGCAGCCGTACACACTGCAGGGGACAGATAACACCAGAACCATTAACTGTTAGCCAGCAGACCCCAAACCCCAGCCACCTCGCCAGGCTTAGTGGCTGACTGGCTAAGCTAATACAATACACTGGCTCTGGTCTCTAAATGTGTCACTGGGCCAGCACACTACCCAGCAGGCTATTCACTGATTAAAACACATTTGGAGAGAATGCTACAAAACACAATAAAACACAACTGCAGCACAATGGTGCAAGGTGTTCCATGTTCTCTCGCTTTCTCGCTGCAGAACAGCTCTAGGACAGACCCAATGCTCTGCTGAAGGTTTTGTTTGTGGCACTATAGAGAAAGTGAAATCAAAGTTTAGTTAATGGAACTCTAATCGTGCCCATAATCATTCACTATTGTGTAATTACATACTAATTGCCATCCTTTACTGGGTTAACAATTATAGGAGGCAGGATGAGGATTTCTGAGATAAATAAAAACAAAGATATTAAAACAAATAGATAATTACATTCCTGGGTTACCCTCTGAAAACGAATTGTTTATTGAGCTGGCATCGTCTGACTCTGTTGTAGCAACTGCAGCAAAACATGCAGCTGTATACGTTGTTGTAGGATGGTCATTGGGAAAACAGCATAATCAGAGGGATAATTAATTAAATATTGCAGAGCACCCTGCGTTTACTGTATTCTCCTGGTCCCCTTGGCAGCAGGGGACACATTTTAATCTGATAATCTGATAATCTGTGTATTCACCCAGACTATTGATCACAGGAATCCATTTCCCTTATCAAACCATGGGGAGTCTGGGGGCGATACAGGTCTGTGTGTGTGTGTTCAAGTGCATGTGTGTATGTGTGCGTGGATGTGCGCATGTGGCACCCAGTCCCTCTATCAAACAAACCACACGGACAGAGTCCCAATGAGACCAGTGCAACAAGGTGTTTTGGGTGCCAAGCAGAGCAGTGTTCCATGCTGGTCGGTAACAGTCAGACATGTTCCAGGTATGCTTAGTCAGAGGCTACTGAGCTGTGAAATGTTCCTGATTACCCTTCACACCAGCCTAGAGTGTTTATCCCTCCTCACTCAGCCCAGAATAGGCCCTAATGTGAACAAATAGACAGGATTAGGTTGAAGGAGCGGAGGAGTGAAATTATATCAGCAGTTATTATAGTCGGTGGAGGCGTTCTGTCTTGGATGTCTCCGAGCGGATGTGGCACCTCTCGGAAGCCTCCTCCACTCAAGGTTAGGGGGGTGCTGCTAATACATGAGCCTCATTTCTTAAACTGGTGGAGAACTGGGTATTTTGGCTCACTGCAGCATGCTAACTGTGGACCTTTTACCACTGTTTATTTGTCTCAGAATTACAAAGGCACACGACTTATGGTCTCTCTCTCTCTCTCTCTCTCTCTCTCTCTCTCTCTCTCTCTCTCTCTCTCTCTCTCTCTCTCTCTCTCTCTCTCTCTCTCTCTCTCTCTCTCTCTCTCACACACACACACACACACACACACACACACACACACACACACACACACACCCGCTGTTCCACACAGACCAAAAGGACCGGGTGTCAATCATTCAGTCAGCGTCGGGCTCAACTGGCAGACAGCCTCAATCTCAGCAGGCCCAGAGATGACTTAATAGCCTGACCCCTGCACCCACACCCAGGGCCTCATTTCATTAATCTAAGCCCACAAGGAAACTAATTCCCTGCCTGACAGCCCTGCAGGCTCCTGCAGGCCCTGCTCCTCTCCCCAGGGTGGGGGTAGAGGTGTGGAGGGGGTGAAGGGGTGGTCGCTGGGTACTGTGATCAATAGTGCTTGTGACCAAACATCTCAAAAGCACATTAAAATGCCACTCATCCTGGCCCATTCCAGAGCCCCTCCAAATAAATCAAGGGCTGGTCCCAGCAGGATACGTGCTGCCAAGCAGCCAGCCTGGCGGGGAGGATAGGTGAGTGGGAGGGAGGGAGGGAGTCTAGCTGTTGAAATTCAATCTTCCCTCTGCTCGTCTTCCATTGCATACCCCTCTGTCTGTCAGACTGGATGGCTTTTAGCGATGAGGCAGTCCTTGCAATGCATTACCCAGATGGAGGGGCTGTATGACTGTGCTTAATGTGCTACGGTCACTCCATGACAGGTATTCATGCATTTTCACCTGAATCACTTTACAATACACAATCTCAGTGATACTGCTAATTGTATTGAAAAACTCAGCAAATGGAGTGAGGTTTAAAATCACTAAATATTGTTTTTATCTGGCCAATAAAAAGGGGTCAGTTACACCAGTTAGTATTTCCATTGTTACATAATGTTCCATTGTACTACTACAGCAAATATGTTTCAGTTGGTCCTAAAATCCTCCCATACTGAAAGACAATATTTACCACAAACAATTTTATGCATGATCTCTGTCACGATCGTTTATAGACTGGACGGACCAAGGCGCAGAGTGATAAGCATACATGTTTATTAAACTAATAAACACACGACAAAAACAACAAACGAAATGTGAAGTCCAAGGTAGCACACAAACATACCATAACACGGAACAAGATCCCACAACCCACTAGTGCCAACAGGCTACCTAAGTATGGTCCCCAATCAGAGACAACGAGCTACAGCTGCCTCTGATTGGGAACCACCCTGGCCAACATAGATCTAAACGATCTAGAAACTAAACATAGAAAACACAACATAGAAACTACACACCCTGGCTCAACATTTAAGAGTCCCCAGAGCCAGGGTGTGACAGTACCCCAAAGGTGCGGACTCCGACCGTGCAACCTAAACATAACAGGGTAGGGGCCGGGTGGGCATTCCGCCTCGGAGGTGGATCCGGCTCCGGGCGTGACCACCACCTATTATCCGCCTCCCTGTTGCGCCCCTGGTCTGGTCTGGACCTCGGCGCGCTGCTTCCCCTCTCCTTCCTCCCACGAAGTACCAAGCCCTGTCTGGACCCTGGTGTGGGAGACCCCGAACCTAGAGAGGGGCTGACGTCTGGGTCTGGACTGGAACCGCTGACTGGAGCTGGACCCGACGACGGTGGAGCGAACTGTTCTGACTCCGGCGTGGAGCCGCTGACCGGAGCTGGATCAGGCACCGGTGGAGCGGACTGCTCTAGCTCTGGAGTGGAGCAGCTGACCGATGCCGGACCAGGCACCGGTGGAACAGGCACGGGCCGTGCCGGACTGGACACACGCACCACTGGCTTGATGCGAGGAGCAGGAACAGGCCGGACCAGGCTGGCGATGCGCACCACTGGCTTGGTGCGAGAGACAGGAACAGGCCGGACCGGGCTGGAGACGCGCACCACTGGCTTGGTGCGAGGAGCATGAACGGGCCGGGCCGGACTGGGAACACGCACCACTGGCTTGGTGCGGGGAGCAGGAACGGGCCGGGCCGGACTGGGAACACGCACCACTGGCTTGGTGCGGGGAGCAGGAACGGGCCGGGCCGGACTGGGAACACGCACCACTGGCTTGGTGCAGGGAGCAGGAACGGGCCGGACTGGGAACACGCACCACTGGCTTGGTGCGGGGAGCAGGAACGGGCCGGGCCGGACTGTGGAGGCGGACTGGAGGTCTGGAGCGGAGAGCTGACACAACCCGTCCTGGCTGGATGCCTACTTCCACACAATATGTGTGAGGCATTAGCACAGGACGTACGGGGCTGTGCACGCGTGCTGGCGATACAGTACGTAGCCGGGGCTGTGCACGCGTGCTGGCGATACAGTACGTAGCACCGGCGCAGGAGAAACGGGACCGAGGAGGCGTACTGGAGACCACGAGCGTTGAGCCGGCACACCCCGTCCTGGCTGAATGCCCATCTTCGCACGACACGTGCTTGGTGCTAGCACAGGACGTACAGGACTGTGCCGGAACACTCGCGGCACAGTACGTAGCTCCACATAACACGGAGCCTGCCCAGTCACACACTTCCTTGCATGAGTACGGGGAGTTGGCTCTGCTCTAACACTAGGCTCCGCCAACCACCCTTTTAGCCCCCCCCATATTTTTTTATTGGGGCTGTCTCTCGGGCTTCCTCCTCGGCCGGCACCTTCTGCGTTGCCGCTGCTCCTCTCTATAGCGCGCCTCCACTGTCTCCTCCCAAGGACGGCAATCCATTCCGGCCTGAATCTCCTCCCAAGTCCAGGATCCCTTCCCGTCCAGGATCTCCTCCCAGGTCCAGGCTGTCTGTTCCTGGACACGCTGCTTGGTCCTCATTTGGTGGGATCTTCTGTCACGATCGTTTATAGACTGGACGGACCAAGGCGCAG
This sequence comes from Coregonus clupeaformis, assembly GCF_020615455.1. NCBI lineage: Eukaryota > Metazoa > Chordata > Actinopteri > Salmoniformes > Salmonidae > Coregonus > Coregonus clupeaformis. The sequence goes on along the minus strand of NC_059216.1, from coordinate 352,934 downwards.
CGTGATAAGCATACATGTTTATTAAACGAATAAACACACGACAAAAACAACAAACGAAACGTGAAGTCCAAGGTAGCACACAAACATACCATAACACGGAACAAGATCCCACAACCCACTAGTGCCAACAGGCTACCTAAGTATGGTCCCCAATCAGAGACAACGAGCTACAGCTGCCTCTGATTGGGAACCACCCTGGCCAACATAGATCTAAACGATCTAGAAACTAAACATAGAAAACACAACATAGAAACTACACACCCTGGCTCAACATTTAAGAGTCCCCAGAGCCAGGGCGTGACAATCTCCAAATACCTTTTTATCCCACTAATGTGTTAAAAACTAAAATACAGTGCATTCGGAAAGTATTCAGACCCCTCAACTTTTTACACATTTGGTTACGTTACAGCCTTATTCTAAAATGTATTAAATAATTTCCCCCCCTGATCAATCTACACACAATACCCCATAATGACAAAGCGAAAACAGGTATTACATTTTCTTGGCACATACCTTATTTACATAAGTATTCAGACCCTTGAGACTTGAAATTGAGCTCAGGTGCATCTTGTTTCCATTGATCATCCTTAAGATCTTTCTACAACTTGATTGGAGTCCACCTGTGGTAAATTCAATTGATTGGACATGATTTGCAAAGGCACACACCTGTCTATATAAGGTCCCACAGTTTACCGTGCATGTCAGAGCAAAAACCAAGCCATGAGGTGAAAAAATTGTCCATAGAGCTCCGAAACAGGATTGTGTCGAGACACAGCTCTGGGGAAGGGTACCAAAAAACTTCTGCAGCATTGAAGGTCCCCAAGAACACAGTGGCCTCCATCATTCTTAAATGGAAGAAGTTTGGAACCACCAAGACTCTTCCTAGAGCTGGACGTCCGGAAAAACTGAGCAATCGGGGGTGAAGGGCTTTGGTCAGGGAGGTGACCAAGAACCCGATGGTCACTCCGACAGAACTCCAGAGTTCCTCTGTGGAGATGGGAGAACCTTTCAGAAGGACAACCATCTCTGCAGCACTCCACCAATCAGGCCTTTATGGTAGAGTGGCCAGACAGAAGCCACTCCTCAGTAAAATGCACATGACAGCCAGCTTGGAGTTTTGCCAAAAGGCATCTAAAGGACTCTCAGACCATGAGAAACAAGATTCTATGGTCTGATGAAACCAAGATTGAACTCTTTGACCTGAATGCCAAGCGTCACGTCTGGAGGAAACCTGACACCATCCCTACGGTGAAGCATGGTGGTGGCTGCATCATGCTGTGGGGATGTTTTTCAGCGGCAGGGGCAGGGAGACTAGTCAGGATCGAGGGAAACATGAACGGAGCAAAGTACAGAGAGATCCTTGATGAAAACCTGCTCCAGAGCGCTCAGGACCTCAGACTGGGGTGAAGGTTCACTTTCCAACAGGACAACGACCCTAAGCACAGAGCCAAGACAACACAGGAGTGGCTTCGGGACAAGTCTCTGAATGTCCTTGAGTGGCCCAGCCAGAGCCTGGACTTGAACCCGATCGAACATCTCTGGAGAGACCTGAAAATAGCTGTGCAGCAACGCTCCCCATCCAACCTGACAGAGCTTGAGATTATCTGCAGAGAAGAATGGGAGAAACTCCCCAAATACAGGTGTGCCAAGCTTGTAGCATCATACCCAAGAAGACTTGCTGTTAAAGGTGCTTCAACAAAGTACTGAGTAAAGGGTCTGAATACTTATGTAAATGTATTTTTTACGTTTTTCTAACATTTCTAAAAACCTGTTTGCTTTGTCATTATGGGGTATTGTGTGCAGATTGATGACAATTTAATCAATTTTAGAATAAGGCTGTGACGTAAAAAAAAGTAAAAGAAGTCAAGGGGTCTGAATACTTTCCGAATGCACTGTAACTCAGATTTGACCTGTTGCCCAGTAGATCCCAACCTTTTTTGAACCGTGGCACACCTTGATGGGATAAAAAATCCTGCTGCAGACCTATAATTTCCCTATTAATTTATTTTGTGGTAATGACCTCTACCTCATCTGATCCATACTGCAAATCAACATATTTTCCATGACAAACTTTTTTTTATAGATAGGGTTTATTTTAACAATTTTTGTAGTTCCTTACTCATGATGATTAATTTGTGTGTACCCCTTTAAGCACGTTCCACGAATCCCTGCTAGAAAGAAAAATATGTAGCTCTGTTTGGGCTAGAGATGACCGGTTTTCTGCAATGTAACGGTGCAACCATGGACACAAAGCCATGGTCTGTTTGTTTACATGGCAGAGGCTGTGGTACAGCTAAGCCTAATCAGACTTGCCTTTGCAATGGTTCTCACAGGCGAAGCATACTGAACAAAAATATAAACGCAAAATGCAACAAGTTCAAAGATTTCACTGAGGAAATCAGTCAATTAAAATAAATTAATTAGGCCCTAATCTATTGATTTCACATGACTGGGAACACAGATATACATCTGTTGGTCACAGATACCTTTCAAAAAAAGGTAGGGGCGTGGGTCAGAAAACCAGTCATATCTGGTGTGACCACCATTTGCTTCATGCAGCGCAACATCTCCTTCGCATAGAGTTGATCAGGCTGTTGATTGTGGCCTGTGGAATGTTGTCCCACTCCTCTTCAATGGCTGTGCAAAGTTGCTGGATATTGGCGGGAACTGGAACACGCTGTCGTACACGTCAATCCAGAGCATCCTCAACATGCTCAATGGGTGACGTGTGGTGAATATGCAGGCCATGGAAGAACTGGGACATTTTCAGCTTCCAGGAATTGTGTACAGATCCTTGTGACATGGGGCTGTGCATTATCATTCTGAAACATGAGGTGATGGGGGCAGATGAATGGCACGACAATGGGCCTCAGGATCTCGTCACGGTATCTCTATGCATTCAAATTGCCATCGATAAAATGCAATTGTGTTCGTTGTCCGTAGCTTATTCCTGCCCATACCATAACCCCACCGCCACCATGGGGCACTCTGTTCACAACGTTGACATTAGCAAACCACTCGCCCACATGAAGCCATACACGTGGTCTGCGGTTGTGAGGCCGGTTGGACATACTGTCTCTAAAACAACGTTATGGTACGGCTTATGGTAGAGAAATGAACATTAAATTATCTGGCAACAGCTCTGGTGGACATTCCTGCAGTCAGCATGCCAATTGCACGCTCCCTCAAAACTTGAGACATCTGTGGCATTGTGTTGTGTGACAAAACTGCAGCTGCCTTTTACTGTCCCCAGCACAAGGTGCACCAGTGTAATGATCATGCTGTTTAATCAGCTTCTTGATATGCCACACTTGTCAGGTGGATGGATTATCTTGGCAAAGGAGAAACGCTCACTAACAGGGATGTAAACAAATATGTGCTAAAAAGTTGAGAGAAATACGTTTTTTGTGCGTATGAAAAATTTCTGGGATCTTTTATTTCAGCTCATGAAACATGAGACCAACACTTTACATGTTGCGTATATATTTTTGTTCAGTGTAAAATTATACAAACGACTGCTAGTGACGCAACAACAGCCTGTAACAACAGCCTGAGCGCACCGGCCTTGAAACAACGATACAGATGTAACCATGAGCTTGTGTTCCTGAGTGGCGCAGTGGTCTAAGGCACTGCATCGCAGTGCTAGCTGTGCCACTAGAGATCCTGGTTCGAATCCAGGCTCTGTCGCAGCCGGCCGCGACCGGGAGACTCATGGGCAGCGCACAATTGGCCTAGCGTTGTCCAGGGTAGGGGAGGGAATGGCCGGCAGGGATGTAGCTCAGTTGATAGAGCATGGCGTTTGCAACGCCAGGGTTGTGGGTTCGATTCCCACGGGGGACCAGTATGAAAAAAATAAATAAAAAAAAATGTATTCACTAACTGTAAGTCGCTCTGGATAAGAGCGTCTGCTAAATGACTAAAATGTAAATGTAATGAGCTATTCTATGTATTATCTGAGCAGTCAAAAAGTCAAGATTCCATCTGCATTCCACAGGTCATGTTTATAAGGGAGTGTTCCAAAAAATAATCAAGATTAGGAAAAGCCTCACGGCACACCAGTGTTGAAAACCCCTGCTTAGTGCAGCCTACTACTCTTGCCCCTAAGCTGTGAGGTTGCTGTGACACACACATACACCAGCATGCCACATTCCTCAGCTTTCTCACAGCATGGCCTTGGCCACATCTCAACCATCTCAGCCCTGCTACCGTGACTACATCCTTCTGACTGCGCCCTGCAATTAACATTCCACAGGTAATTATGAAGTGCCATTTAAATAAAGAAATACTGCAGGCAAGGTGTCAGGAGAGGAGGACAGAAAGTGTTTTTTTCTTCTTTCTTTTCTTCTACTGGCAGCATGGTAGAAGTCTTTAATAGGTGTGTTTGGTATGAGAGGCAGCTATCAAAGGAAAATGTACCCTTGTGTAACAGAAAAGCCACTTCAGGTTTGTATTTTTAAAGAGAGCATCCTCAAATCCAGAGGATTTGGATGAAATGCATTCAACTAAAGTGGAACAAGTAGTCAGTCAAGTAACATGAGGAAAACACTGTACATGTTAAAGAAAGCCCATTTGGAGAGCTCAGAGTCATGAATAGGAGTACCTCTGTGTGTGGTTGTGTGTGTGTTGGTGTATGTGTGTGTCTGTGTCCATGTGTGCACTTACGCGTGTGTGTATGTGTGTGCGCGTGAACGCTTACGTGTGTGTGTGTGTATGCGTGTGTGTAATCCCAGGCAGGTGACAGTAAGCTTTACACAGCAGCTTTATTAGCAGTCATATTAAAGCCTGTTCACAGCGCAAACCCAACACCTCTCATCACCCTGAGAACACCATCAGTTGTTTAAGGGGAAACATTTAAATGTCCTAGTCAAAGCCCAGACCTCAATCCAATTGATAATCTGTGGTATGACTTAAAGATTGCTGTACACCAGCGGAACCCATCCAACTTGAAGGAGCTGGAGCAGTTTTGCCTTGAAGAATGGACAAAAATCCCAGTGGTTAGATGTGCCAAGCTTATAGAGACATACCCCAAGATACTTGCAGCTGTAATTGCTGCAAATCAAATCAAATCAAATTGTATTTGCCACATGCGCCGAATACAACAGGTCTAGACTTTACCGTGAAATGCTTACTTACAGCCCTTAACCAACAATGCATAATTTTTTTAATAAAAAAGTAAAATAAAACAACAACAACAAAAAAGTGTTGAGAAAAAAAGAACAGAAGTAAAATAAAATAACAGTAGGGAGGCTATATACAGGGGGGTACCGGTGCAGAGTCAATGTGCGGGGTCACCGGCTAGTTGAGGTAGTTGAGGTAAATATGTACATGTGGGTAGAGTTAAAGTGACTATGCATAAATAATTAACAGAGTAGCAGCAGCGTAAAAAGATGGGTTGGGGGTGGGGGGGCAGTGCAAATAGTCTGGGTAGCCATGATTAGCTGTTCATGAGTCTTATGGCTTGGGGGTAGAAGCTGTTGAGAAGCCTTTTGGACCTAGACTTGGCGCTCCGGTATCGCTTGCCGGAGAGAACAGTCTATGACTAGGGTGGCTGGAGTCTTTGACAATTTTGAGGGCCTTCCTCTGACACCGCCTGGTATAGAGGTCCTGGATGGCAGGAAGCTTGGCCCCAGTGATGTACGTGGCAGATGTGTTGTTACCTACCCTTACCACCTGGGGGCGGCCCATCAGGAAGTCCAGGATCCAGTTGCAGAGGGAGGTGTTTAGTCTCAGGATCCTTAGCTTAGTGATGAGCTTTGAGGGCACTATGGTGTTGAACGCTGAGCTGTAGTCAATGAATAGCATTCTCACGTAGGTGTTCCTCTTGTCCAGGTGGGAAAGGGCAGTGTGGAGTGCAATAGAGATTGCATCATCTGTGGATATGTTGGGGTGGTATGCAAATTGGAGTGGATCTAGGGTTTCTGGGATAATGCTGTTGATGTGAGCCATAACCAGCCTTTCAAAGCACTTCATGGCTACAGACGTCAGTGCTACGGGTCGGTAGTCATTTAGGCAGGTTATCTTAGTGTCCTTGGGCACGGGGACTATGGTGGTCTGCTTGAAACATGTTGGTATTACAGACTCAGTCAGGGACATGTTGAAAATGTCGCTGAAGACACTTGCCAGTTGGTCAGCACATGCTCGGAATACACGTCCTGGTAATCCGTCTGGCCCTGCGGCCTTGTGAATGTTGACCTGCTTAAAAGTCTTATTCACATCGGCTATGGAGAGCGTGATCACATAGTCATCCGGAACAGCTGGTGCTCTCATGCATGCTTCAGTGTTGCTTGCCTCGAAGCGAGCATAGAAGTGGTTTAGCTCGTCTAGTAGGCTTGTGTCACTGGGCAGCTCGCGGCTGTGCTTCCCTTTGTAGTCTGTAATAGTTTTCAAGCCCTGCCACATCCGACGAGCGTCAGAGCCGGTGTAGTACGATTCAAACTTAGTCCTGTATTGACTCTTTGCCTGTTTGATGGTTCGTTAGGAGGGCATAGCGGGATTTCTTATAAGCGTCCGGGTTAGAGTCCCGCTCCTTGAAAGCGGCAACTCTACCCTTTAGCTCAGTGCGGATGTTGCCTGTAATTCATGGCTTCTGGTTGGGGTATGTACGTACGGTCACTGTGGGGACGACGTCATTGATGCACTTATTGATGAAGCCAGTGACAGATGTGGTGTACTCCTCAATGCTATCTGAAGAATCCCGGAACATGTTCCAGTCTGTGCTAGCAAAACAGTCCTGTAGCTTAGCATCTGTGTCATCTGACCACTTTTTTATTAACCGAGTCACTGGTGCTTCCTGCTTTAGTTTTTGCTTATAAGCATGAATCAGGAGGATAGAGTTATGGTCAGATTTGCCAAATGGAGGGCGAGGGAGAGCTTTGTATGCGTCTCTGTGTGTGGAGTAAAGGTGGTCTAGAGTTTTATTTCCTCTGGTTGCACATTTAACATGCTGGTAGAAATGAGGTAGAACGGATTTGAGTTTCCCTGCATTAAAGTCCCCGGCCACTAGGAGCGCTGCCTCTGGATGAGTGTTTTCCTGTTTAGTTATGGCCTTATACAGCTCATTGAGTGCAATCTTAATGCCAGCATTGGTTTGTGGTGGTAAGTAGACAGCTATGAAAAATATAGATGAAAACTCTCTTGGTAAATAGTGTGGTCTACAGCTTATCATAAGATACTCTACCTCAGGCGAGCAAAACCTTGAGACTTCCTTAGTATTTGATTTTGTGCACCAGCTGTTGTTTACAAATATACACAGACCGCCACCCCTTGTCTTACCGGAGTCAGCCGTTCTATCCTGCCGATGTAGCGTATAGCCCGCTAGCTGTATGTTGTCCATGTCGTCGTTCAGCCACGACTCGGTGAAACATAAGATATCACAGTTTTTAATGTCCCGTTGGTAGAATAACCGTACTCTTAGGTCATCTAATTTATTTTCCAATGATTGAAGATTGACTAATAGGATTGGAAGAGGCAGTTTACTTGCTCGCCGTCAGATCCTTACGAGGCACCCCGACCTACATCCACGATATCTCTGTCTCTTTCTCCTGCGAATGACTGGGATTTGGGCCTTGTCGGGTGTCTGTAGAATATCCTTTGCGTCCGACTCGTTGAAGAAAAAATCTTCGTCCAATACGAGGTGAGTAATCGCTGTCCTGATATCCAGAAGCTCTTTTTGGTTATAAGAGACGATGGCAGAAATATTATGTACAGAATAAATTACAAATATCGCGAAAAAACACACATAATAGTACAATTGGTTAGAGGGCTGTAAAACGGCAGCCATCTTCTCCGGCGCCACTCTACTCACGCTCAAGTTTTCTGTTTTTTTGTCTTATTTCTTGTTTGTTTCACAAAAAAAATATTTTGCATCTTCAAAGTGGTAGGCATGTTGTGTAAATCAAATGATACAAACCCCCCAAAAATCTATTTAAATTCCAGGTTGTAAGGCAACAAAATAGGAAAAATGCCAAGGGTGGTGAATACTTTCGCAAGCCACTGTAGTGTTGAAACCTACCAAAAAACATTTAGGCAACAACAAATTCAATCCCTTTTAGTCATCTTCCTAGACAAAACATTCCACTGTAATAGTGAAGGTGTAAACTCAGCAGTAGAAAACCTAAACAATATATTTGACCTCACAGCTTCCCTATCAAATCTAAAAATCTCTAACAGAAAACCAAAGAAAAGTAACAACAATGACAAATGGTTTGAAGAAGAATGCAAAAACCTAAGAAAGAAATTGAAAAATCTATCCAACCAAAAACAAAGAGACCCAGAAAAGCTGAGCGTACGCCTTCACTATGGTGAATCACTAAAACAATACAGTAAAACACTACGGAAAAAGAAGGAACAGCATGTTAGAAATCAGCTCAATGTAATTGAAGAATCCATAGACTCTAACCACTTCTGGGAAAATTGGAAAACACTAAACAAACAACAACACGAAGAACTATCTATCCAAAACGGAGATGTATGGGCAAGCCACTTCTCCAATCGTTTTGGCCCTATAACAAAGAACAAACAGCAAAAAAATAAAAATATACATGATCAAATGAAAATCTTAGAATCAACTATTAAAGACTACCAGAACCCACGGGATTCTCCAATTACATTGAATGAACTACAGGACAAAATACAAACGCTCCAGCCCAAAAAGGCCTTTGGTGTTGATGCTATCCTCAATGAAATGATTAAATATACAGACCACAAATTCCAATTGGCTATACTTAAACCTTTTAACATCATCCTTAGCTCTGGCATCTTCCCCAATATTTGGAACCAAGGACTGATCACCCCAATCCACAAAAGTGGAGACAAATTTGACCCCAATAACTACCGTGGGATATGCGTCAACAGCAACCTTGGGAAAATCCTCTGCATTATCATTAACAGTAGACTAGTTCATTTCCTCTGTGATAACAATGTACTGAGCAAATGTCAAATTGGCTTTTTACCAAATTACCGTACGACAGACCACGTATTCACCCTGCACACCCTAATTGACGAACAAACAAACCAAAAGAAAGGCAACGTCTTCTCATGCTTTGTTGATTTCAAAAAAGCTCTTGACTCAATTTGGCATGAGGGTCTGCTATGCAAATTGATGGAAAGTGGGGTTGGGGGAAAAACATACGACATTATAAAATCCATGTACACAAACAACAAGTGTGCGGTTAAAATTGGCAAAAAACACACATTTATTTCCACTGTGCCGTGGGGTGAGACAGGGATACAGTTTAAGCCCCACCCTCTTCAACATATATATCAACAAATTGGCGAGGGCACTAGAACAGTCTGCAGCACCCGGCCTTACCCTAGTAGAATCTGAAGTCAAATGTCTAATGTTTGCTGATGATTTGGTGCTTCTGTCACCAACCAAGGTGGGCCTACAGCAGCACCTACAGTGGGGGAAACAAGTATTTGATACACTGCCGATTTTGCAGGTTTTCCTACTTACAAAGCATGTAGAGGTCTGTCATTTTTATCATAGGTACACTTCAACTGTGAGAGACGGAATCTAAAACAAAAATCCAGAAAATCACATTTTATGATTTTTAAGTAATTAATTTGCATTTTATTGCATGACATAAGTATTTGATACATCAGAAAAGCAGAACTTAATATTTGGTACAGAAACCTTTGTTTGCAATTACAGAGATCATATGTTTCCTGTAGGTCTTGACCAGGTTTGCACACACTGCAGCAGGGATTTTGGCCCACTCCTCCATACAGACCTTCTCCAGATCCTTCAGGTTTCGGGGCTGTCGCTGGGCAATACGGACTTTCAGCTCCCTCCAAAGATTTTCTATTGAGTTCAGGTCTGGAGACTGGCTAGGCCACTCCAAGACCTTGAGATGCTTCTTACGGAGCCACTCCTTAGTTGCCCTGGCTGTGTGTTTCGGGGTCGTTGTCATGCTGGAAGACCCAGCCACGACCCATCTTCAATGCTCTTACTGAGGGAAGGAGGTTGTTGGCCAAGATCTCGCGATACATGGCCCCATCCATCCTCCCCTCAATACGGTGCAGTCGTCCTGTCCCCTTTGCAGAAAAGCATCCCCAAAGAATGATGTTTCCACCTCCATGCTTCACGGTTGGGATGGTGTTCTTGGGGTTGTACTCATCCTTCTTCTTCCTCCAAACACGGCGAGTGGAGTTTAGACCAAAAAGCTCTATTTTTGTCTCATCAGACCACATTACCTTCTCCCATTCCTCCTCTGGATCATCCAGATGGTCATTGGCAAACTTCTGATGGGCCTGGACATGCGCTGGCTTGAGCAGGGGGACCTTGCGTGCGCTGCAGGATTTTAATCCATGACGGCGTAGTGTGTTACTAATGGTTTTCTTTGAGACTGTGGTCCCAGCTCTCTTCAGGTCATTGACCAGGTCCTGCCGTGTAGTTCTGGGCTGATCTCTCACCTTCCTCATGATCATTGATGCCCCACGAGGTGAGATCTTGCATGGAGCCCCAGACCGAGGGGGATTGACCGTCATCTTGAACTTCTTCCATTTTCTAATAATTGCGCCAACAGTTGTTGCCTTCTCACCAAGCTGCTTTCCTGTTGTCCTGTAGCCCATCCCAGCCTTGTGCAGGTCTACAATTTTATCCCTGATGTCCTTACATAGCTCTCTGGTCTTGGCCATTGCGGAGAGGTTGGAGTCTGTTTGATTGAGTGTGTGGACAGGTGTCTTTTATACAGGTAACGAGTTCAAACAGGTGCAGTTAATACAGGTAATGAGTGGAGAACAGGAGGGCTTCTTAAAGAAAAACTAACAGGTCTGTGAGAGCCGGAATTCTTACTGGTTGGTAGGTGATCAAATAATTATGTCATGCAATAAAATGCAAATTAATTACTTAAAAATCATACAATGTGATTTTCTGGATTTTTGTTTTAGATTCCGTCTCTCACAGTTGAAGTGTACCTATGATAAAAATTACAGACCTCTACATGCTTTGTAAGTAGGAAAACCTGCAAAATCGGCAGTGTATCAAATACTTGTTCTGCCCACTGTAGATCTACTGCACAGATTCTGTCAGACCTGGGCCCTGACAGTAAAACTCAGTAAGACAAAAATAATAGTGTTCCAAAAAAGGTCCAGTTGCCAGGACCACAAATACAAAATCTAGACACCGTTGCCCTAGATCACACAAAAAACTATACATACCTCAGCCTAAACATCAGCGCCACAGGTAACTTCCAGAAAGCTGTGAACGATCTGAGAGACAAGGCAAGAAGGGCCTTCTATGCCATTAAAAGGAACATACATTCGACATACCAATTAGGATCTGGCTAAAAATACTTGAATCAGTTATAGAACCCATTGCCCTTTATGGTTGTGCGGTCTGGGGTCCGCTCACCAACCAAGAATTCACAGAATTCTGCAAAAATATCCTCTGTGTACAACGAAAAACACCAAATAATGCATGCAGAGCAGGATTAGGCCGATACCCGCTAATGATGTAAATCCAGAAAAGAGCTGTTAAAATCTATAACCACTTAAAAGGAAGCGATTCCCAAACTTTCCATAACAAAGCCATCACCTACAGAGAGATGAACTTGGAAAACAGTCCCCTAAGCAAGCTGGTCCTGGGGCTCTGTTCACAAACACAAACAGACCCCACAGAGCCCCAGGACAACAACACAATTAGACCCAACCAAATCATGAGAAAACAAAAAGAGAATTACTTGACACATTGGTAAGAATTACCAAAAAACAGAGCAAACTAGAATGCTAAACAGAGAGTACACAGTGGCAGAATACCTGACCACTGTGACTGACCCAAATTTAAGGAAAGCTTTGACTATGTACAGACTCAGTGAGCATAACCTTGCAATTGAGAAAGGCCGCCATAGGCAGACCTGACTCTCAAGAGAAGACAGGCTATGTGCACACTTCCCACAAAAAGAGGTGGAAACTGAGCTGCACTTCCTAACCTCCTGCCAAATGTATGACCATATTAGAGATACATATTTCCCTCAGATTACACAGATCCACAAAGAATTCGAAAACATAAATTTTAATAGAAAGTTAGCAAAAATAGATAAGATCTTACTACCATGGAAAGGAAAATACCTGTCAATTTGTGGAAAAATCACCCTGATTAACTCTTTAGTATTATCCCAGTTTACCTATTTGCTTATGGTCTTGCCTACGCCTAGCAAACAGTTTTTTAAATTATATGAGAAAAAAATATTCAATTTTATTTGGAACGGCAAGCCAGACAAAATTAAAAGAGCATATTTATATAATGAATATGAATTCGGAGGACAGAAATTATTAAATATTAAAGCATTAGACCTATCACTAAAATCTTCAGTCATCCAAAAGTTATACTTAAATCCGAACTGGTTCTCAAGCAAATTAGTAAGATTGTCTCACCCACTGTTCAAGAAAGGCCTTTTTCCCTTTATTCAGATTACAACCTCTCACTTTCAGTTATTTGAAAAGGAAATAATCTCCCAAATGTCACTATTTCTAAAACAAGCCATAGAAAGTTGGTTGCAATTTCAATTTAATCCTCCAGAAACGACAGAACAAATAATGCAACAAATATTGTGGTTAAATTCAAATATACTAATTGACAAAAAACCTTTATTTTTTGACAGAATGTTTAAAAAAGGTATAATCTTCGTAAATGATATCATCGGTAGGACTGGTGGAGTTATGTCGCACATGCAGCTAACAAAAACATATGGAAATGTCTGCTCTACCCAAAATTACAACCAAATAATTGCAGCCTTACCGCAAAAGTGGAAGAGGAAAGTTGAAGGGGGGAGAAAGTAAGGAACTTGTCTGTCGGCCTTGCATTAAATAACATAATTGGTTAAGGAAAACTGTGATAAATAAAAAAGTATATCAGTTTCACTTAAGGACCAAAGGATTGACAGCCGTCCCATATAGATTGCAAAATAGTTGGGAAGAGATCTTTGACGTACCGATCCCATGGCATAGTGTTTATGAACTGACACGCAAAACGACACCGGATTCAAAAATTAGAATCTTTCAATTTAAATTATTATATAAAATTCTTGCTACCAATAGAATGTTATTTATATGGGGTATACAATCTTCCCAGCTCTGAAGATTTTGCTGTGAAGAGATAGAATCATTAGATCATTTGTTTTGGTTCTGTCCATTTGTAGCTTGTTTTTGGACACAGGTCCAGGAATGGCTAAAGGATTGCAATATTTACCTGGAACTAACCTTGCAGATAGCATTACTGGGTGATCTGAAAAGTCGTAGTCAATCAATCAATAATATAATAATACTTTTAGCAAAAATGTTTATTTTTAATTCACAATCTGTAGAAGCAATGAGAATAGAAAGGTTCAGAACTTTTGTAAAACATCACAGTACGGTTGAAATATATATGGCAAATAGAAATCCTATATGGATGGTGTTAAGAGATAGATGGGAGGTATTGAATAGAGTTGAAGGATGGGACTAATAACAAATAACAACGAATAATAACAAAGATAGCTAATAATGTAAGCATACTGTGTCCATAATAAGTATATAGGTTGTATGTTGGGAGCTTTTGGGAAAGAGCACAGTTAGAAAGATATGGCATTTAGAAGCAAACCGGATGGACATCATGAAAATGATCGGAGAGGTTGAGAGTAGAAGAAGTTCAGGAGCAAAAAAAATAAATACATAAATATATATATATATATATATATATATAGATATAGAATTATTGTAAAATTAACTCTGTCCATAAGGTGTAGATAGTAAGTATAGACCGGAAGTAGAGGCCTGGGCGTTGTTGTTCACTAATTTACTCCAAGTAGGGAAAGGATGGTGGGGTTGAAAAGTAATAAAGGGGAATATATATATAAAAAATAAAAATAAACATGGGGGATTGGAAGTGATGCAGACAATTACATTGATAGAAGATGCAATCTATCTGCAATATTAAGCTGATCCATCCCCCCCAAAAAAATAAAAATAAAAATAAAAATAAATAAAAAAAGATTTCGAAAACAAACCCAATTTTCATAAACTCCCTTATCTACTGGGTGAAATACCACAGTGTTTCATCACAGCAGCAAGATTTGTGACCTGTTGCCACAAGAAAAGGGCAACCAGTGAAGAACAAACACCATTGTAAATACAACCCATATTTATGTTTATTTATTTTCCCATTTATACTTTAACTATTTGCACATTATCACTCCTACTCCCCAGGCGTTATCATTTGTTGACTTCTGTAACCGTAAAAGCATTGGTTTCTTGCACGTTAACATCTGAAGCCTCCTCCCTAAGTTTGAGTTATTCACTGCGTTAGCACACTCCGCCAACCCTGATGTCCTAGCAGTGTCTGAATCCTGGCTTAGGAAGGCCACCAAAAATTCAGAAATGTCCATCCCCAACTACAACATTTTCTGTCTCGATAGAACTGCCAAAGGGGGTGGGGTTGCAATCTACTGTAGAGATAGCCTGCAGAGCTCTATCGGACTATCCAGGTCTGTGCCCAAACAGTTTGAGCTTCTACTTCTAAAAATCCACCTTTCCAGAAAAAAGTCTCTCATTGTTGCCGCTTGCTACAGACCCCCCTCAGCCCCGAGCTGTGCCCTGGACACCATATGTGAACTGATTTCCCCCCCATCTATCCTCAGAGTTCGTACTGCTTGGTGACATAAACTGGGATATGCTTAACACCCCGGCCAACCTACAATCTAAACTAGATGCCCTCAATCTCACACAAATTATCAACGAACCTACCAGGTACAACCCTAAATCTGTAAACATGGGCACCCTCATAGATATCATCCTGACAAATTTACCATCTAAATACACCTCCGCTGTCTTCAACCAGGATCTCAGCGATCACTGCCTTATTGTCTGCGTCCGTAATGGGTCCATGCTCAAACGACCACCCCTCATCACTGCCAAACGCTCCCTAAAACACTTTAGCGAGCAGGCCTTTCTAATTGACCTGGCCCGGGTATCCTGGAAGGATATTGACCTCATTCCGTCAGTAGAGGATGCCTGGTTGTTCTTTAAAAGTGCTTTCCTCTCAATCTTAAATAAGCATGCCCCATTCAAAAAATTCAGAACTAAGAACAGATATAGCCCCTGGTTCTCCTCAGACTTGACTGCCCTTGACCAGCACAAAAACATCCTGTGGCGTACTGCATTAGCATCGAACAGCCCCCACGATATACAACTTTTCAGGGAAGTCAGGATCCAATATACACAATCAGTTAGGAAAGCAAAGGCTAGCTTTTACAAACAGAAATTTGCATCCTGTAGCACTAACTCCAAAAAGTTTTGGGACACTGTAAAGTCCATGGAAAATAAGAGCACCTCCTCCCAACTGCCCACTGCACTGAGGCTAGGAAACACTGTTACCACCAATAAATCTACAATAATTGAGAATTTCAACAAGCATTTTGCTACGGCTGGCCATGCTTTCCACCTGGCTACCACTACCCCGGCCACCAGCTCTACACCCTCCGCTGCAACTTGCCCATGCCCCCCCGCTTCTCCTTCACACAAATTCAGACAGCTGATGTTCTGAAAGAGCTGAAAAATCTGGACCCCTACAAATCAGCTGGGCTAGACAATCTGGACCCTTTCTTTCCAAAAAAGCAGCCGAAATTGTCGCAACCCCTATTTCTAGCCTGTTCAACCTCTCTTTCGTAACGTCTGAGATCCCCAGAGATTGGAAAGCTGCCGCGGTCATCCCCCTCTTCAAAGGGGGTGACACTCTAGATGCAAACTGTTACAGACCTATATCCATCCTGCCCTGCCTTTCGAAAGTATTTGAAAAAGTAAAGTTAACAAACAGATCACCGACCATTTCGAATCCCACCGTACCTTCTCCGCTATGCAATCCGGTTTCCGAGCTGGTCATGGGTGCACCTCAGCCACGCTCAAGGTCCTAAACGATATTATAACTGCGATTGATAAAAGACAGTACTGCGCAGCCGTCTTCATCGACCTGGCCAAGGCTTTCGACTCTGTCAACCACCGCATTCTTATTGGCAGACTAAATAGCCTTGGTTTCTCTAATGACTGCCTCGCCTGGTTCACCAACTACTTCTCAGATAGAGTTCAATGTGTCAAATCGGAGGGCCTGTTTTCTGGACCTCTGGCCGTCTCTATGGGGGTGCCACAGGGTTCAATTCTCGGGCCGACTCTATTCTCTGTGTATATAAATGATGTTGCTCTTGCTGCTGGTGAAGCTCGGATCCACCTCTATGCGGACGACACCATTTTGTATACATCTGGCACTTCATTGGACACTGTGTTAACAAACCTCCAAACGAGCTTCAACGCCATACAACATTCCTTCCGTAGCCTCCAACTGCTCTTAAACACTAGTAAAACTAAATGCATGCTCTTCAACCGAACGCTGCTTGCACCTGCCCACCCGACTAGAATCACTACTCTCGGCGGGTCTGACCTAGAGTATGTGGACAACTACAAATACCTAGGTGTCTGGTTAGACTGTAAACACTCCTTCCAGACTCACATTAAGCATCTCCAATCAAAAGTTAGATCTAGAATCGGCTTCCTATTTCACAACAAAGCCTCCTTCACTCATGCTGCCAAACATGCCCTCGTAAAACTGACTATCCTACCGATCCTTGACTTCGGCGATGTAATTTACAAAATAGCCTCCAACACTCTACTCAGCAAATTGGATGTAGTCTATCACAGTGCCATCTGTTTTGTCACCAAAGCCCCATATACTACCCACCATTGTGACCTGTATGCTCTTGTTGGCTGGCCCTCACTACATATTCGTCGCCAAACCCACTGGCTCCAGTCATCTATAAATCACTGCTAGGCAAATCCCCGTCTTACCTTAGCTCACTGGTCACCATAGCAACACCCACCCGTAGTCTGCGCTCCAGCAGGTATATCTCACTGGTCATCCCCAAAGCCAACACCTCCTTTGGCCACCATTCCTTCCAGTTCTCTGCTGCCAATGACTGGAACGAACTGCAAAAAGCTCTGAAGCTGGATACTCTTATCTCCCTCACTAACTTTAAGCGTCAGTTGTCAGAGCAGCTTACCGATCACTGCACCTGTACACAGCCATTCTGAAATTAGCCCACCCAACTACCTCATCCCCATATTGTTATTTATTTTGCTAATTTGCACCCCACTTTCTCTATTTGCACATAATCTTTTGCACATCTATCATTCCAGTGTTAATACGAAATTGTAACTATTTTGTACTATGGTCTATTTATTGCCTTACCTCCATAACTTACTACATTCGCACACACTGTATATATATTTTCTGTTTGTATTTTTGACTTTATGTTTTGTTTACCCCATATGTAACTCTGTGTTGTTTTTATCGCACTGCTTTGCTTTATCTTGGCCAGGTCGCAGTTGTAAATGAGAACTTGTTCTCAACTGGCTTACCTGGTTAAATAAAGGTGAAATAAAAAAATAAAAAAATAAAGAAAACATTGTTACAACACTATATGACATTTGAAATGTCTTTATTCTTTTGGAACTTCTGAGTGTAATGTTTACTGTTCATATTTATTGTTTATTTCACTTTTGTTTACTATCTACTTCACTTCCTTTGGCAATGTTAACATATGTTTCCCATGCCAATAAAGCCCTTAAATTGAATTGAATTGAGAGAGAGTGAGAAAGAGCTGTTGGAGGAGCGCCGTGCACCTCTCGCTGTGTCCCTATCTAACAGGATCTATAGGCACGCGTGGCAGAGCGCCATCTCCATGGTGATATCTTCCAGAAATCCAACAGGGATTTGCCATCCTCGCATACAGTAGCAAATCAGGGAAAGATAGAGAGAGAGAGAGAGAGAGAGAAAGAGAGAGAGAGAGAGAGAGAGAGAGAGAGAGAGAGAGAGAGAGAGAGAGAAGAGAGAGAGAGAGAGAGAGAGAGAGAGAGAGAGAGATAGAGGGGGTGGGGGGGAGGGGGGTCGGTGGAGAAAAGGAGAGAGGAGAGGAGAGGTGGAGAGAAGGAGAGAGAATGGAAGGGAGAGAAAGAGACAGAGGGAGAGAGATACTGTAGATAGAGAGAAAGAGGAAGAAAGAGAGATGGAGAGAGATACAGAGAGGGCAAGATAGGGAATGACAGAGAGAGAGAGAAATAGAAAGAGAGAGAGGAGTGGGTTAGAGAGTGAGAGACAGTAAGATAGAGAAGGAGAGGGGGAGAGGCGAGAGGGGTAGAGGGGAATGAGAGCGAGAGAGGGATATTTTTATTTTATTTTACACCCCCCCCCCCCCAAAGAAGAGAACAAAAGCTGTGTGGTTCTGTGGGAGGGGAGCTCAGGCAGCCACTGCAATTTGGGTGTATTCTGTGTGCTCTAATTGTGGATTTTATACAGGATAATACAACACACGCTATTGTATAGTTTGTACACACAGCTGACACAGAGATGGGTATTATAAAACAGGTCCCTGTTGTCATTTATTGTAGTGTGATGGGCTGTAGTGGGAGACAGCCAGTGCAGTAGAGCCAGAGGAATCAAACCTCTGCAGACAAACATAGACCCAGATCTCAGATCATCAACTCAGACTGCCAGGCAGCCCCAGTCTCTTCCTCTGCCTCAGCCCCGTACCCAGCCTCTTCTTCAGCCCCAGCCTCTGTCTTAGCCCCGTACCCAGCCTCTTCTTCAGCCCCAGCCTCTGGCTCAGCCCAGTACCCAGTCTCTTCTTCAGCCCCAGTCTCTTCCTCTACCTCAGCCGCGTACCCAGCCTCTTCTTGAGCCCCATTCTCTTCCTCTGCCTCAGCCTCAGCCCCCTACCAGCCTCTTCTTCAGCACCAGTACCTTCCGCATGTCCTTCAACTTACCCCTGCCTGTTTCCCTGCCCTTACCCCTGCACTTGCCCTAGAACCATGCATTTGCCCCTGCCCTTGCCCCAGTCCCCTGCCCTTCCCACAAAACCAGCCACCTGCCCTTGCCCCAGACCCAGCCCCTTCCCTTACCCCAGCCCCCTGCCCTTGCCCCAGATTGGGAGTCCCATAGGGCGGCGCACAATTGGCACAGTGTCATCCGGGTTTGGCTGGGGTAGGCCGTCATTGTAAATAAGAATTTGTTCTTAACTGACTTGCCTAGTTAAATAAAGGTAAACAAATAAATATATATATATATATATATATATATATATACAGTGGCTTGCGAAAGTATTCACCCCATTTTGTTGCCTTACAACCTGGAATTAAAATAGATTTTTGGGGGGTTTGTATCATTTGATTTACTCAACATGCCTACCACTTTGAAGATGCAAAATATTTTTTATTGTGAAACAAACAAGAAATAATACAAAAAATCTGAAAACTTCAGCGTGCATAACTATTCACCCCTCCCCCAAAGTCAATACTTTGTAGTGCCACTTTTTGCAGCAATTACAGCTGCAAGTCTCTTGGGGTATGTCTCTATAAGCTTGGCACATCTAGCTACTGGGATTTTTGCCCATTCTTTAAGGCAAAACTTCTCCAGCTCCTTCAAGTTGGATGGGTTCCACTGGTGTACAGCAATCTTTAAGTCATACCACAGATTCTCAATTGGATTGAGGTCTGGGCTTTGTCTAGGCCATTCCAAGACATTTAAATGTTTCCCCTTAAACAACTCGAGTGTTGCTTTAGCAGTATGCTTAGGGTCATTGTCCTGCTGGAAGGTGAACCTCCGTCCCAGTCTCTGGAAGACTGAAACAGGTTTCCCTCAAGAATTTCCCTGTATTTAGCACCATCCATCATTCCTTCAATTCTGACCAGTTTCCCAGTCCCTGCCGATGAAAAACATCCCCACAGCATGATGCTGCCACCACCATCCTTGATGGCCAAAAAGCTCAATTTTAGTCTAATCTGACCAGAGTACATTCGTCCATATGTTTAGGGAGTCTCCCACATGCCTTTTGGCGAACATCAAATGTGTTTGCTTATTTTAATTTTAAAGCAATGGCTTTTTTCTGGCCACTCTTCCGTAAAGCCGAGCTCTGTGGAGTGTACGGCTTAAAGTGGTCCTATGGACAGAGACTCCAATCTCTTATCTTTGGCCTCTTTGTTGCCTCTCTGATTAATTCCCTCCTTGCCTGGTCCGTGAGTTTTGGTGGGCGGCCCTCTCTTGGTAGGTTTGTTGTGGTGCCATATTCTTTCCATTTTTTTATAATGGATTTAATGGTGCTCCGTGGGATGTTCAAAGTTCCTGATATTTTTTTATAACCCAACCCTGATCTGTACTTCTCCACAACTTTGTCCCTGACCTGTTTGGAGAGCTCCTTGGTCTTCATGGTGCTGCGTGCTTGGTGGTGCCCCTTGCTTAGTGGTGTTGCAGACACTGGGGCCTATCAGAACAGGTGTATATATACTGTGATCATGTGACAGATCATGTGACACTTAGATTGCACACAGGTGGACTTTATTCAACTAATTATGTCACTTCTGAAGATAATTGGTTGCACCAGATCTTATTTAGGGGCTTCACAGCAAAGGGGGTGAATACATATGCACGCACCACTTTTCCGTTATTAATTTTTTTGAATTTTTTTTAACAAGTTATTTTTTTCATTCCACCACTTCACCAATTTGGACTATTTTGTGTATGTCCATTACATGAAATCCAAATAAAAGTCCATTTAAATTACAGGTTGTAATGCAACAAAATAGGAAAAATGACAAGGGGGATGAATACTTTTGCAAGGCACTGTATATAGCTGCCCATTACTCTGCTATGGTTGAGTCAATCCACTAAACACCTCAGGATGAAATACACCAGTACAACAGACTGTATGGAGGGAGTGGCCAGCATAGGAACTCCACAAAATTTTACATTTAGTGATTTAGCAGACGCTCTTATCCAGAGCGACTTACAGCAGTGAGTGCATACATTTTCATACTTGTTTTCATACTTTTTTTTTCATAAATAAGATCATTTGTACGATTTCTAATCTAAGATGTGGACTAATCAGGCAGCTAACTTCACTCCTGGTTTCATGGTCACTACAATGGCAGTAAAATACAATGGTACTGGTGCAAATACCATGGTATTTTCCTGCCATGGTAGTGACCAAAAAAACATGATAGTTTTTTCATTGTACCATCATGGCAGGAAAATACCATGGTATTTGCACCAGTACCATGGTATTTTCCTGCCATGGTAGTGATAAAAAAACGTGATAATTGTTTTATTGTACTAGCTACCATGGTACAAAAATTAACCATGGTAGTACAATGAAAAAAATACCATGGTTTTGTACTAGCAGCATGTAGTGAAACATGAAAGCATGGTAGTTGTTTACAATGTATTATGATGGTCTGTGTCCCACCGTTCTTCAGGTAAAGTGAACAAAAACGTAGTAACTTATCGTACTAACATAACGCAACATTGATTACTCACTCTGCAATGGCAAAGCGTAGGCCTAGTACTCTCTTAAACCCCTTTAGCACATAGTGAAAAACCACAATATACATGGTATGGTACTGTAGTGTACCCTCATAAACCTTGGGACCTGGATAGGGTATGGTGAAAAGAATGAAGGGAGTCTGAAACCTTGAAGATTTAAAATAGTTAGTTTGTCTGGTGCTTTTCTCTTCAATTCAGTTGGCTCACTCTCACTCAACTGACTTGGCTATACAATTCTAAATAGCCAGCATATTAAAAAAAACAATTTGTGAAAAGGTATTAATTAAAACAGCAAGTTACAATGTTTCCCTTTGTTTACACTGTGTGAATGTCCTGTCGCCATGACTACGACAGGCTAGCTTGACTGGAGATAACTTTAGCTGATGATAGCTTCTATGCTAACTGACTTTTATAAATTAATTTAACTATCAAAACATCATCAAAAATAACAACAATTATATCATTACACTCCGCATAACTTGGTGTTTCATATCCTATGGTTTATATATCGCTCACCATGATGTTAAAGTTTAAAATATTTTGTTGGCTTGGCTCGCTCATTCAATTGACTAGGCAGGCTAGCGTGAGAGCCACTGTACAGTTGTGGTCAAAAGTTTTGACAATGACACAAATCCTAATTCTCACAAAGTCTGCTGCCTCAGTTTTGATGATGGCAATTTGCATATATATTCCAGAATGTCATGAAGAGTGATCAGATGAACTGCAATTAATTGCAAAGTCCCTCTTTGCCATGAAAATGAACTTAATCCCCAAAAAACATTTCCACTGCATTTCAGCCCTGCCACAAAAGGATTATCTCGTTAACACAGGTGAGAGTGTTGACGAGGACAAAGCTGGAGATCACTCTGTCATGCTGATTGAGTTAGAATAACAGACTGGACGCTTTAAAAGGAGGGTGGTGCTTGAAATCATTGTTCTTCCTCTGTTAACCATGGTTACCTGCAAGGAAACACGTACCATTATCATTGCTTTGCACAAAAAGGGCTTCACAGGCAAGTATATTGCTGCTAGTAAGATTGCACCTAAATCAACCATCTGCATGCACAGTGAGGCGAATACTTTTGGAGGATGGCCTGGTGTAAAGAAGGGCAGCAAAGAAGCAACTTCTCTCCGGGAAAAACATCAGGGACAGACTGATATTCTGCAAAAGGTACAGGGATTGGACAGCTGAGGACTGGGGTAAAGTCATTTTCTCTGATGAATCCCCTTTCTGATTGTTTGGGGCATCCGGAAAACACCTTGTCCGGAGAAGACAAGGTGAGCGCTACCATCAGTCCTGTGTCATGCCAACAGTAAAGCATCCTGAGACCATTCATGTGTGGGGTTGCTTCTCAGCCAAGGGAGTGGGCTCACTCACAATTTTGCATAAGAACACAGTCATGAATAAAGAATGGTACCAACACATCCTCAGAGAGCAACTTCTCTCAACCATCCAAGAACAGTTTGGTGACGACCAATGCCTTTTCCAGCATGATGGAGCACCTTGCCATAAGGCAAAAGTGATAACTAAGTAGCTCGGGGAACAAAACATTGAAATGTTGGGTCCATGGCCAGGAAACTCCCCAGACCTTAATCCCATTGAGAACTTGTGGTTGATCCTCAAGAGGCAGGTGGACAAACAAAAACCTACATATTCTGACAAACTCCAAGCATTGATTATGCAAGAATGGGCTGCCATCAGTCAGGATGTGGCCCAGAAGTTAATTGACAGCATGCCAGGGCGGATTGCAAAGGTCTTGAAAAAGAAGGGTCAACACTGCAAATATTGACTCTTTGCATAAACTTAATGTTATTGTCAATAAAAGCCTTTGACACTTATGGAATGCTTGTAATTATACTTCAGTATACCATAGTAACATCTGACAAAAATATCTCATAACACTGAAGCAGCAAACTTTGTGAAGACCAATACTTGTGTCATTCTCAAAACGGTTGACCACGACTGTAGAGTGAGAGCATGTGAAGCAACCACTCCCTCTGCGAGCCGAAACAAACGCAACACCCCTTGACTATAAATACTGTAAATGATTACAAAATGCCAAAGATTAGGCTACCATATATCTCACATTCTCCCACACTTCAGGTTGGCAACACTGGGAACCCAAACATGAGCAAAAAACAGTACTACTAATACAGAAAGTATTACCCCTTTTTCACAGCAACTATTTCCCTTTTTCTTTGATGTTAGAAACAAACTAGGACAAACGATAGTAGTCTGCCTTTATCAGAAACTTGCCCATACTGGTATATAAATTCACCAATATAATACCAATATAATACCAACCAACCTCTATTTATTGCATTAAATAAATAAAGTTGGTAGAGCATGGCACTAGGTTGAGGGTTCGATTTTCACGAGGGACCAGTATGAACAAAATATAAAAATGTATGCACTCACCACTGTAAGTCGCTCTGGATAAGAACGTCTGCTAAAGGGCTAAAATGTAAAATGTAATTATACTGCCATTGTACTATGGTAATGCACAATAAATAAAGATGGTACCATATGAAAATGATTGGTTGGAATTATCATAACTGTGCATTACCATGGTAGAATGTACAGTGGGGAAAAAAAGTATTTAGTCAGCCACCAATTGTGCAAGTTCTCCCACTTAAAAAGATGAGAGAGGCCTGTAATTTTCATCATAGGTACACGTCAACTATGACAGACAAATTGTGAAAAGAAAATCCAGAAAATCACATTGTAGGATTTTTAATGAATTTATTTGCAAATTATGGTGGAAAATAAGTATTTGGTCACCTACAAACAAGCAAGATTTCTGGCTCTCACAGACCTGTAACTTCTTCTTTAAGAGGCTCCTCTGTCCTCCACTCGTTACCTGTATTAATGGCACCTGTTTGAACTTGTTATCAGTATAAAAGACACCTATCCACAACCTCAAACAGTCACACTCCAAACTCCACTATGGCCAAGACCAAAGAGCTGTCAAAGGACACCAGAAAAAAATGGTAGACCTGCACCAGGCTGGGAAGACTGAATCTGCAATAGGTAAGCAGCTTGGTTTGAAGAAATCAACTGTGGGAGAAATTATTAGGAAATGGAAGACATACAAGACCACTGATAATCTCCCTCGATCTGGGGCTCCACGCAAGATCTCACCCCGTGGGGTCAAAATGATCACAAGAACGGTGAGCAAAAATCCCAGAACCACACGGGGGGGACCTAGTGAATGACCTGCAGAGAGCTGGGACCAAAGTAACAAAGCCTACCATCAGTAACACACTACGCCGCCAGGGACTCAAATCCTGCAGTGCCAGACGTGTCCCCCTGCTTAAGCCAGTACATGTCCAGGCCCGTCTGAAGTTTGCTAGAGTGCATTTGGATGATCCATAAGAGGATTGGGAGAATGTCATATGGTCAGATGAAACCAAAATAGAACTTTTTGGTAAAAACTCAACTCGTCGTGTTTGGAGGACAAAGAATGCTGAGTTGCATCCAAAGAACACCATACCTACTGTGAAGCATGGGGGTGGAAACATCATGCTTTGGGGCTGTTTTTCTGCAAAGGGACCAGGACGACTGATCCGTGTAAAGGAAAGAATGAATGGGGCCATGTATCGTGAGATTTTGAGTGAAAACCTCCTTCCATCAGCAAGGGCATTGAAGATGAAACGTGGCTGGGTCTTTCAGCATGACAATGATCCCAAACACACCGCCTGGGCAACGAAGGAGTGGCTTCGTAGAAGCATTTCAAGGTCCTGGAGTGGCCTAGCCAGTCTCCAGATCTCAACCCCATAGAAAATCTTTGGAGGGAGTTGAAAGTCTGTGTTGCCCAGCGACAGCCCCTAAACATCACTGCTCTAGAGGAGATCTGCATGGAGGAATGGGCCAAAATACCAGCAACAGTGTGTGAAAACCTTGTGAAGACTTACAGAAAACGTTTGACCTGTATCATTGCCAACAAAGGGTATATAACAAAGTATTGAGAAACTTTTGTTATTGACCAAATACTTATTTTCCACCATAATTTGCAAATAAATTCATTAAAAATCCTACAATGTGATTTTCTGGAATTTTTTTTCTCATTTTGTCTGTCATAGTTGACGTGTACCTATGATGAAAATTACAGGCCTCTCTCATCTTTTTAAGTGGGAGAACTTGCACAATTGGTGGCTGACTAAATACTTTTTTTCCCCACTGTATAATGCAGTTTAAAACCATGGTATTTCCATGATCCACATCTATACTATGGTATTATTTAGGTGCATGGCAGTACCATCATACTTCAAAGCTAAAACGATGGCCAAAAGTATGTGGATACCTGCTCATTGAACATCTCATTCCAAAATCATGGGCATTAATATGGAGTTGGTCCCCCCTTTGCTGCTATAATGGCCTCCACTCTTCTGGGAAGGCTTTCCACTAGATGTTGGAACATTGCTGCGGGGACTTGCTTCCATTCAGCCATAAGAGCATTAGTGAGGTCGGGCACTGATGTTAGGAGATTATTTTGATTTTTGATTTAACCTTTATTTAACCAGGAAGGGCTCATTGAGATTTGAAATCTCTTTTTCAAGAGCGTCCTGGCTAAGATAGGCAGCACCAAGTCATTACACAATTACAGACAGACAACATGAAAAACTACAAGTAATCTAGTAAACATCCATAGAAATCACAGGCGCATAACAAAATCATAAAACTGCAATTTAAAAACATTGACAGGTCAAGGAATCAGCCTCAAAATCCTTCATCAATGATTTAAAGACATAAATCGGGACAAGTTCTTCCAGTTTAAATGTATGTTGTAAGGCGTTCCAAGCCGATGGCGCAGAGTACATAAAAGCCCTTTAACCAAATTCAGTTCGGACATTTCGAACAGTTAGCAGGATAAAGTCCTGCGAACGAAGGGAGTACCCACCATATTTCTGAAGAATAAAAATGCCCAGATAAAATGGTAGTAAACCCAAAATAGCTTTGTAAATAAAAGTATACCAGTGACTGAGCCTACGAGTGACTAGAGAAGGCCAGCCAACCCTGGTATATAAAGTGCAATGGTGCGTAATGGTATTGCAGTGCAAAATATATCTCAATGCTCCATGATAAAGGGTGTCCATTGAACTGGAACACTGTGCGGAAGCATTCATATATAAAATATCTCCATAGTCTATAGTATAGGCATAAATGTAGCAGATACTAGCCTCCTTCTGGCTTCAAAAGAAAAACTGGCCTTATTCCTAAATTAAAATCCCAACTTCAGCTTCAATTTTTTTGTAAGTTGTTGTATATGCAATCTAAAAGAGAGGCTGTCATCAATTAAAATTCCAAGATATTTATATGAGGTTACAACCTCGATCTCATTGCCCTGACAGGTAGTAAATAGGTGAAAGGTTCAGAGGTCTATTTCTTGCTTTAGAACGCACCATTAGTTTAGTTTTGTCAGCATTGAGGATAAGCTTCAATTGACACAAGGTATGTTGAACAGTATAAAAAGCAGTTTGCAAGTTCTGGAAAGCTTTTGTGAAAGATTTACAACTGCGACCTGGCCAAGATAAAGCAAAGCAGTGCGATAAAAACAACAACAATACAGAGTTACATATGGAATAAACAAAACGTACAGTCAATAACACAATAGAAAATCTATATACAGTGTGTGCAAATGTAGTAAGTTATGGAGGTAAGGCAATAAATAGGCCATAGTGCAAAATAATTACAATTCAGTATTAACACTGGAGTGATAAATGTGCAGAAGATTATGTGCAAATAGAGATACTGGGGTGCAAATGAGCAAAATAAATAATAATGTAAATAATAATATGGGGATGAGGTAGTTGGGTGGGCTGTTCACCAATGAGCTAAGATAAGGCGGGGATTTGCCTAGAAGTGATTTATAGATGACCTGGAGCCAGTGGGTTTGGCGACGAATATGTAGTGAGGGCCAGCCAACGAGAGTGTACAGGTCACAATGGTGGGTAGTATATGGGGCTGTGATGACAAAACGGATGGCACTGTGATAGACTACATCCAATTTGCTGAGTAGAGTGTTGGAAGCTATTTTGTAAATTACATCACCGAAGTCAAGGATCGGTAGGATAGTCAGTTTTACGAGGGCATGTTTAGCAGCATGAGTAAAGGAGGCTTTGTTGCGAAATAGGAAGACGATTCTAGATTTAACTTTGGATTGGAGATGCTTAATGTGAGTCTGGAAGGAGAGTTTACGGTCTAACCAGACACCTAGGTATTTGTAGTTGTCCACATATTCTAAGTCAGACCCGCCGAGAGTAGTGATTCTAGTCGGGCGGGCGGGTGCAAGCAGCGTTCGATTGAAGAGCATGCATTTGGTTTTACTAGCGTTTAAGAGCAATTGGACGCTACGGGAGGAGTGTTGTATGGCATTGAAACTTGTTTGGAGGTTTATTAACACAGTGTCCAATGAAGGGCCAGATGAATACAAAATGGTGTCGTCTGCGTAGAGGTGTATCTGAAAGTCACCAGCAGCAAGAGCGACATCAGTGATATATACAGAGAATAGAGTCGGCCCAAGAATTGAACCCTGTGGCACCCCCATAGAGACTGCCAGAGGTCCAGACAACAGACCCTCCAATAAGAATGCAGTGATTTACAGAGTCAAAACCCTTGGCCAGGTCGATGAAGACGGCTGCACAGTACTGTCTTTTATCTATCGCGGTTATTATATCGTTTAGGACCTTGAGCGTGGCTGAGGTGCACCCATGACCAGCTCGGAAACCTGATTGCATAGCGGAGAAGGTACGGTGGGATTCGAAATGGTCGGTGATCTGTTTGTTAACTTGGCTTTCAAATACTTTCGAAAGGCAGGGCAGGATGGATATAGGTCTGTAACAGTTTGGATCTAGAGTGTCACCCCTTTTGAAGAGGGGGATGACCACAGCAGCTTTCCAATCTCTGGGGATCTCAGACGATACGAAAGAGAGGTTGAACAGGCTAGTAATATGGGTTGCGACAATTTCGACTGCTAATTTTAGAAAGAAAGGGTCCAGATTGTCTAGCCCAGCTGATTTGTAGGGGTCCAGATTTTGCAGCTCTTTCAGGACATCAGCTATCTGAATTTGGGTGAAGGAGAAGTGGGGGGTGCAGAGCTGGTGGCCGGGGTAGTGGTAGCCAGGTGGAAAGCATGGCCAGCCGTAGCAAAATGCTTATTGAAATTCTCGATTATCGTAGATTTATCAGTGGTGACAGTGTTTCCTAGCCTCAGTGCAGTGGGGTAGCTGGGAGGAGGTGCTCATATTCTCCATGGACTTTACAGTGTCCCAAAACCTTTTGGAGTTAGTGCTACAGGATGCACATTTCTGTTTGAAAAAGCTAGCCATTGTTTTCCTAACTGATTGTGTATATTGGTTCCTGACTTCCCTGAAAAGTTGCATATCGTGGGGGCTGTTCAATGCTAATGCAGTACGCCACAGGGTGTTTTTTGTGCTGGTCAAGGGCAGTCAAGTCTGGGGTGAACCAGGGGCTATATCTGTTCTTAGTTATGAATTTTTTGAATGGGGCATGCTTATTTAAAATGGAGAGGAAAGCACTTTTAAAGAACATCCAGGCATCCTCTACTGATGGAATGAGGTCAATATCCATCCAGGATACCCGGGCCAGGTCAATTAGAAAGGCTTGCTCGCTGAAGTGTTTTAGGGAACGTTTGACAGTGATGAGGGGTGGTCGTTTGAGCGCGGACACATTACGGATGCAGGCAATGAGGTAGTGATCGCTGAGATCCTGGTTGAAGACAGCGGAGGTGTATTTAGAGGGTAAATTAGTCAAGATGATATCTATGAGGGTGCCCATGTTTACAGATTTAGGGTTGTACCTGGTAGGTTCCTTGATAAATTGTGTGAGATTGAGGGCATCTAGTTTAAATTGTAGGACGGCCGGGGTGTTAAACATATCCCAGTTTAGGTCACCAAGCAGTACGAACTCTGAGGATAGATGGGGGGCAAGCAATTCACATATGGTGTCCAGGGCACAACTGGGGGCTGAGGGGGGTCTGTAGCAAGCGGCAACAGTGAGAGACTTATTTCTGGAAAGGTGGATTTTTAGAAGTATAAGCTCAAACTGTTTGGGCACAGACCTGGATAGTATGATAGAGCTCTGGAGTAGATTGCAACTCCGCCCCCTTTGGCAGTTCTATCTAGACGGAAAATGGGGCGGCAGGTAGCTTAGTGGTTAAGAGCGTTGTGCCAGTAACCGAAAGGTTGCTGGTTCTAATCCCCGAGCTGACTAGGTGAAAAATCTGGAGATGTGCCCTTGAGCAAGGCACTTAACGCTAATTACTCCTGTAAGTCGCTCTGGATACGAGTGTCTGCTAAATAAAATTAAAAATAAATAAAAAACATTGTAGTTAGGGATGGAAATTTCTGAATTTTTGGTGGCCTTCCTAATCCAGCTAACGCAGTGAATAACTCAAATTTAGGGAGGAGGCTTCTGATGGTAACATGCAAGAAACCAAGGCTTTTAAGTTTACAGAAGTCAACAAATGATAGCGCCTGGGGAGTAGGAGTGATACTGGGGGCTACAGGGCCTGGGTTAACCTCTACATCAACAGAGGAGGAATAGAATAAGGATACGGCTAAAGGCTTTAAGAACTGGTATTCTAGTGCGTTGGGTACAGAGAATAAACGGGGCAGATTTCCGGGCGTTGTAGAATAGATTCAGGGCATTATGTACAGACAAGAATGTGGAAGGAAAAGGTGGAGGTAAACCTAAGCATTGGGTAACGATGAAAGAGATAGCATCACTGGAGGCACCGATTGAGCCGGTCTCCGCGTGTATGGGGGGTGGGACAAATGAGCTATCTGAGGCAGGTTGAGCGGGACTGGGGGCTCTACAGTGAAATTGTACAATAAGAACTAACCCAAATAGCAATAGGCAAGGCATATTGACATGGGAGAGAGGCGTAATGCAATCACAGGTGTTATTCGAGAGAGCTAAGACAACAATTGGCAATGGCAATGAAAGTTTGGGCTGAGGCTAAACAGATAAACAGGATGGGGTACCGTGTAAAGGAACAGTCCAGCAGGCATCAGCTGTGTAGCTGAGTGATCATAAGGTCCAGTGAACAGCAATATGTAAGTCCGGGAGCAGTTTGTAGGCTGTTACAGCACAGGTGAGCAGGAGGCATGGCTGTTGATTGCGTGTGCTAGCGGGCCGGGGCTAGCAGATGGATCTTCGTGGTCGTCACAACGGGAAGCCTGTTGAAACCACATCAGACGATTACGTCGGCAGACCAGTCGTGATGGATCGGCGGGGCTCCGTGTCGACACTAGGAGGTCCCGTCTGGTTGACAGAGAGGTAGATAGCTGGGAGATGGGCCTGGCTCGAGGCTAGCTCAAGGCTAACTGGTGCGTCGGGACAGTGGTGATTAGCCAACAACAGCCATTCGGTTGCAGCTAGCTGGTGTTTTGGGACAATGGTGATTAGCCAACAACAGCCATTCGGTTGCAGCTAGCTAGTTGCGATGATCCAGTGTTAAGGTCGAGTGATTCAGTGAGTCGATATGCTCTGGGTCGATAGCACGCTGTGCAGACTGGCCGATAATTGTCCAGGCTAGAGCTGGCTGGTAGGTAGTGCAGGCCACGGACAGTGGTGAAGACCGCTAATGGTGGCTAATAGCAAGTAGCTAGTTAGCTGGCTAGCTGGCTAGTTTCAGCCGGAGGTTCTTGATAAAAGGAATAAAGAAATAATAGAATCCGTTCCACATTGGGTGAGGGGGGGTGCAGGAAAGTATATTTAGTTAAAGGATGGAAAGTGAGATAGAGAAATATATACGAAAAAAGACAAAAAACTAAAAAACTGGCTATTTACACAGATACACAACAGAATACACGACCGCACTGCTACGCCATCTTGGATCTTTATATAAATAGTGAATAAGAGGGGACCAAGTACAGAGCCCTGGGCACACCATTACAGACAGACAATTTAACAAATTGAGTGCACTGAGTTCTATCAGACAGATAGTTAGCAAACCATGCAACTGTATGCTCTGAAAGACCTACGTTCGACAATCTCTGCCTCAGTATAGCATGATCAACTGTATCAAAAGCCTTAGAGAGATCAATAAAAAGTGAGACACAGTGCTGTTTTTTGTCAAGGGCTTCAGTGATATAATTTAAAACCTTCATGGCTGCTGTAATTGTGCTATGCTTCTTCCTGAAGCCCGATTGGTACATTGATAAAATAGAGTTAGTATATAAAAACTATTTTAGCTGTTCACTAACAAGTGTTTCAAGTGGGGTGACAGCTTTGAGATTGGACTATAATTATTTAAAAGAGTTGGATCTCCCCCTTTTAAAAGTGGTAGGACAAATGCTGATTTCCAGATCCTTGGAATTTCATTACATTCCAGGGTTGGATTGAACAGATATGTAAGTGGTTCAGCTATGAAATCAGCTGCCAGTATTAAAAAGCAGGGATCAAGAAGATCAGGGCCTGCAGGTTCTCTCTGATCTAAGGAATTCAGGGCTTTATGTACCTCCTGCACTGAGAATGGCGAAAAGCTCAAAGTTGGACCAGCTCTCAGCGGTTCATCCACACAAGGTTGTACAGAGACAGATGATACTGAATCAAACAGCCTACCAGATTATACACAGTGCTCATTGAAACAATTCAGCATTTCAGTTTTCATATACAGCAACAGAGTCCTTCAATACACATGACGGTAATTCATTAACATTACTGTTACCAGACATAGACTTAATAGCCTTCCAAAACGTTCTAGGGTCATTCAGGTTATCAGTGGTAACCAACATAAAATATTTAGACTTGGCCTTCCTGAGAAGAGAATAACACTTGTTTCGTAGCTGCCTAAAAACAAGCCAATCAGCATCAGAACATGATTAGCTTGCTTTAGCCCAGGCTAGATTACGTTTGTGAATAATACAGGACAGCTCAGAAGAAAACCATGGATTATCCCGCCCTTTAAATCTGAACCTGTGGAATGGGGCATGTTTGTTTACTATTTGGAAAAAAAACATCCACATCAGGAAAGGGCCTTCCCCAAACTGTTGCCACAAAGTTGGAAGCACATAATCATCTAGAATGTCATTGTATGCTGTAACGTAAAAATGTCCCTTCACTGGAACTAAGGGGCTTAGCCAGAACCATGAAAAACAGCTCCAGACCATTACTCTCCTCCACCAAACTTTACAGTTGCACTATGCATTCTGGCAGGTAGCGTTCTCCTGGCATCCGCCAAACCCAGATTAGTCCATCAGACTGCCAGATGGTGAAGCGTGATTCATCACTCCAGAGAACGCGTTTCCACTGCTCTAGAGTCCAATGGCAGCGAGCTTTACACCATTCCAGCCGACACTTGGCATTGCGCATGGTGATCATAGTCCTGTGTGCGGCTGCTCAGCCATGGAAACCCATTTCATTAAGCTCCCGACAAACAGTTCTTGTGCTGACGTTGCTTCCAGAGGCAGTTTGGAACCTGGTAGTAAGTGTTGCAACCAAGGACAGAAGATTGTTACGCACTTCAGCACTTGGCAGTCCCGTTCTGTGAGCTTGTGTGGCCTAGACGTTTCCACTTCACAACAACTTACTGTTGACCGGGGCAGCTCTAGCAGGGCAGACATTTGACTGACTTGTTGGAACGGTGGCATCCTATGACGGTGCCACATTGAAAGTAACTAAGCTCTTCAGTGTCCACATACTTTTCCATGATTCAAATCGATACCATGGTATAAATGATGCAATACCATGGTAATATTTAGGTACAATGGCAGTACCATGGTAGTACCATCATACTTCAAGGCTAAAACCATGGTACATTTCCATGATTGAGACTATACCATGGTATAAGTGAAGTACCATAGTAGTACCATGGTAAATTTTTGTAAGGGTCCTATCCACTCACATAATTACTTCAATAAATCACATTAGCGTAGGGTGAGACACAGAGAGCAGCTGCAGAGCCCGTGGCCATCTTGGATGAGGTTTACCCTCCTCCTCTGCACTATCCATCTGTGTTAGCTACACTGGATATGTTACATTATACAGTTCAAACTCCATAAATTGTCACACCCTGATCTGTTTCACCTGTCTTGTGCTTGTCTCCACCCCCCACCAGGTGTCTCCTATTTTTCCCCATTATCCCCTGTGTATTTATACCTGCGTTTTCTGTTTGTCTGTTGCCAGTTCGTCTTGTTTTGTCAGGTCTTACCAGCGTGTTTCCCGTTTTCTCCAGTTCTCTAGTTCTGGTTTTCTAGTCTTCCCGATTCCGACCTTTCTGCCTGCCCTGACCCTGAGCCTGCCTGCCGTTCTGTCCCTTTTCGACTCTGCCTTGGACTACGAACCTCTGCCTGCCCTCGACCTGCCCTTTTGCCTTCCCCTTGGTTATAATAAATATTCTGAGAACCAAACCATCTGCCTCCTGTGTCTGCATCTGGGTCATATCCTGAGTCGTGATATAAATGTTAGTTTGAGATATGGTTCTAACGTGCACATAGATGGCATTAATATTCACTAGAGCTCAAGAATATCAGCACAAAAAAACATGAGAAAAAAAATACCTAAAATATCACTGGCCCGCCATGATATCACAGAAAACGTGTCATAATAACCATCTGAAATAATAATAATTAAACATACTAAAAATCATGTTTTATCTTTCCTGCACCAACACTCGCCCTTGTCTAGTCTTACTAGTACTGATTTTGCTGATAGCTGCTTTATTGAGGTAAGAAGGTACTTAATATGATTGTGATAGGTGGTTGTCTCACCTAGCTATTTTAAGTTGAATGCACTAACTGCAAGTCACTCTTGTTAAGTGTGTCTGCTAAATGACTAAAATGTAAATGTAAACTAGTGTACAGCAAGTTCTCTCCCTAAAATCCATCTTTGCTTTCACCCCCCAGCCTATTGCCTGGCTGCTGTGTTTCTGTTCTGTTCTCTTGGCTTGTCACACCTAATCATCCCCAGCTTCCAACTGACTCATTCATCCCCCTCCTCTCCCCTGTAACTATTCCCCAGGTCGTTGCTGTAAATTAGAATGTGTTCTCAGTCAACTTACCTGGTAAATAAGGGTTAAATAAAATAAATAAAGTCTACTGGGCCTGGTACATTTCCCCAGCAAAGACAGCGGAGGACTCTTGACATTTATGTAATTTAGTTAGTAGCCGTGCGGAGGGATGGGCAGGCTAGGGGGCTGCTGCTAGGGGGAGGGAGGGAGGGATGGTGAGAGGTCAGGATGTGCCAAGCCCAGAGGAGATGGAGAGCCCTAAGCGTCTGGCTGCCATGCGCCCCCTTGCTCCTCGTCACTCATCCCCCTGGCACACTGCTGGGCGCTGGGCTCACTACACATGATCTGTCATTTCCTTTGATGTGTCTCCTGCGGGACGGAGGGAGGGAGGGAGGGAGGGAGGGAGGGGGAACAGGCAGGCAGGAGGAGTAAACACCACCTGTTTACCACACGCTAGCTAACGCTAGGCTAGAGCAGAGCTAGGTACTGGAGCTGGCCTGGCTGACTGTCAGAATAACACACCACTAAACAAAGAGGAAAACACAAAGAGAAAAAATAAACAAATGGCATAGGAAGAAAGGGATGAGGGGGGATACAGGAGAGTGCCAGAGTATATTTGAGGGCCTAGGTTTTGAAATGTGTTTGAAGGTATCTTATGTTGTTTTATGGGTTGTGTTTTTCTGAAAACATGGTTATTATGAACAAGAGAGAGAGGGGAAACCCAGTGCTGTAGTTGACTGCAAACCAAGGGGAGCTGATTCCACTATATTTTATTCAATAATGGCAGTGGTTACACGAAACAAAGAAAAACAAGTGAATGAAATACATTAACCAAGATTATCACTATTAAAAATATTGAACCCCTGAAATACAAGTCCCCAGAGAGCCAGTCCACGGAGCATTGGCCGCTCCTAAGCTGATTCTTCACCTCTATTCGTTTTGCCCCACACCTGCTCCCCCTCTTATTTTTGAAAATAAAGCTCCCAATTAAATATGGAAATGTTAGTTTCAGAGACAGATACTCCACAGAGGGGGGTTGATGGCATGGAGGGAAGGTGGCACATTATGATTAATGTGACCTTATCTGGATTTGCACAAGGAGGCAGTGGGGTGGCTGAGCTGGAGATAGCGGGGGTGGAGGGGTGCAGGGGTGGAGGGGCCGGGGCGGAGGGGGCGGTGATGGAGGAGGCAGGGGTGGAGGTTGAGGGGGTGGATGGGGCAGAGTTGGAGGGTGCGGGGTGGAAGGGGCCTTGGTGGAGGTGGAGGGGGTGGAGGGGGCAGGGGTGGAGGTGGAGGGCTGCTTGTTCACATCACCCTGTTCTCTACAATTTTTTCGGGCCAGCCCCCCCGCCTCTCTCTCTCACCATCTCATATTTCTCTCCCTTCCCTCTCCCTCTTTCTCAGTCTTTCCTTTTTCCTCTCCCTCTTTTCCTAACAATACACCTTTCCCTCTCTCCCCCTCTCCCTCTGCCAGGCTGCTAGGTGCAATGTTCCTGTGTCGCCCCACCACTACCTGGCTTCATTCCAATGCTTTAAGTGAGTGCTATCTGTCAAGGCATGAATAATACAGCCCCAAGGCTGGTGGAAGGCTGGCGGAATCCAAATGAGCTATACATCAGGAAGAAAGCAGTAGACTTTAGCTCCAGAACACGCTCCCACCAAGACAGGCAATTACTCATCCCCAGCTGCAGCCATGGCAATCACTATCACAACCCCTGCACCCCTACACTCCACCACCCCCACCCCTACACCACACCACCACCACCACAAAACAAGCACCGCATCACCACTACCCCACCCCAAAACCAGCATATGGGATCGGGTGTATATACAGTACCAGTCAAAAGTTTGGACACACCTACTCATTCAAGGGTTTTTCTTTATTTTTATTATTTTTTACATTGTAAAATAATACTGAAGACATCAAAACTATGAAATAACACATATGGAATAATGTAGTAACCAAAAAAGTGTTAAACAAATCAAAATATATTTATAGATTCTTCAAATAGCCACCCTTTGCCTTGATGACAGCTTTGCACACTCTTGGCATTCTCTCAACAAGCTTCAGTATTATTCTACAATGTAAAAAATAGTAAAAATAAAGAAAAACCCTTGAATGAGTAGGTGTGTCCAAGCTTTTGACTGGTACGGTATATATATCATCATGACCACCTAATAATCCCCAGCTTCCAGTTGGCTCATTCATCCCCCCTCCTCTCCCCTGTAACTATTCCCCAGGTCGTTGCTGTAAATGAGAATGTGTTCTCAGTCAACTTACCTGGTAAAATAAGGGTCAATTATTTTATTTTTTACAGTAGATACAGTTGAAGTCGGAAGTTTACATACACTTAGGTTGGAGTCATTAAAACTCGTTTTTCAACCACTCCACACATTTCTTGTTAACAAACTATAGTTTTGGCAAGTCGGTTAGGACATCTACTTTGTGCATGACACAAGTAATTTTTCCAACAATTGTTTACAGACAGATTATTTCACTTATAATTCACTGTATCACAATTCCAGTGGGTCAGAAGTTTACATACACTAAGTTGACTGTGCCTTTAAACAGCTTGGAAAATTCCAGAAAATGATGTCATGGCTTTAGAAGCTTCTGATAGGCTAATTGACATCATTTGAGTCAATTGGAGGTGTACCTGTGGATGTATTTCAAGGCCTACCTTCAAACTCAGTGCCTCTTTGCTTGACATCATGGGAAAATCAAAAGAAATCAGCCAAGAACTCATAAAAATAATTGTAAACCTCCACAAGTCTGGTTCATCCTTGGGAGCAATTTCCAAACGCCTGAAGGTACCACGTTCATCTGTACAAACAATAGTACACAAGTATAAACACCATGGGATCATGCAGCCGTCATACCGCTCAGGAAGGAGACACGTTATGTCTCCTAGAGAAGAACGTACTTTGGTGCGAAAAGTGCAAATCAATCCCAGAACAACAGCAAAGGACCTTGTGAAGATGCTGGAGGAAACAGGTACAAAAGTATCTATATTCACAGTAAAACGAGTCCTATATCGACATAACCTGAAAGGCCGCTCAGCATGGAAGAAGCCACTGCTCCAAAACCGCCATTAAAAAGCCAGACTACACATGGGGACAAAGATCGTACTTTTGGAGAAATGTCCTCTAGTCTGATGAAACAAAAATAGAACTGTTTGGCCATAATGACCATCGTTATGTTTGGAGGAAAAAGGGGGTTGCTTGCAAGCCGAAGAACACCATCCCAACCGTGAAGCACGGGGGTGGCAGCGTCATGCTGTGGGGGTGCTTTGCTGCAGGAGGGACTGGTGCACTTCACAAAATAGTTGACATCATGAGGAAGGAAAATTATGTGGATATATTGAAGCAACATCTCAAGACATCAGTCAGGAAGTTAAAGCTTGGTCGCAAATGGGTCTTCCAAATGGACAATGACCCCAAGCATACTTCCAAAGTTGTGGCAAAATGGCTTAAGGACAACAAAGTCAAGGTATTGGAGTGGCCATCAAAAAGCCCTGACCTCAATCCTATTGAAAATGTGTGGGCAGAACTGAAAAAGCGTGTGCGAGCAAGGAGACCTACAAACCTGACTCAGTTACACCAGCTCTGTCAGGAGGAATGGGCCAAAATTCACCCAACTTATTGTGGGAAGCTTGTGGAAGGCTACCCAAAACGTTTGACCCAAGTTAAACAATTTAAAGGCAATGCTCCCGAATACTAATTGAGTGTATGTAAACTTCTGACCCACTGGGAATGTGATGAAAGAAATAAAAGCTGAAATAAATCATTCTCTCTACTATTATTCTGACATTTCACATTCTTAAAATAAAGTGGTGATCCTAACTGACCTAAGACAGGGAATTTTTACTAGGATTAAATGTCAGAAATTGTGAAAAACTGAGTTTAAATGTATTTGGCTAAGGTGTATGTAAACTTCAGACTTCAACTGTAAGTATTCACACCACTGAGGCAATACATGTTAGAATCACCTTTGGCAGCGATTACAGCTGTGAGTCTTTCTGGGTAAGCCTCTAAGAGCTTTGCACACCTGGATTGTACATTATTGTCAAAAAAAAGAATAGCTCTGTCAAGTTGTTTGTTGATCATTGCTAGACAGCCATTTTCTTGCCATAGATTTTCAAACCGATTTAAGTCAAAACTGTAACTACGCCACTCAGGAACATTCAATGTCGTCTTGGTAAGCAACCCCAGTATATATTTGGCCTTGATGTTTTAGGTTATTGTCCTGCTGAAAGGTGAATTTGTCTCCCAGTGTCTGTTGGAAAGCAGACTGAACCAGGTTTTCCTCTAGGATTTTGCCTGTGCTTAGCTTTATTTCCCCCCCCTAATAACCTCCCTAGTCCATGCCGATGACAAGCATACACTTAACATGATGCAGCCAACCCTATGCTTGAAAATATGAAGAGTGGTAGTCGGTGATGTGTTGTGTTGGATTTCCCCAAACATAACGTTTGTATTCAGGACATGAAGTTAATTTCTTTGCCACATTTTTTGCTGTATTACTTTAGTACCTTATTGCAAACAGGATGCATGTTTTGGAATATTTTTATTCTGTACAGGCTTCCTTCTTTTCACTCTGTCATTTAGGTTAGTATACAGCTTTCATTTTTAACTAATTTGTAAACATTTCTAAAAACATAATTCCACTTTGACATTATGAGGTATTGTGTGTAGGCCAATGACAAACAATTTCAATTTGATCCATTTTAAGTTCAGGCTGTAACACAACAAAATGTGGAAAAGGTCAAGGGGTGTGAATACTTTCTGAAGGCACTAATATGTATATATATATTTATATACATTTGTTACATACAGTATATTCATAAATAGATGATAAAGACAGAAATGCTATCTTATCATAATGAAGCATCAATTAAACATGATTTATTTATTTAACCTTTATTTAACTAGGCAAGTCAGTTAAGAATAAATTCTTATTGACAATGACGGCCTACCAAAAGGCAAAAGGCCTCCTGCGTGGATGGGGGCTGGGATATTTTTTTATTTAAATATAGGACAAAACACACATCACGACAAGAGAGACACCACAACGCTACATAAAGAGAGACCTAAGACAACAACATAGCATGGCAGCAACACATGACAACACAGCATGGTAGCAACACGACATGAAAACAACATGGTAGCAGCACAACATGGCAGCAGCACAACATGGTAGCAGCACAAGACATGGTACAAACATTATTGGGCACAGACAACAGCACAAAGGCAAGAAGGTAGAGACAACAATACATCATGCGAAGCAGCCACAACTGTCAGTAAGAGTGTCCATGATTGAGTCTTTGAATGAAGAGATGGAGATAAAACTGTCCAGTTTGAGTGTTTTTTGCACCTCGTTCCAGTCGCTAGCTGCAGCGAACTGAAAAGAGGAGCAACCCAGGGATGTGTGTGTTTTGGGGACCTTTAACAGAATGTGACTGGCAGAACAGGTGTTGTATGTGGAGGATGAGTGCTGCAGTAGGTATCTCAGATAGGGGGGAGTGAGGCCGAAGAGGGTTTTATAAATAAGCATCAACCAGTGGGTCTTGTGACGGGTATTCAGAGATTTGTCACGGTTTCGGCCGAGGCTGCCTCTCTCCCTTGTTCGGGCAGGTTTCGGCGTTCGTCGTCTCCGGAATTCTAGCTGCCACCGTTATATGTTCCATGTTTCCTGTTTGATTAGTTTTGTCTGTTAGCCACACCTGTCTTGTGTTAAGTCTCATTAAGCACCCTATTTAGTTTCCTTGTTGTTAGTGTTGTGTTGTGTGTAATTGTTTCGTGTCAGGTGTTTGTGCGTTACCCGTGTTTCGGTACGCCAGTTACTATTTGCTTCCTCCTCGGTTGAGGAGAGTTTTTGCGCCCTGTGTTTGTGCGCTCGTGTTTGACGCCTGTGTGCGTCTGTTTGGCCTCAGGCCGTTTTTGGATTATTTTGCTCACTAGTAAAGTCTTGTTGGACTGTACATCTGCTTCTGCGCCTGATTCCACACCACACCATTTAAACACCGTGACAGAATTACACACCCGACATGGAATCAGCAGGAGCCGAAGCAGCCCCGACGAGACTGGAGGTCCAGGTTCGGGAACAACAGGACCAGATACAGCAGATGGGGACCGCCCTGCAGGAGGTGATCACCACGCTCCGAGGCTGGGGAGCGCCTCCACCACCTCCCTCACTGCCAGCACCATCGGCCAGCCCGCCCATTCCAGCGCCAGAACCCCGAGGAATCCGACTCTCTCTCCCGAGGGCCTCACGACGGAACCGCGGCTGGGTGTCAGGGATTCCTCCTCCAGGTGGAGCTGTACCTGGCCACCGTACACCCGGCACCCTCGGGGCATGAGAGCGTGTCCGCCCTGATCTCCTGCCTGTCCGGGAAGGCGTTGGAATGGGCCAACGCGGAGTGGAGGAAGATCGACGCCGAGACGATCACCTACAACGAGTTCTCCCGCCGCTTCAAGGCGGTGTTTGACCATCCCCCGGAGGGGAAAGCGGCGGGGGAGCGTCTGGTCTTCCTCCGGCAGGGGAGGAGGAGTGCCCAAGAATTCGCTCTTGAATTCCGTACTCTGGCGGCAGATGCAGGGTGGAATGAGCGGGCCCTCGTCGATCTATACCGATGCAGCCTACGAGAGGACGTCCGTCGGGAGCTGGCTTGTAGGGACACCAGTCTCTCTTTCGACCAGCTGGTCGACATGTCCATCAGGCTGGATAACCTATTGGCCACCCGCGGACGTCCTGAGGGGTCCGTCCATTTCACCCTCCAGCGCCTCCGAGCCGTGTCCTATGGAGCTCGGGGCGCTGGCGCTAGAGAGAGGAGGAGTCGGTTGGTTAGGGGGTCCATCCACTGCACCAACTGTGGTCGGGGAGGACACACCGCGGCTAGGTGCTGGGGATGGCCTCCTAGGGGGGATGACGACGGGTCCCGCACTGGGGATTCCCTCCAGGTGAGTAGGCGCCCCACTCACCCAGAGCTCACTGTTGCCCATTTTTGGATGCCTGTGCGTTTTCCACAGGTAGCACCTCATTCCCAGCATAAGGCGCTGGTAGATTCAGGCGCGGCTGGGAATTTTATTGATAAAAAGTTTTGTTTAGCGTTAGGGATTCCCCTTATTCCTGTTGATGTTCCTTTCCCGTTCATGCCCTAGATAGTGCGTCCGTTGGGTACGGGCTTAATCAGGGAGGTCACGGCGCCACTTAGGATGTGTGCGCAGGGGAATCATCAGGAGATGATTCAGCTGTTCCTGATTGACTCTCCTGCGTATCCGGTGGTGCTGGGCATGCCCTGGTTGAGTACCCATAACCCAGCTATTTCGTGGCAGGAGAGGGCTCTGATGGAGTGGTCTGCTCAGTGTGTGGGTAGATGTTTGGGCGTTTCCGTAGGGGCTACCTCGGTGGAGAGTCCAAACCAGGTGCCCGCATTGCACGTTCCCCCTGAGTATGGGGATTTGGCTATTGCGTTTAGTAAGGCGAGGGCGACGCGGTTGCCACCCCATAGGCAGGGAGATTGTGCGATAGACCTCCAGGCAGGAGCTGCGCTCCCACGGAGCCATGTGTATCCTCTGTCTCAGGAGGAGAAGAAAGCTATGGAGATTTACATAGACAAATCTCTGAGACAAGGATACATACGGCCTTCCACTTCCCCTGCGTCCTCGAGTTTCTTTTTTGTGAAGAA
The DNA here is from genome assembly GCF_020615455.1 of Coregonus clupeaformis. Lineage (NCBI taxonomy): Eukaryota > Metazoa > Chordata > Actinopteri > Salmoniformes > Salmonidae > Coregonus > Coregonus clupeaformis. Next base: position 310,935 of record NC_059216.1, on the reverse strand, counting down.
AAAGGATGGTGGTTTGCGCCCGTGCATCGATTACCGTGGTCTCAATCAGATTACGGTGAAGTACAGTTATCCACTCCCGCTGATTGCGACCATGACTGAGTCGTTGCATGGGGCGCGTTTCTTCACGAAATTAGATCTCAGGAGCGCGTACAACTTGGTGCGCATCAGGGAGGGTGATGAATGGAAGACAGCCTTTAGTACCACCTCGGGCCATTACGAGTATTTGGTCATGCCATACGGGTTGATGAACGCTCCGTCAGTTTTCCAATCATTCGTGGATGAGATCTTCAGGGACATGCAGGGGCAGGGGGTGGTTGTGTACATTGATGACATTCTCGTGTACTCGCCTACCCGTGTCGAGCATGTGGCCCTGGTGCGTAGAGTGTTGCGGAGGCTGGTGGAGCACGACCTGTATGTGAAGGCAGAGAAGTGTCTGTTTTTCCAGGAGTCGGTCTCCCTTTTTGGGTTATCAGTTGTCTGCGTCAGGGGGTGAAGATGGAGGTAGACCGGGTGTCGGCCGTGCGTAATTGGCAAACACCAACCACTGTGAAGGAGGTGCAGCAGTTTTTGGGGTTTGCAAATTACTACAGGAGGTTTATCCGGGGTTTTGGACAGGTGGCAGCTCCCATCACGTCTCTGTTGAAGGGGGTCCGGTGCGTCTGCAGTGGTCGGCCGAGGCGGACAGGGCGTTTGGGAGGCTGAAGGACCTGTTTACCTCGGCCCCGGTGCTGGCGCATCCGGATCCCTCTTTGCCGTTCCAGGTAGAGGTGGACGCGTCAGAGGCCGGTTTAGGAGCCGTGCTTTCACAACGGTCTGGCGCGCCACCCAAACTCCGCCCCTGTGCTTTTTATTCTAAGAAGCTCAGTCCGGCGGAGCGGAACTATGACGTAGGGGACAGGGAGCTGTTAGCCGTGGTACAGGCTCTAAAGGTGTGGAGGCACTGGCTTGAGGGGGCTCAACACCCTTTCCTCATTTTGACGGACCACCGTAACCTGGAGTACATCCGGGCGGCGAGGAGGCTGAACCCTCGCCAGGCAAGATGGAGTATGTTCTTGACCAGGTTTTCTTTTAAAATCACGTACATCCCTGGGTCACAGAATGGCAAGGCAGATGCGCTGTCTCGGCGGTATGACACGGAGGAGAGGTCCGTGGAGCCCACTCCCATACTGCCTGAGTCGTGTCTGGTGGCACCGGTAGTGTGGGAGGTCGATACTGAACTCGAGCGGGCGTTACGCACCGACCCTAGTCCACCACAGTGCCCGGAGGGTCGGAAGTACGTTCCGCTCGAGGTTCGGGATCGATTGATCTATTGGGCTCACACGTCACCCTCCTCTGGACATCCGGGTATCGGCCGGACAGTGCACTGTCTTAGTGCCAAGTACTGGTGGCCCACGTTGGCAAGGGATGTGAGGGTTTATGTTTCCTCCTGCTCGGTGTGCGCCCAGTGTAAGGCGCCTAGACATCTGCCTAGGGGTAAGTTGCTACCCCTGCCCGTTCCCACAACGACCATGGTCCCACCTCTCGGTGGACTTTATAACAGACCTTCCCCTCTCCCAAGGGAATACTACTATCCTGGTCGTTGTGGACCGGTTCTCTAAGGCCTGTCGTTTGCTCCCCATGCCGGGTCTTCCTACTGCCCTACAAACTGCCGAGGCACTGTTCACCCATGTGTTCGGAACTACGGGGTACCCGAGGACATTGTGGCTGATCGGGGTCCCCAATTCACCTCCAGAGTCTAGAGAGCGTTTATGGAGCGGTTGGGGGTCTCGGTGAGCCTCACCTCGGGTACCACCCGGAGAGTAATGGGCAGGTGGAACGCGTAAACCAGGATGTGGGTAGGTTTCTCAGAACATACTGCCAGGACCGGCCGGAGGAGTGGTCAAGGTACGTTCCCTGGGCCGAGATGGCCCAGAATTCCCTACGCCATTCCTCCACTAACCTAACTCCATTTCAATGTGTGTTAGGTTACCAGCCGGTTCTGGCACCCTGGCAGCAGAGCCAGATCGAGGCTCCTGCGGTGGATGAGTGGGCGCGGCGCTCGGAGGAGACTTGGAACGCTGCACACGTCCACCTGCAGCGGGCCCTCCGACGTCAGAAGGCGGCGCTGATCTCCACCGCAGTGAGGCACCGGTGTACGCACCTGGTGATCGAGTCTGGCTCTCTACCAGAAACCTGCCCCTCCGCCTGCCCTGTCGGAAACTGGGTCGGCGGTTTGTAGGGCCATTTAAAGTCCTGAGAAGGTTGAACGAGGTATGTTATAGATTACAGCTACCTGTGGAGTATAAGTGTATTAACCCCTCGTTCCATGTGTCCCTTCTCAGGCCGGGTGGTAGCGGGCCCGCTCCAAGAAAATGAGATAGGGGAGACTCCCCCGCCCCCATTGGACATTGAGGGCGTACTCCGTGAGGTCCATCTTGGATTCGAGACGTCGGATGGGGGGTCTCCAGTATCTAGTGGAGTGGGAGGGGTACGGTCCGGAGGAGCGGTGCTGGGTGCCGAGGAGAGACATTTTGGACCCGTCGCTCCTGACGGAATTCCATCGGGGGTATCCGACGCGCCCTGCTCCACGTCCTCCGGGTCGTCCCCAAGGCCGGAGTCGGCGCACGTCTGGAGCCGCGCGTCAAGGGGGGGGTACTGTCACGGTTTCGGCCGAGGCTGCCTCTCTCCCTTGTTCGGGCAGGTTTCGGCGTTCGTCGTCTCCGAATTCTAGCTGCCACCGTTATATGTTCCATGTTTCCTGTTTGATTAGTTTTGTCTGTTAGCCACACCTGTCTTGTGTTAAGTCTCATTAAGCACCCTATTTAGTTTCCTTGTTGTTAGTGTTGTGTTGTGTGTAATTGTTTCGTGTCAGGTGTTTGTGCGTTACCCGTGTTTCGGTACGCCAGTTACTATTTGCTTCCTCCTCGGTTGAGGAGAGTTTTTGCGCCCTGTGTTTGTGCGCTCGTGTTTGACGCCTGTGTGCGTCTGTTTGGCCTCAGGCCGTTTTTTGGATTATTTTGCTCACTAGTAAAGTCTTGTTGGACTGTACATCTGCTTCTGCGCCTGATTCCACACCACACCATTTAAACACCGTGACAAGATTACCCGTTTACAGAGGAGTATAGAGTGCAGTGATGTGTCCTATAAGGAGCATTGGTGGCAAATCTGACGGCCGAATGGTAAAGAACATCTCGCCGGTCGAGAGCACCCTTACCTGCCGATCTATAAATTACATATCCGTAATCTAGCATAGGTAGGATAGTCATCTGAAAATGGGTTGGTTCGGCAGCTTGGGTGAAAGAGGAGCGATTACGATAGAGGAAACCAAGTCTAGATTTAACCTTAGCCTGCAGTTTTGATATGTGCTGAGAGAAGGACATTGTACTGTCTAGCCATACTCCCAAGTACTTGTATGAGGTTACTACCTCAAGCTCTAAACCCTCAGAGGCAGTAATCACACCAGTGGGGAGAGGGGCATTCTTCTTACCAAACCCCATGACCTTCGTTTTGGAGGTGTTCAGAGCAAGGTTAAGGGCAAAGAAAGCTTGTTGGACACTAAGAAAGCTTTGTTGTAGAGTGTTAAACACAAAATCCGGGGAGCGGCAGGTTGAGTATAAGATTGTATCATCTACATATAAATGGATGAGAGAGCTTCCTACTGCCTGAGCTATGTTGTTGATGTAAATTGAGAAGAGCGTGGGGCCTAGGATCGAGCCTTGGGGTACTCCCTTGGTGACAGGCAGTGGCTGAGACAGCAGATGTTCTGACTTTATACACTGCACTCCTTGAGAGAGGTAGTTAGCAAACCAAGCCAAAGACCACTCAGAGACACCAATATTCCTTAGTAGTGGAAAGAGAGGTCTGTAGGTGCAGTAGATGTGTATGAAGCTATGAGAGTGCCACGGAGACAGTATGGCCGATGGGATGATGACCCCAGCCAGACAACATACCACCACCACCTCCACCACTGAGCTACAGGCCAAATTAGTGAACAGTTGAGCCACAATAAATCGTATCATCTATTGATAGACAAGGTCCATTAAACACCAGGCTTCAAAAAATCAAATCAAATTTGCCACATGCGCTTAATACAACAGGTGCTTACTTACAAGCCCTTAACCAACAATGCAGCTTTTAAGAAACTGAAAAAAAAGTGTTAAGTAAAAAATAGATAAGTAAAATAGATAAGTGGATGGTGACAGTCACCACCCACCATAACAACACACATGTAGAAGGGGACCACATATATCAGACAAATACAGTATATTGCCTGTATGGTGTATATCTAATTAGTTAGCATTGAGGCATGAGTAAGTAAGCGTGTTAACCTATCCATCATCGGCTAATCATTTGTTAGCGTAGCACAGGATGTAATTATCTTGTGCTAGGCCAGGGTTTCCCAAACTCGGTCCTGGCCACACACCCCCCCCTGGGTGCACGTTTTGGTTTTTGCCCTAGCACTACACAGCTGATTCAAATAACCAACTAATCTTAAAGCTTTGATTATTTGAATCATCTGTGTAGTGCTAGGGCAGGTAGTAATAGTCACGTAGGCCTGGAGGGAGGGAACAATGCAACTCCAAGTCAATCACACTTCTGTGAAATCAAACTGTCCACTTAGGAAGCAACACTGATTGACAATACATTTCACATGTTGTTGTGCAAATGGAATAGACAACAGGTGGAAATTATAGGCAATTAGCAAGACACCCCCAATAAAGAAGTGGTTCTGCAGTTGGTGACCACAGACCACTTCTCAGTTCCTATGCTTCCTGGCTGATGTTTTGGTCACTTTTGAATGCTGGCGGTGCTTTCACTCTAGTGGTAGCATGAGACGGAGTCTACAACCCACACAAGTGGCTCAGGTAGTGCAGCTCATCCAGAATGGCACATCAATGCGAGCTGTGGCAAGAAGGTTTGCTGTGTCTGTCAGCGTAGTGTCCAGAGCATGGAGGCGCTACCAGGAGACAGGCCAATACATCAGGAGACGTGGAGGAGGCCGTAGGAGGGCAACAACCCAGCAGCAGGACCGCTACCTCCGCCTTTGTGCAAGGAGGAGCAGGAGGAGCACTGCCAGAGCCCTGCAAAATGACCTCCAGCAGGCCACAAATGTGCATGTTTCTGCTCAAACGGTCAGAAACAGACTCCATGAGGGTGGTATGAGGGCCCGACGTCCACAGGTGGGGGTAGTGCTTACAGCCCAACACCGTGCAGGACGTTTGGCAATTGCCAGAGAACACCAAGATTGGCAAATCGCCACTGGCGCACTGTGCTCTTCACAGATGAAAGCAGGTTCACACTGAGCACATGTGACAGACGTGACAGAGTCTGGAGACGCCGTGGAGAACGTTCTGCTGCCTGCAACATCCTCCAGCATGACCGGTTTGGCGGTGGGTCAGTCATGGTGTGGGGTGGCATTTCTTTGGGGGGCCGCACAGCCCTCCATGTGCTCTCCAGAGGTAGCCTGACTACCATTAGGTACTGAGATGAGATCCTCAGACTCCTTGTGAGACCATATGCTGGTGCGGTTGGCCCTGGGTTCCTCCTAATGCAAGACAATGCTAGACCTCATGTGGCTGGAGTGTGTCAGCAGTTCCTGCAAGAGGAAGGCATTGATGCTATGGACTGGCCCGCCCGTTCCCCAGACCTGAATCCAATTGAGCACATCTGGGACATCATGTCTCGCTCCATCCACCAACGCCACGTTGCACCACAGACTGTCCAGGAGTTGGCGGATGCTTTAGTCCAGGTCTGGGAGGAGATCCCTCGGGAGACCATCCGCCACCTCATCAGGAGCATGCCCAGGCGTTGTAGGGAGGTCATACAGGCACGTGGAGGCCATGCACACTACTGAGCCTCATTTTGACTTGTTTTAAGGACATTACATCAAAGTTGGATCCGCCTGTAGTGTGGTTTTCCACTTTAATTTTGAGGGTGACTCCAAATCCAGACCTCCATGGGTTGATACATTTGATTTCCATTGATAATATTTGTGTGATTTTGTTGTTAGCACATTCAACTATGTAAAGAAAAAAGTATTTAATAAGATTATTTCATTCATTCAGATCTAGGATGTGTTGTTTAAGTGTTCCCTTTATTTTTTTGAGCAGTGTAATAACACCAGTCATTTGCTTGTTACCTCGGCTGCCATCAATTATTCACAATTCACAGATTTACTCATCATTCATTTATGGAGCATATTGTGCAGCCCAGAAACGAAATGCCACCCAAAACATCACTGTCAGAAGAGAGAGTTCCCTCGGTGTGTGTATGTGTGTGTGTGTATGTGTGTGTGTGTGTGTGTGTGTGTGTGTGTGTGTGTGTGTGTGTGTGTGTGTGTGTGTGTGTGTGTGTGTGTGTGTGTGTGTGTGTGTAGGTGTGTGTGTGTGTGCTATCTCAGAGGACTGAATGTGGCCTATTTCTGTTCTACCTTTGGATGCATGCAGTAGGTGGGTTTCTTACTGAGTAAAAAATACTGGATATGGTGGAGTGTCTCGAACCTACCACTTTGACTCAGTAGCTGCCTGGTAAACTGTCCCTCAAAAAATCATGTAGACAACTTTTAAGTGTTATCTTACTCCAACTCTCTTCACAATAGTGATGGGGGGAAAATTGATAGAGTTACATATTGCGATATTATTTTTGACGATATATCGCAATATTATTTTTGACAATAGCATTTTTGACAATATTGCTCTATTCATTCTGAGCTAGTCTGTATTTTTCTGTCATAGCTTGTTCTCCATCTTATTTTTATATAGTGAGCTAACTTGTTTTCTGCACTTTTATTTCCATGACTGATCAAAACTCGTTTTCTCATGGCTTTCTCTTGTCCTTCTGCAGCAGACATATGGTGAGCAATATGTTTGTGTCACGAATGTTGAGAGACGGGTCGGACCAAGGTGCAGCGTAAAAAGCGTACATGTTTATTAAATCAAATAAACATTCAACAAAACAACGTAACGTGAAGTCCAAAGGGCTATACACATACCAACCTAACAGGAAACAAGATCCCACAACTAAGGTAGGCAAACAGGCTACTTCAGTATGATCCCCAATCAGAGACAACGAGCGACAGCTGTCTCTGATTGGAAATCACACCCGGCCAAACATAGACACACAACCTAGAACTGAAACAAAGAAATAGACTAACTAGAACGTAAACATAGAATATATAACATCGGCACCTAAGCATACTGATAATATCGCATCATGAGGACCCTGGCAATTCCCAGCTCTACTTCATAGATCTTCCTCCATTACAGTTCTACCTCCATTCCACTTCCTGATTGTGTTAGTGTAAAGCAGGGATCATCAACTAGATTCAGCCGCGGGCCAATTTTTTCTTAAACAGATGGTCAGGGGGCCGGAACATAATGACGAATAATTTGTAGACTGCAAATTGACCGCAAGAAGCACAAATAGATATCATATTTGAATAAAACATAATCATTTCAAGCCTTGCTTACATTTGTATATGATCACATACATCTCTCTATTATGTGTGGGAATACTTTGGAACTTTATTCCTAAATTAAAATCACTTGGAGCTGATTTGCTGGTGTTTTTACAGTCTTTTTTTATGTCCAACAATAATTTTCTGGTGTTTTCAGAAAACTTGGGGGGCCAAATAAAATCACCCGCGGGCCGCCAGTTAGGGAACCCTGGTATATAGCCTGTGAGGTATCACAGAGTGGGACTCCTGTGGCCAGTCACACAGCCATTAATCTCTCCTTCCACTCACTAATTGGGCTTTATAGCCTCTCCTTCCTTCACCACTTTTTAGAGGGGCTGAAAAACAGCCTGGGCTGAACTGAGAGCATTTATCTGACTTAATGCCTCCACAGGGACCTGCAACAGGTTTACAGATCATCCCGCCATCCCCTCTCTCCTATCAGAGTGAAGGAGTAGGTATGAGAAGCAGCTAGCTAGAGGATGTTCAGTTCCACGGGATATACTGGTTCCCTTCACAGTGGTGTGAAATCAGTACAATGTCGATTGTATTTCAGCCATGATGTTCTTGCTGATTAAATTGTTGGGTTTGAGTGGCTACTCAGGGAGGTTTGCTGCTCTGGACTGTGAAGAAGGCTGTGTGTGTGCATGTGTGTCTTGGTAGAGACATGAAGGGTCTCAGCTGTGGGCTCTCTCCCACTCTAGGGCTCTCTCGCCTGTTATTGGAGGATCTTCGAATCAGAGGCAGACAGGCACTCGATGTGTGTGTGTGTTCGTGTGTGTGTGTGTGTGTGTGTGCGTGTGTATGTGTATGTGTGTGGAATGTTTTTTTGTGTGTGTTTATTACTAGGTGTGTGCAGAGGTGATTAAATGGACTGTATTTGCATAAATGTTCTACATATGCGGATTAGTGAATGATTGGGTATGATTGATAGGTAAAAACACCATGTGAGTGTGATGAAATGCTAATACTTTATGATTAGAACTGTGTGTGTGTGTGTGTATGTGTGTGTGTGTGTGCGTTACTCATGCTCTCATCATCTTTGTGCACTGTGGACCCCAAGCGGTTCAACCACTGCTTCTCATCTCACATCCATTCTTTATTCATCATACCTCCCTCCCTCCCTCCCGCCCTCCCTCTGAGTTAGAGGTCCTTCCTAAGGTGTAATTTAGCTGCCACTGCTCTGTAATTCCAGCCGTGGCCCAGAGGGGCGTGTCCACCCCCGACACCACAGACAGTATCTGTCAATCAACCTTCCAGCCAGTAAATGGGTTCAAAGTGAGAGTCATTATTAAGTATGGCCTGAGTGGGCTGAATCTACTGCCCTGCCCTGATGCCTTGGCAGGTTCACGCCATGAAAACTGCTGCTTCTGGTTTCTTCATAGATAATTAATGCGTAATGAATTGTCACAAAAACTCTATGCACACTCTCAGAGAGAGGAAAAAGAAACTGAACTAACATATGTATTTTCAATAAAATAGGAGGAAAAACGTTGATTTACTTTCTTAGCAGCAAAGGGACTTTCATCAAATCCCTGGACGTCATGTTAACAGCATCAGCTTATAATGCTTGGTCTAATAGAACACTGTCTAGTGATGTTTAGTCACACTAAGAGTGCGTTAGAGAACCCTGCTGTACTCCTGTTGTCTTAACTACCCCAGCCAGCCAATTATCTATCAGTGTTGAGACATGATGAGAGTTGACCAATCTAAAACGGCTGGCCAAACTATCCTGCCATTGGCCTGTTATTATTGCCATCCAATATGCCCATCCCAGTAACCTCTAACCAAAGATACATCTGTTGGAATGACATTATTACACTTGGTCAGCTCCGTGAAAAACTCCTGATCCCGCAGGGATATAACAGATCCATTGAAGCCCAGTCATTTCATACACATAGGCTACAGACAGACAGAGACCATGGTTTACTGGGACTGCATGGAACCATCTGCCAGGGTGTGTGAACAGTCTTATGCATTTCTGGGTCTGCAGCACACATTCAAAAGCTGTGTGAATTGCATTGAGCGCAACAAGAGGAGAGAGGATATCACTGGCACGCCTGTGCAGAGAGCGGAGAAAGGGACTAATTAACATATGAAGGATCCCACCTTCTTAGATCTTCTGTCGGATAGTCAGAACACTTAATAAGTAAGTATGCAAATGAGCGAGGCACCATCTGAAGGAGAAATTAGCTGCCGGAGATTGACGAACGTGAGAGAGAATGAGAGAGAGGGAGAGGGGGTGAGAGCGGGGAGATGGGGGAGAGAGAGAGAGAGAGAAGAGAAAAGAGGGGAGTGAGAGAGAGGAGAGAGAGAGAGAGAGAGAGAGAGGAGAGAGAGAGAGAGAGAGAGAGAGAGAGAGAGAGAGAGAGAGAGAGAGAGAGAGTGTGTAAATAAAACAAGAGAGTGTTTGAGCAAGGCAGTCTTAGCCAGGTGTGCTGATGGTTTGTTTTATTTATCTTGAATTATCCGTTGAGCAAAGCACTGGCTGGTGGGATAGACACGTCACAATGAGAAGAGGAGTCGTTGTCTTTTCTTTGTTTGTGAGAGAGAAAGAAAGATAAAGAGAGAGAGAAAAGAGAGATGCATGGCTATGCTGCGTTCTCCATACTCTCCCTCCTCTCTCTCTCACTCTCACTCGCTCTGAGCTGATATAAAGATCAATATGGTACAGAGCTATGCTGTCTATCAACTATACAGTGACGTCCAAGATGGCTGCCAGGCCTAAGCCAGCGGGACGCCAGCCTCTGAGGGGGTTTGAGTAATGAACCCATCCATACAAGGGCAAGTAATTATAACACAGACGGATTTCTCTATCTCTCACACACAAAGTCTGGCACGTGACCAGTGTGGGAGATTTCTCTATCTCTCACACACAAAGTCTGGCACGTGACCAGTGTGGGAGATTTCTCTATCTCTCACACACAAAGTCTGGCACGTGACCAGTGTGGGAGATTTCTCTATCTCTCACACACAAAGTCTGGCACGTGACCAGTGTGGGAGATTTCTCTATCTCTCACACACAAAGTCTGGCACGTGACCAGTGTGGGAGATTTCTCTATCTCTCACACACAAAGTCTGGCACGTGACCAGTGTGGGAGATTTCTCTGGGAAATCTTAGTGTGTGTGTGTGTGTGTATGTGTGTGTGTGTGTGTGTGTGTGTGTGTGTGTGAACGCACACAGGTGTGTACGCACACACGTGTGTGTGACTTACGAATAGTTAAGTTCGGGATTCACCAACACGGCCATCACATTCCACAACGATGTTAAATAATTAAAATGTTGAATTAACTGGATCATTTCCTGCACGGCCATGCTTTAGCTCTGACACCGGCGATTAAAGCTTACTCTAAAACAACTCCTCTCTCATTTCACTAACCAGAGGAGAGAGGAAACTTGTGTCTCAACATGGATGGAGTTAGAAGAGGTAGCTAGTAAAGACAGTTCAAAAGGACAGTATGCACATCCAAAACTGTACACATGTGCAGGGAACAACAATTCCACAGGGAAAGCTGATAAATACCCACCAACATAATACTGCATAGTTTTATCAGGCCTAACTAAGGTTTAATAATGATACACCTTCCTCAATTGTTTAGAAATTTTCAGCCGAAGAGGAGAGAACTACTCTGCCTGTATTTAGTAAGCTAGAAATACATATTTACTCTAACAAATCTTCTGTTGATGTGATCAGTCTGAACAAGTCTGTTGTAATATCATAATGATCCATAAGCATAGTGTTTGTAATGATACGGTACCAACGTAGGACAACCACAAGCTAGTTAGCATACATCAGTGGTCACCAACCTTTTCTGAAGCAAGCCGAGATCTAGCACTCAGATTATTTTTTAAACATGACTTTTTTTTACATTAACCTGATAAAAACAGTTCTGTAGGAATGACATTTGTGCAGTAGGCCTAATATATTATCACAGCAAATTGGCTATATGCCTGACAATGCCAATATTGTTCTTCTCAGACCATATTATATTTCAGAATTCGAGCTTTGATAACAAAATAGATCAGCATAAATTGAAATAATTTGCAAAATAATTTGCTTTCTTATTTTACTTAACTGATGGTACATGCATCTGGCAGTGGAGGCTCCTCCTCAGAGGAAGGGGAGGACCATCCTCCTCAGTGAATTTCATAAAAAATGTGAAACATTCAAAAAGTTATCATTTTTTGATAAAACTATACAAAATACATCACGTCACCAAATAATTGATTAAAACACTGTTTTGCAATGAAGGTCTACAGTAGCCTCAACAGCACTCTGTAGGATAGCACCATGGTGTAGCCGGAGGACAGCTAGTTTCCGTCCTCCTCTGGGTACATTGACTTCAATACATAACCTAGGAGGCTCATGGTTCTTACCCCCTTCCATAGACTTACTCAGCAATTATGATAACTTCCGGGACGTCCTCCAACCCATCAGAGCTCTTGTAGCATGTACTGACATGTTGTCCACCCAATCATATTATCAGAGAATGAATCTAGTACTGAAAGCATAAGCTACAGCTAGCTAGCACTGCAGTGCATAAAATGTGGTGAGTAGTTGACTCAAAGAGAGATAAATACTATAGTTCACAGGAGAAGCAAGAGAGAGAGAGAGAGAGAGAGAGGGAGAGAGAGAGAGAGAGAGAGAAAGAGAGAGAAAGCTATATATATATATTTATTTATTTTCACTTTCACATTCACTTAATCAGCTAGCGAATGCAGCTAGCTAGTTTAGCCTACTCAAACACCTGGCTCAAACAGAGAGTGATGCTATATTAGCTAGCTGGCTATGGCTATCCAACACTGGAACTCTTCCAAGTCAAGGTAAGCTTTTGGTTTTATTAATTAATTGCCACCAGGGCCCGCCGTGTAACTGCTAAACTGCTTGCTGCTGACTACACTATACTGCATGATTATAGCTGGTTTACTAACGCGTTAGATCTAGTAGCTATGTTGACTATGACATTAATAAGGTGACAACGATGTAGCAGTTAGCTGTTATGATATGAAGGTTTGGCTTGGAAAGTTTTTTTTGCCTGGTCACAGACAGCTTATGTGTTGTACACTGAAGTCCACAAGTGAAGGGAAAAGGTGAGAGGAGGCGAGCGCATAGATGCAAGAAGAAATTATACAACGATCATAGGGATTATGCTGTTTGTATGTGGCTGCTATGAAAGTGAACTGTGTTTAAATGTGATCAGGGGTGTATTCATTCCTCCGATTCTGTTGAAAAACGTTTCTTAAACGGAAGCAAACGGAATGAAATGGGGATAAACATACCTGAATTTGTCCAATAGAAACTCTCGTTTGCAGCTATTGGACTAATGATTACACCCTGGATCAGCTAGATGCACCTACGTTTTAAACTTTAATTCATAGGTTAGGTTGTAGCCACCTCATGATGGGTATAGGGAAAATGTAAGTATCATGTAGTGGCCTAAACCTATCAATGTTACATTAAGCTAGGGTGAATGGAATATGAATGACAATCATCCAATATGCTGTAATAGAAATAAGGCCATGCTCACAAAAAATGAATTGTCCTTCCTCTTCTTAAATGGCACCGACTGCCACTGATCTGATCTGATCAAATCACATTGTATTTGTCACATGCGCCGAATTGTGACACTCTGGCTCCATGGACTTTGAGTATTGAGCCAGGGTTGTTCATTTTTCTTTTGGGTGTATTTCTATGTTGGTATTCTGGTTGTTTCATTTCTATGTGTGGTGATTGTTCGTGATTATTCAGGTGACTCCCAATCGGAGGTAACGAGTGACAGCTGTCGGCTCGTTATCTCTGATTGGGAGCCATATTTATACTGTGTGTTTTCTCGTGGGTATTGTGGGTTTTTGTTCCATGTTTCTGTCAGTGTTACAGAGGACTTCACTATCGTCATTTGTTGTTTTTTGTGGTTGCTTTATTAAATAAAGTCATCATGTTCACTCCACGCGCTGCGTATTGGTCCGCTTCTTCAGACGATCGTGACAGAAAAACCCACCATAGAAGGACCAAGCAGCGTGTCCAGGAGCAAGACAGCTGGACATGGGAGGAAGCGCCTGGTAAGGAGCTCGAGAGGCTGGCGATGGCCCAGGTGGGCAAATCGTGGTCCTGGGAGGACATGCTCGGGGGCAAGGGACCTTGGGGGAGATCAAGGCCCTGGCGAGAGAGGAGCAACGGCGTCAGCAGGGCCATCATCGTTGGAAGGACGAGAGGCAACCCCAAAAAGTTTTTGGGGGGGCACATGGCTTTAGGCGGCTGGGCAGCAGGAGGCTGCTACAGGGAGACGTGGAGAGAAGGCTATCGGATTACGGGAGCCATTGGCGAGTAGAGGAAGGGAAGTTGTTGCGGCACGGCGTGAGAGACTGATGTGTGTTGCCAGTCCGGTCCGGCCCGTTCCTGATCCCCAGTTAAGGCCAGTGGTGTGTGTTCCCAGTACGGACCGGCCTGTTCCTACTCCACGCATCAAGCCTACGGTGTGCGTCGCCAGCCCAGCCCGGCCTGTTCCTGCTCCACGCACAGACCCTACGGTGTGCGTCGCCAGCCCAGCCCGGCCTGTTCCTGCTCCACGCACCAAGGATACGGTGTGCGTCGACAGCCCTGCCCGGCCTGTTCCTGCTCCACGCACCAAGGATACGGTGTGCGTCGACAGCCCTGTCCGGCCTGTTCCTGCTCCACGCACCAAGGATACGGTGTGCGTCGACAGCCCTGCCCGGCCTGTTCCTGCTCCACGCACCAAGGATACGGTGTGCGTCGACAGCCCGGCCCGGCCTGTTCCTGCCACCCGCACCAAGTCTGCGGTGCGCGTCGCCAGCCCGACCCGGCCTGTTCCTGCTCCACGCACCAAGGATACGGTGTGCGTCGACAGCCCGGCCCGGCCTGTTCCTGCCACCCGCACCAAGTCTGCGGTGCGCGTCGCCAGCCCGACCCGGCCTGTTCCTGCTCCACGCACCAAGGATACGGTGTGCGTCGACAGCCCGGCCCGGCCTGTTCCTGCCACCCGCACCAAGTCTACGGTGCGCGTCGCCAGCCCGACCCGGCCTGTTCCTGCCACCCGCACCAAGTCTACGGTGCGCGTCGCCAGCCCGACCTGGCCTGTTCCTGCCACTCGCACCAAACTGACGGTGCGCGTCGCCAGCCCGGTCCGGCCTGTTCCTGCCACCCGCACCAAGTCTACGGTGCGCGTCGCCAGCCCGGTCCGGCCTGTTCCTTCTCCCCGCACTAGCCCTGAGATGCGTGTCCTCAGCCCGGTACCTCCAGTTCCGGCACTACGCGCCAGGCCTAAGGTGCGCCTCAGACGGCCAGAGTCTGCCGTCTGCCCAACGGCGCCTGAACTGCCCGTCTGCCCAACGGCGCCTGAACTGCCCGTCTGCCCAACGGCGCCTGACCTGCCCGTCTGCCCAACGGCACCTGGACTGCCCGTCTGCCCAACGGGCGCCTGAACTGCCCGTCTGCCCAACGGCGCTTGAACTGCCCGTCTGCCCAACGGCGCTAAAGCCGCCCGTCTGTACTGAACCTGCAAAGCCGCCCGTCTGCCATGAGCCTTCAGAGCCGTCCGCCAGACCGGAGCCGCTAGAGCCTTCCGCCAGACAGGAGCCGCTAGAGCCTTCCGCCAGACAGGATCAGCCAGAGCCTTCCGCCAGACAGGATCAGCCAGAGCCTTCCACCAGACAGGATCAGCCAGAGCCTTCCGCCAGACAGGATCAGCCAGAGCCTTCCGCCAGACAGGATCAGCCAGAGCCTTCCGCCAGACAGGATCAGCCAGATCCGTCAGCCAGCCATGAGCAGCCAGATCCGTCAGCCAGCCATGAGCAGCCAGATCCGTCAGCCAGCCATGAGCCGTCCAGCCAGGATCCGCCAGAGCCGTCCCAGCCAGGATCCGCCAGAGCCGTCCAGCAAGGATCCGCCAGAGCCGTCCAGCCAGGATCCGCCAGAGCCAGCCAGCCAGGATCCGCCATTTAGTCCGGTGCTGCCCCTTAGCCCGGTGCTGCCCCTTAGCCCGGTGCTGCCCCTTAGTCCGGTGCTGCCCCTGAGTCCGGTGATGCCTCTTAGTCCAGTGCTGTCCCTTAATCCTGTGGGGTTTAGTTGGGGGGTGGTCATTTGGAGGAGGCTACGTAAGCGGGTAGTGACTATGGTGGGGTGGGGACCACGACCAGTGTCAGAGCCGCCACCATGGACAGACGCCCACCCAGACCCTCCCCTAGACTGTATGTTGGTGCGCCCGGAGTTCGCACCTTTAGGGGGGGGTACTGTGACACTCTGGCTCCATGGACTTTGAGTATTGAGCCAGGGTTGTTCATTTTTCTTTTGGGTGTATTTCTATGTTGGTATTCTGGTTGTTTCATTTCTATGTGTGGTGATTGTTCGTGATTATTCAGGTGACTCCCAATCGGAGGTAACGAGTGACAGCTGTCGGCTCGTTATCTCTGATTGGGAGCCATATTTATACTGTGTGTTTTCTCGTGGGTATTGTGGGTTTTTGTTCCATGTTTCTGTCAGTGTTACAGAGGACTTCACTATCGTCATTTGTTGTTTTTTGTGGTTGCTTTATTAAATAAAGTCATCATGTTCACTCCACGCGCTGCGTATTGGTCCGCTTCTTCAGACGATCGTGACACGAATACAACAGGTGTAGACCTTACAGTGGAATGCTTACTTACAAGCCCTTAACCAACAATGCAGTTTTAAGAAAAATAAGTGTTAAGTAAAAAATGGATAAGTAAAAATTAAAAAAGAAGAAAAATAACAAATAATTAAAGAGCAGCAGTAAAATAACAGTAGCGAGGCTATATACAGGGGGTAACGGTACAGAGTCAATGTGCGGGGGCACAGGTTAGTCGAGGTAATAAATACATGTTGGTAGAGGTAAAGTGACTATGCATAGATAACAAACAGAGAGCATCAGCGTAAAAAGATGGGTAGGGGGGGACAATGCAAATAGTCCGGGTAGCCATTTGATTAGCTGTTCAGGAGTCTTACGGCTTGGGGGTTGAAGCTGTTAAGAAGCCTTTTGGACCTATACTTGGCGCTCCGGTACCGCTTGCCGTGCGGTAGCAGAGAGAACAGTCTACGACTTTTTTAGGACCTTCCTCGGACACCGCCTGGTATAGAGGTCCTGGATGGCAGAAAGCTTGGCCCCAGTGATGTACTGGGCCGTACGCACTACCCTCTGTAGTGCCTTGCGGTCGAAGGCCGAGCAGTTGCCATACCAGGCGGTGATGCAACCAGTCAGGATGCTCTCGATGGTGCAGCTGTATAACTTTTTGAGGATCTTTTTTAGGCTTTGTCGTGCCCTCTTCACGACTGTCTTGGTGTGTTTGGACCATGATAGTTTGTTGGTGATGTGGACACCAAGGAACTTGAAGCTCTCAACCTGCTCCACAACAGCCCCGTTAATGAGAATGGGGCCTGCTCGGTCCTCCTTTTCCTGTAGTCCACAATCATCTCCTTTGTCTTGATCACGTTGAGGGAGAGGTTGTTATCCTGGCACCACATGGCCAGGTCTCTGACCTCCTCCCTATAGGCTGTCTCACCCCTGAGGGGCCCCCGTGTTGAGGACCAGGGTTGTTAGCTTAGTGATGAGCTTTGAGGGCTCTATGGTGTTGAACGCTGAGCTATAGTCAATGAATAGCATTCTCACGTAGGTGTTCCTTTTGTCCAGGTGGGAAAGTGCAGTGTGGAGTGCAATAAAGATTGCATCATCTGTGGATCTGTTGGGGCAGTATGCAAATTGGAGTGTGTCTAGGGTTTCTGGGATAATTTTGTTGATGTGAGCCATGACCAGCCTTTCAAAGCACTTCATGGCTACAGACGTGAGTGCTCCGGGTCGGTAGTCATTTAGGCAGGTTACCTTAGTGTTCTTGGGCACAGGGACTATGGTGGTCTGCTTGAAACATGTTGGTATTACAGACTCAGTCAGGGACAGGTTGAAAATGTCAGTTGGTCAGCGCATGCTCGGAGTACACGTCCTGGTAATCCATCTGGCCCTGCGGCCTTGTGAATGTTGACCTGTTTAAAGGTCTTACTCACATCGGCTACGAAGAGCGTGATCACACAATCGTCCGGAACAGCTGATGCTCTCGTCGGAGGGCATAGCGGGATTTCTTATAAGCGTCCTGGTTAGAGTCCCACTCCTTGAAAGCGGCAGCTCTACCCTTCAGTTCAGTGCGGATTTTGCCTGTAATCCATGGCTTCTGGTTGGGGTATGTACGGTCACTGTGGGGACGACGTCATCTATGCACTTATTGATGAAGCCAGTGACTGATGTGGTGTACTCCTCAACGCCATTGGAAGATTCCCGGAACATATTCCAGTTTGTGCTAGCAAAACAGTCCTGTAGCTTAGCATCTGCGTCATCTGACCACTTCTGTATTGAGCAAGTCACTGGTACTTCCTGCTTTAGTTTTTGCTTGTAAGTAGGAATCAGGAGGATATAATTATGGTTAGATTTGCCAAATGGAGGGTGAGGGAGAGCTTTTTACGCGCCTCTGTGTGTGGAGTAAAGGTGGTCTTGCACATTTAACATGCTGGTAGAAATTAGGTAAAACGGATGTAGTTTTAGTAGTGTAGTCTTGTAGTCTTAGTGCCAGCATCGGTTTGTGGTGGTAAATAGACAGCCATGAAAAATATAGATGAAATCTCTCTTGGTAAATAGTGTCTACATCTTATCATGAGATACTCTACCTCAGGCGAGCAAAACCGTAATATTAGATTTCGTGCACCAGCTGTTATTTACAAATATACACAGTCCACCACCCCTTGTCTTACCGGAGGTAGCTGTTCTATCTTACTGATGCACCGAAAACCCTGCCAGCTGTATGTAATCCATGTCGTCGTTCAGCCACGACTCAGTGAAGCATAAGATATTACAGTTTTTAATGTCCCGTTGGTAGGATATTCTTGATCGGAGCTCATCCATTTTATTATCCAATGATTGTACGTTGGCCAATAGGACTGATGGTTGAGGCAGATTATCCAATCGCCATCGGATCCTTACAAGGGATCCCGACCCATGTCCCCGATATCTCTGTCTCTTCTTCATGCGAATGACGGGGATTTGGGCCTTGTCGGGTGCCTGAAGGAAATCCTTCGCGTCCGACACGTTAAAGAAAAAAATCTTAGTCCAGTACGAGGTGAGTAATCACTGTCCTGATATCCAGAAGCTCTTTTCGGTCATAAGAGACGATGGCAGAAACATTATGTACAAAATAAGTTACAAATAAGCGAAAAAACACACATAATAGCACAATTGGTTAGGAGCCCGTAAAACGGCCATCTCCTCCAGCGCCATTCTAATGTCATGCTTCCAAGACAACTGGGCACTCGGAAAAAAACTAGGTCGTCAGTGATCTTCAGGTCGGAGCTCTATAAAGATGTCAGAGTTTCCGACTTGTTATTCAGAGTTGGATGAAAAAAAATGATTTTCCTAGTTGTCTTGAACGCACTGAAGTCAGAGATTTCCGAGTTCCCAGTTGTTTTGAACACGACATTAGTCTCAGCGGAGGGCGGGAGAGAGCAGCAGAGTGTCAGCCTCTCACGGTCCCTGCTCTCTCCTTTCCTCCGGTGAGACTGACCAGAGAGGGGGGACACCGTCTTCCACCTGATGGCCAATTCTCGAGTTACACCTCATCTGCCTCATGCACAAATTCATGTTGTTCCTAGAGAAAGTGAAACATTAAAATAGACACGATGAGCTGCTAATAATAATAAAAACGCAGGGCTATCGATACACTTGGCTACTCATTCATTGCAGCTGCAGAGCTAGTGGAAGTAGGGCGAAGCACATTTAATGTTTTGTAATACTGTTTAACAGTGCTGAATAAAAACTTAAACATGAACTCACTCATAGAAACAGCAGCACTTTGCTGTATTCTTTGATATTCTCGCTCTGGTCATGGTCAAGTTATGAAATCTCACGTAGGCTAGTATCAAACTTTGCTGTGGCCTTGGTCGTGGAAGCTGTAGGCATTGTGATTTGAGCTATCCGATTGGCCAGCGCAGTAAGCACACTCAATTTAGCCACAGATCTACCGGTCCGCTTGGTAGGCAGAATTGGTATTTTCAGACAAATTAAATGGTCCAAAATGGGAACACTTTGCCTGCCCGGTGCGCAGGGCTTCTGAATCAAGTGCACCTATCGCCAACAGCACAACACAAATAAAATACAAACGGAGCGCAAGCCTTTATCTTTGGCTTTTCTACATAAATGTTTGGTTATCGACTAGGAATGTCTTAAAGATCGACCAGTCGATCACAATCGACCGGTTGGTGACCTCTGGCATACATGTATACATGAACGTATGACAACCACAAGCTAGTTAGCATATATTTATACATAAACATGTTCATAGGAAAGTCACAGCCTTAATCTGAAATTGGGGGATTCTACCAAATCTTTTGACACCATAGTTAGTAGAAGCCCGAAGTGGCTGCTTCCAGTTATGCAAGGCAGCAGCCCCCTCTTTGTCCGACTGGGGAAATGGGATTAGTTCACAATGAGCCTGGTATTTTAGAACAAAGGAGAATAAATAGAACACAGGCATGTCCTTTAGAGAGGAGAGAGAGAGAGATATCCTTCCATTTTGAGTGCTTGTTTATAAGGAGATTTATGGAGAGCTTATACAATATAAAATATGATTAGCATATCTCACTGTAAATATGCAAATGTCAAAGGGATGGCAATAAATATGTGTGCCTTAACCTGTCCATCAAACTTAGCTGTGAAAATGACCATGGTATGCTATTGAATTCATTTCAATAAAGGATTTCCAGTTTTATTTTTTAGAAAATCATTAGTGTACAGTGAATGTGGAGAAAATGGTTCATCCATAACTGAAATAAGACTAAAGGGAGACAGTTTTACCTTCTATGTCTTGCATATTTGCCGCTGACGTGTCCACTCCCATCACAGCCTTGTGTAGGACAGCTGCGAAGACACAGAAACACACACACTGAGTTTGCACACAACTCACCATTCTCCTCTCCTCCCTTTTTACATCTATCCGTCTACACATATGCTGTTCATTTTCTGTTTTCTTCTTCAAACTTGGATTTTATTGGATTTTGCGCCCCTTTGCAATCTTATTCCCTTTCTACCTTTACTATACAAACAATGCACTCCTATTTTACTCCAACACTACACGTACAGTAGAGCACTCTTATGGTACTTCACACTTCAATCTGGTCTTACTCCTCCACCTACAGATGTAGGATCTTAATTTGAGCCAGTTTGCTACAGCAGGAACACAATCCTGCAGCAACAGGAAATGTGAATTATTATGTGGATCATAATTAATGGAATTATTTTGTACGGCAAATCAAGATGGGCATTTTAAAGTGGAAATTACAAACTTTAGATGCCTTTTTAAACCTTGAATACACTACAAGTTTGCATTTCCTGCTGTGCAGCAGGGGGGGAAAAGAGTGATTAAATTAAGATCCTCCATCTGTAGCACCTCTCATTTTACATTAAACCTCATCATAACCATCATAACCCTCTACAATATCACAGTGGCATATCTGCCCAGGCCAGACCAGCCAGACCCGCCATGCAAAGTCAAGCATATTTGTTCTGACAACTATCAGCTCTCTGTGGAGCGACGCCATCGAGCAGCATTATCGGCATTATGGACGCCTCAGCCTGGAGATAGGCTGGTCATCGATCCGCTGATTAATTGATATTTGCATGCAGCGGTGGAGAAAGCAGAGAGGGAGATGGAGCCCATGGAAAGAGAGATAGAGAGAGAGAGAGAGAGAGAGAGAGAGAGAGAGAGAGAGAGAGAGAGAGAGAGAGAGAGAGAGAGAGAGAGAGAGAGAGAGAGAGAGAGAGAGAGAGAGAGAGAGAGAGAGAGAGAGAGAGAGAGAGAGAGAGAAAGAGAAAGAAAGAAAGAAAGAAAGAAAGAAAGAAAGAAAGAAAGAAAGAAAGAAAGAAAGAAAGAAAGAAAGAAAGAAAGAAAGAAAGAAAGAGATGGGGGAACGACACTATTTGTGAAAATCAGAAAGATAAGAGCTATACTGTAGGTGGCCAGGTGGGATATTCTTTATTGATATAGGTGGGCCCAGAAGGTTATCTATGAAGAAACCTTCTCCTAGCCTGTGAAGGACAAAATAATATCCA
The DNA here is from genome assembly GCF_020615455.1 of Coregonus clupeaformis. NCBI lineage: Eukaryota > Metazoa > Chordata > Actinopteri > Salmoniformes > Salmonidae > Coregonus > Coregonus clupeaformis. Next base: position 289,388 of record NC_059216.1, on the reverse strand, counting down.
AGGATAAAAGTAAGTAGAGATCTGAGAGTACTATATAAAAAACATGGGTATAGGCCTATATACACTCTTAGAAAAAAGGGTTCCAAAACAGTTATTCTGCTGTCCCCATAGGAGAACCCTTTTTGGTTCCATGTATAATCCTCTGTGGAAGGGGTTCTACCTGGAACCAAAAAGGGTTCTTCAAAGGGTTCTCCTATGGGGACAGCCGAAGAATCCTTTAAGGTTCTAGATAGCAATTTTTTTCTACGAGTGTATACTCATCGTATAAAAGTATCTTTGAACCAGTTTTAAATGACCAAATACAAGACGTACATATGACAACTCTTAGTGGATAACTGAAGCACCAAAGTCGGGTTGTCCATTGATGCAGGGAGATTCAGGGAGATCCATCAATGGGTTTCATGGGGTAGCACATGTAATTCAATCAATTTAGCAGGGAGTGGGACAACACACTGCAAGGGTCAATTCAGGATAATCTTACAGCCACTGTATTGACAGGATTTACCATTTGAATAGCCAGGCTAAAGATGGGGGTTGCAGTGGGTCTTAATAACTTAGATTTGCTCATTTTTGGGGGGATTATTTACTGTTGATGGGGTTTGTCAGAATAGATAGAAAAATATAGATAAATTAGATACGACAATATGAGATTGTGATTGGGACAGAGGGGTGAGAGATACGGGAGTGAATAATGGAGAGAAAGAAAGAGATGAGAATAAAAGAGAGAGGAAGCACAAGGAAGTAGCATGCCGAGTAAATGGCATCGCTCCTGTCTGAAGAGGTGATTTTAGTGCTCATCTCTCGCTACACACTGAGAGCCTGGGAGTGTTCCACAGCCATTATCGGCCCTAGTGGCCTTCCATCTCTCAGCCTCTCCCTCTCTCTCTCTCTCCCTCTTTCACTCACACACAAGGGGGAAGCCGGAAAGACAGATGAACAGGGACAATGTTTATCAATAATACTGACCTGAACAGCTCTGGTATCACTGGTTCCACAGGCACTGATAATTACAGGCAGAGAGAGAGAGAGGGATGAGAGAGAGGGGAGAGAGAGAGGAGAGAGAGAGGGAGAGAGGGATGGGGAGAAAATAAAGAGAGTGAGGGGAAGCAAAAGAAAAAGAGTAATCAATATATCATAAAATCATGCTTTCGTCAGGGTTAAAAACAGTGAAAACTATATCCAATGTAGGCAGGCACAGTAACATTATGTATTAGGCTGGATAGACTGCCTGGATAATGTATGGTATCGGATGGCTGGTGAGGTGAGAGACAGTGGGAGGAGAAGAGCTGAGTACTGAGAAGTGTTATAGTTTGGAATGTGTGATAAGAGAGCTGTGTGTGTATGTGTGTGAGTGTGCACGTGTGTGTGTATGTGCGTGTGTGTGGGTTTGTGTGTGTGTGTGTGTGTGTGTGTATGTGCGTGTGTGTGTGTGTGTGTGTGTGTGTGTGTGTGTGTGTGTGTGTGTGTGTGTGTGTGTGTGTGTGTGTGTGTGTGTGTGTGTGTGTGTGTGTGTGTGTGTGTGTGTGTGTGTGTGTGTGCGTGTGTGTGTGTGTGTGTGTGTGGGTTGGGGTAAGGTCACCCTGAGTGGCACCCTCAGTGACTTAAGGAGGGTGCAGACGCACCTCGGATACCTTTTGAGCGTGTGCGATGGCGCTTCTCATCTGCATCCACCTCCATCTGCAAAGGAGACACAAACGGTCAGAGATAGAAGCCGTGCCAGAGCCTGTGCAAAGAGAAGACTGGCTTTGGGGGCCTGGCACCTGGGTCTGTCTGTCTGTCACTCTCTCTTATGAACACACACACACACACAACCATTTATCGTGAGAGTAATTGCCTGATACCAAACTTTTACTGTTTTTGACACCGTGAAATTACATTTATTTAAAGTATTTAGAAATGTAGACTTGCCTGGTGCTAATGTCACCGAAACATTTGCTTCATGGTGCTTTGAAAGATGTATCCAAATGTACTGTGAATAGAAATGCATAATTGCGCTGGTTCTTCTTCTGGTCCATATGTGTGTACGGATTATGATATTCCATCGCTCCCCAACACGGTCACGCTTCTCCATTAAAGTGCACCTATACTACTCTCTATATAAAGGTGTCATCTTAGCTTTATGCCACTTGGCACATTCCTCAAACAAAGGGATACGAATATAGCCAGGTCACCCGTGATACAAGTCAGTATTCAACGTCCATTCATGTCTGAGGACATCGGGAGATGATGTGGAAACCGGCCACTAGGGGCAACAGTGACCGCTGTTACCTTTGGTTTTGCTAGGGTGTTGTGGACGGGGATTGCAGATGGGCGTAAGCATCTGCCTCTGCCTCTCATTGGCCTGATTCCAAAGGTTGCAAGTTCGAATCCAGCGATAGAAAGTTATTATTTAGATTTTTGTTTTAAGCCTATCCCAAACCTTAACCCTTATCTTAACCATTCAGGGTTAATGCTTAACCTTAAGATTTCGGAGTTAATGCCTAAACTTAACCTTAACCTTAACAATTTAGAGTTAATGCCTAAACCTAACCTTAAACACTTTGATATTTGACGTTTGCAACAACATCGAAATTTGACATTTGTGAAATATGGATGGACATCTAATTCTGACGTGAGACTGTGAGAGCTAGTTGTACGAATAGCTTATAGTAATAATCTCTCCCATATTCTGCTAGCCCACATATTCACTGTGTATATACAGTAGTGTTTTGCATGCCTCTCAAATCAATGTCCCATCTGTAAATCCTCTATTTAATCCTACAGATATCACATTACTCACATTCACACTCCACACTCGCTCTCACACTAGAGCCATCATTTTACAGTAAAGGTAGCTAGATCCCAACCAGTCAGAAGTGCATTAATTGTTGATGAGTTGAAGGAAGGGAGAATTCTGTTATTTCCAGATGTTACTAAATATTCATGCTTGCTGAGTTTTGGACTATCAGAGGCTAGCCGGGTTTGGATGTCTCTTTTATTCAACATGATTTATTAAAGTGCCTCTTAAGCCTTCAGTCCTAATGGTGGAAGCCTGTGTGTTTTGTTATGAAGCCCATAAATGTTTCAAATGGGGAAAAATAAAATGATCAAAACCAAGAATACAGTACCTATTGAATCTTATTAGTGTGGCAAACGGCGGGGTGTATTAGGAGGGGTAGGAGTGGGGGCGGAAATTATATTTCTGTGGAGCTGCACAGGGGTTTCCATGGTAATAAGTGGAAATCCTACCTCAGGAAAAAAAAATATAAAAATAAACCAACAAGTTATCAATCCAGCACGTCCTGTGGGTGGCCCAACTCCCGACACTACATTCACACAATGACATTTGGCTCATGAGAAGAGTCAGAGACAGAGACAGACAGAGCAAACGAGCAAATATGAGGGACAATGAATGAACTGTGTGACAGAAACTTGCTGAGACTCTATGGCCAGACTCAACATGATAATGCTGTGCTTTTTCACTGGTGTTTTTCAACAGCCATATAAGCCATAAACACCTGACGTCAACAGTGCTACACAAAATATAACATTATGAGCTATTTCCACCTCTGGCTGTGGTGAGTGATGGAGTCGTCCCCCCTCCTCTGTGTTTGTTTGTGTGTATATGTGTTTGTTTGTGTGTATATGTGTATGTGTATGTGTGTGTGTGTGCGTATGTGTGTGTGTGTTTGTGTATGTGTGTGTATGTGTGTGTGTGTGTGCGTATGTGTGTGTGTGTTTGTGTGTGTGTGTGTGTTTGTGTGTGTGTGTTTGTGTGTGTGTGTGTGTGTGCATTGTTGGGGCTGGGACATTTGTTACCAAAATCCACATTGTTATTGGATTTCCTTTGTTTCACCTTGAAGTTTGGGGAAAATATGTCTCAGTATGCCCCCCCCACACACACACACACACCTCCCCAGCCTGCATTGGTATTCCTTCAGCGTACTTCAGACACCACACTTGCATTATCACATTTCTCTGCAAATAGGTATTTAGGCCATGCATCAACCAGTGACAGTAAACATGCATGCTATCTCCATCTAAGTGCTTCTGAATTGGTGTGAAGGACCAGGCTGATAACATCTGAGTGGGTGCCAGAGAGAGGGGGGCAAAGATTGAAATCTGCTGTCAACATTTTCTCCGGTGAGTGGTGTTATCGTAGGTAGGTAGCTATCACTGAGAAGAGCTTGTGAAAAGGTTTGGGCGTGACAGAGTTTTGTATCTCTACCTGAAATGGTTGGGATTGAGTATGACAGAGTTGTGGCTTTATATCTAAATAGGGTTTTATGGGGTTATCAAGGTGTACTGTATCATTATATCATATAACTACCTGAAATGGTTTAGGGTGAGATTTCTCTTTGGTCCAGACCTCTGCTTCCTCCGTGGCCAACGACAGTAGACGTTAAAGTGGAGAAAAAGAGCTCACCACTCTTCCAAATTCATTTTCTGCAAAGAAATAAAAAACAATATCCATACTTATGAATTCAAATCTCCATGCAAATCATATTTACACATGCTGTATGACAGTGTTTGGCTTGAGTTTCCTTCCTTTGAGAAGGGAGCTGGCGATGGCCTCACGAATAGTCACATAGTAGAAAATATACGCCATATATGGAGTGATTTCCTCCCGCCCAATAGCTGCTTGTCATTTTCAGAAATAGACTTGGCAAGGTGGTAATTAGCCAGATCTATCATATTCTGCAGGAAATTGGAACAAATATAGCTAATGATCCATGCTACCCTCCAAGATTTCTCCTCGCCTATGCGTCCTATGAATTCAAAAGGAAAGAGAGAGAAAGAGAGAGAAAGAGAAAGCAAGAGAGAGAGAGCGTGAGAGAAAGTGTGCGAGTGAGAGATAGATAATAGTGAGGGAAAAAGAGAGTGAGAGAGAGAAAAGAGGTGTCAGACGGACAGAGCATGCTTGACAGCTCCAAGGAGGTTCTGATGTAAAACAAGCCAGATATATGAGGCCTAGGTCTGACCAGGGCAATGGCAAAAACACTGCTTCTCAAAACACAGATGCCCAGGGACAAACACAGAGCAAGAGTAGACACAGAGAACAAGATTAATGGTGAGAGAGTGAGAGAGAGAGAGAGAGAGAGTGAGATAGAGAGAGATTTTAAGTATTTAGGCAGTGTGACGTCAAGTCACAACATTTCCCACCATTTGTCCCAGCACAAACGGACACAGTCCACTATTCCAGTTTATTAAATTGCAGTAGTCTGGTAGCATAAATAAAAATTAATATAACAGTAACCTAGGCCTACACTGTGCTAATGCAGATATAGTAAAGGAGAGCAAGCTACAATACGGGGAACTCTGCAAACTAGGCATTTGTTGTAAGTGCATGGAGGCCGCCATCTTTTTGCACGCCGCCAATGGTTTGTTACAAACATAGTTTGCTAATCTAACTATGCTATCGCTAGTCCAATCAATCAGTATGCTTTGTTACCATGTAAAGAACACAAACGACAGAGTCTAGTTATCATGGTATATATTTTTGTAGAAATGTTTGTCTCTTTGTTTGGTATCACCAACCTGTCTCTAGGCCTACTCACCACTGCTGTGAACAGGCTCTGCCTCCTTCTAAGGAGCATGGCGGTAAATTCACGGTTTTAGGTACAGTTTGAGCGCCTCTCGTAATTTCGTTTATCCTGGTTAGGGGGTGTTTTCAAACGCTTCATTATTTATTGGAAACACATTTATGCAAATCATGTCTTTGTTTATAAAGTCTTTGGTTATAAATGTGGTTATAAATGTGTTATTGATGGCCATTGTTTTGTCAAGTGTGCAAATAAAATGTTGTTCATCACATACACCGTTTACAGCAGGTATAAAAGGTGCAGCAAAATGCTTGTGCGCTAGCTCCTTCAATATTGCAGTACAATAATCAATATCAATAATATAGAGTCAAATCGAAAATCACAAGTAATAGAAGAGGTAATATGCACAGTAGTAATAGCCTGATATATACACAATATGATATACAGTATAGATCATGAATGTGCTATGTCAAGTATGACTGTATTTACAATTATAAACCGGATGGTTCGAGGCCTGAATGCTGATGTGGTATGACAAAAAATTACTTGTTACTGTTCTTATTCCCCTGGTAACAAGTTTATAATAGCAATAAGGCACCTCAGGGGTTTGTGGTATATGGCCAATATACCACGGCTAACGGCTGTTTCCAGGCACTCCTCGTTGCGTTGTGCATGAGAACAGCCCTTAGCCATGGTATATTGGCCATATACCACACCTCCTCAGGCCTTAAATATAAAGTCAGTAGTGTCGTGGTCGTGCAGTTGAATAAATAGTAGGCTATATACTATAACAGAAGAGGTGACTGTGTGTGTATGTGTGTGTGAGAGTCTGGTTGCATGTGTGTGCTTGTGTTTGTGTGTTTATGGGTGATTGTGTGTGTGTGCGCGCTTGTGTGTAAGGTGTGGAGAATCAATGCAAATCGTATGTATGAATTATCACTGGTTTAGCAATGGTTTATGTCAGGTTGGGGTAGGGACAACCCAATGTACTCAGTCCTCATTCATGGAGAGTTTTTCTCTAATGTAGCCTAACATGTCTCCCGAGTGGCGCAGTGGTCTAAGGCACTGCATCGCAGTGCTAGCTGTGCCACTAGAGATCCTGGTTCGTATCCAGGCTCTGTCATAGCCGGCCGTGACCGGGAGACCCATGGGGCGGCGCACAATTGGCCCAGCGTCGTCCAGGGTAGGGGAGGGAATGGCCGGCAGGGATGTAGCTCAGTTGGTAGAGCATGGCATTTGCAACGCCAGGGTTGTGGGTTCGATTCCCACGGGGGGCCAGTATGAAAAATACAAATGTATGCACTCACTAACTGTAAGTCGCTCTGGATAAGAGCGTCTGCTAAAATGACAAAAAAAAAAAATAATAATAATAATTGTCGCTACAGAGCTGTTATCATAGCAATAGAATCCACTGATCCATCCAATCCATCCAGTGGATTCTATCTCTACGCCCTATCTTTGAGGTGCTTTGGCTTTTGTCCCCTTGTTGAGGGATTATTGCTATTGTCCAACTGTTTATTATTTTTGCAAATTATTATTTTGGTCAATCAAGTTAAGTATTTTTCTCAAGTAATTTTTTCCATTTCTATATTTTTGTAAATATAACTGTTTGTCACGATCGTCGAAGGAGGAGGACCAAGGCGCAGCGTGATACTCGTACATCTTAATTTTATTAAGTGTACACACGATAAACAAAACAACAAACGATACGTGAAGTCCAACGGTACTAACAAACCAAAACGGAACAAGATCCCACAAACACTGTGGGAAAACTGGCTGCTTAAGTATGGCTCCCAATCAGAGACAACAAGCAACAGCTGATACTCGTTGCCTCTGATTGAGAACCACACTGGCCAACATAGAAACACAATACTAGAATAGAACGTAGAACCAAAACACAGACTCTACACACCCTGGCTCAACATATTAGAGTCCCCAGAGCCAGGGTGTGACACTGTTGCTGATCCACACCAACTAAATAGGCTGCCAGGCACTCTATCTTAACAGGCAGAGTTAGGCACTTATACATTCCCTCTCTCTCCATCCCTCTATCCCTCCCTGTCTCTGTGTATGTCCTGTATGTAGGCATTAGTGATGTGTGGGTTGACTCATAACCCACAGTACCTGCGGTTATATCCGCAGGGCGGGCAGGTTTAGGGTAATGAAATATTGTGTGGATGAAGTGCGGGTGGGTGGCAGGCAGGTTGAATAAAGAGAAAACAATACCGTAAAAAAATCCATAAATGTACGCTACATTAATGCAATTTATATCTATAGGCTACATTAAGGTTTTTCTTTCATTATTTAAGCCTATCTGGCATTAGGGCCAACTGTGTGCACACCAAATAGCCTACACGCCAATCGCCAAATCCTTTTAGGATAGGGCAGAAAAAGTTTACCTCGATCCACTAAGGCAAAAAGGACAATGTCGGAGTTTAATTAAATAACAGAAAAGTTGTGAAATGGAGAGCCGAAAATAAACAGAAGGGAGGGCCAGAAAATGTATATTTGGGAAAGATTTGGTGAGGTGGTAAAAGAGGATGATAAAAGTAACAGCCGCAGGAAGCAGGGGTGTTGCAGCACCCCCTGAAAAATCCTAATAAAACACAAATATTAATTTAAAAAATATAATGTATATACAGTACCAGTCAAAAGTTTGGACACACCTACTCATTCCAAGGTTTTTCTTTATTTTTACTATTTTCTACATTGTAGAATAATAGTGAAGACATCAAAACTATGAAATAACACACATGGAATCATGTAGTAACCAAAAAAGTGTTAAACAAATGAAAATATATTTTATATTTGAGATTCTTCAAAGTAGCCACCCTTTGCCTTGATGACAGCTTTGCACACTCTTGGCATTCTCTCAACCAGCTTCAGTGCCTTGTTAAGAGTTAATTAGTGGAATTTCTTTACTTCTTAATGCATTTGAGCCAATCAGTTGTGGTGTGACAAGGTAGGGGGGGTATACAGAAGATAGCCCTATTTGGTAAAAGACCAAGTCCATTATGGCAAGAACAGCTCAAATAAGCAAAGAGAAACGACAGTCCATCATTACTTTAAGACATGAAGGTCAGTCAATACGGAACATTTCAAGAACTTTGAAAGTTGCAGTCACAAAAACCATCAAGCGCTATGATGAAACTGGCTCTCATGAGGACCGCCACAAGAAAGGAAGACCCAGAGTTACCTCTGCTGCAGAGGATAAGTTAATCAGAGTTAACTGCACCTCGGATTGCAGCCCAAATAAATGCTTCACAGAGTTCAAGTAACAGACACATCTCAACATCAACTGTTCAGAGGAGACTGCATGAATCAGGCCTTCATGATCGAATCGCTGCAAAGAAACCACTACTAAAGGACACCAATAACAAGAAGAGACTTGATTGGGCAAAGAAACACGAGCAATAGACATTAGACCGGTGGAAATCTGTCCTTTGGTCTGATGAGTCCAAATTTGAGATTTTTGGTTCCAACCGCCATGTCTTTGTGAGACGCAGAGTAGGTGAACGGATGATCTCCGCATGTGTGGTTCCCACCGTGAAGCATGGAGGAGGAGGTGTGATGTTGTGGGGGTGCTTTGCTGGTGACACTGTCAGTGATTTATTTAGAATTCAAGGCACACTAAACCAGCATGGCTACCACAGCATTCTGCAGCGATACGCCATCCCATCTGGTTTGCGATTAGTGGGACTATAATTTGTTTTTCAACAGGACAATGACCCAAAACACACCTCCAGGCTGTGTAAAGGCTATTTGACCAAGAAGGAGAGTGATGGAGTGCTTCACCAGATTACCTGGCCTCCACAATCACCCGACCTCAACCCAATTGAGATGGTTTGGGATGAATTGGACCGCGGAGTGAAGGAAAAGCAGTCAACAAGTGCTCAGCATATGTGGGAACTAACTGTAAAGTCGCTCTGGATAAGAGTGTCTGCTAAATGACGTAAATGTAATTCTGGATGGCCATATTGATAGCAAGACTGACAATAAACTGCCATGTGGCTCATTTCATCTTGTTATTGATACCCTGTCTTGTTTTGAGGTGTTTTGACTGATTTCATGTCAATGCTAATATGGCTAAAATTCGCTAGCTAGCTAACCAACAACTGTAACGATGTATGTGAGGGACAACAAGTGCTCATTGTGCAAATGTATTTACGTTTTAAATTAACATTGGAGACTAAATATAGCTTACATGTTGTCAACAATCTAAGCAAACATCGTCTGTTTTTCCACATAGTTGAACACGCCTTGGTTTTGTTGCTAAACAACCAACCTGTCTATGGCATGTCAATGAACTGTAGCCTACAAGTGCTCAGCATATGTGGGAACTCCTTCAAGACTGTTGGAACAGCATTCCTCATGAAGCTGGTTGAGAGAATGCAAAGCTGTCATCAAGGCTAAGGGTGGCTACTTTGAAGAATCTAAAATATATTTTTATTTGTTTAACACTTTTTTGGTTACTACATGATTCCATATGTGTTATTTCATAGTTTTGATGTCTTCACTATTATTCTACAATGTAGAAAATAGTACAAATAAAGAAAAACCCTTGAATGAGTAGGTGTGCCCAAACATTTGACTGGTACTGTATATATATAATTTTTTTTTCCACAAAAGCCTTTACTAGTCCTGTATTAGCGGACCAATATAGCCGTCTGTAGCATGAGGCCCAAAAACTGTTCAGCACTGGCTATGATAGCAGTGCCGTTTATGTTATGTGTGTCGATTGTGAGGTGCTATACAATTTCGACAGTCACAAGACGGGGACTTCAAATAGGCCTATAGATGGGTTAGCTGACAACATCACGAAAACGATGTGTGCGCTTCCATGGGGCAGAAGTCAGCCTGTTGTTGTGTTGGCCCCGTGTAGCTCAGTTGGTAGAGCATGGCACTTGCAACGCCAAGGTTGTGGGTTTGTTTCCCACGGGGGGGCCAGTATGAAAAAAAAAATGTATGCGCTCACTAACTGTAAAGTCGCTCTGGATAAGAGTGTCTGCTAAATGACTAAAATGAAAATGTAATTCTGGATGGCCAGTTTGATAGCAAGAATGACAAAAAACTGCCATGTGGCTCGTGTCAGCTCGTTTCATCTTGTTATTGATACCCTGTCTTGTTTTGAGGTGTTTTGACTGATTTAATGTCAATGATAATATGGCTAAAATGCGCTAGCTAGCTAACCAACAACTGTAACGATGTATGTGAGGGACAACAAGTGCTCATTGTGCAAATGTATTTACGTTTTAAATTAACATTGGAGACTAAATATAGCTTACATGTTGTCAACAATCTAAGCAAACATCGTCTGTTTTTCCACATAGTTGAGCACGCCTTGGTTTTGTTGCTAAACAACCAACCTGTCTATGGCATGTCAATGAACTGTAGCCTACTGTTCAGATAGGTTAAATGGAAACTGAAATATGTGGGGGGGGTTATTGCATTTTCTCCCCGGTCCCTAAACGTCTTTGCTCTGCGAAAGAAGCAGAGATGAAAATTTTACTGATGTCAACTATATTGAAGCATTTATTCTATCGATTTATGACAGTATTCTGGTGAGCAGTACTCCTCCCTCTCTCCCCTCTCCTCCCTCTCTCTACAACCCCGCCCCTCTCCCCCCTGTCCCCCAGTCCTCTAATCAGTCACTGAGTGCCGCTGGCCCTGCCCTCTGATTGATCTGATTATGGCCTTGATTTGGGACAGAGGATGAAATCAGAGCCCTGACATGTCATAGTGTAGCTTCCCACATCCCAATGGTCGCCATCCCTCTCTGGGGCTGATTGTGTGTGTGTGTGTGTGTTTGTGTGTGTGTGTGTATGTATATGGACGTGTTTAACTATTCTTATGGGGACCAGAAGTCCCCACAAGAATAGTAAACAAACAAAAATTGGACCAACTGGGGACATTTTATTTGTCCCCACGAGGTCAAATGCTATTTCTAGGGGGTTTAGGGTTAAGGTTAGAATTAGTGTTAGGGTTAGAATTACGTTAAGGGTTAGGAGCTAGGATTAGGGTTAGGAGCTAGGGTTAGGTTTAGGGTTAGGGTTAAGGTTAGGTTTTTGGGTTAAGGTTAGGGTTACGGTTTAGGTTAGGGTTAGGGTTAGGGTTAGGGTAAGGGTTAGGTTTAGGGTTAGGGAAAATAGGATTTTGAATAGACTGAATTGTGTGTCCCCACAAGGTTAGCTGTACAAGACTGTGTGTGTGTGTGTGTGTGTGGTTGTGTGTGTGTTTTAGTATTCTGTTCGTACAGCAGAGCTGGCATTCATTGTGGTTAGTGAGGGGGCTGCTCTTTCAGCACCAAGGCCAGCGACAGAGTGAGCTCAGCGAGGCAGCAGCAGCACCGTTTAATAGCTATCACACATACATACACGCACACGCAATAATGCACACACACACCTTTTTGAGTTAGTGATGGTGTGTTCGTGTAATATCTGATATAGAAAGAGAGAAAGGACAGACAGTATGGTGGCAGGAGAGGCTTGTGAAGACAGGGAGAGGGAACCAGGGATGGTAGGGGACATTAAGGGAGAGGGATCCAGGGATGGTAGGGGATAGACAGGGAGAGGTAACCAGGGATGGTAGGGGACATTAAGGGAGAGGGAACCAGGGATGGTAGGGGATAGACAGGGAGAGGGAACCAGGGATGGTAGGGGATAGACAGGGAGAGGGAACCAGGGATGGTAGGGGATAGACAGGGAGAGGGAACCAGGGATGGTAGGGGACATTAAGGGAGAGGGAACCAGGGATGGTAGGGGATGGACAGGGAGAGGGAACCAGGGATGGTAGGGGACATTAAGGGAGAGGGAACCAGGGATGGTAGGGGACATTAAGGGAGAGGGAACCAGGGATGGTAGGGGATAGACAGGGAGAGGGAACCAGGGATGGTAGGGGATACTGCACCACCAGCTCTGATTCTAACCCAGACATTGTTGCCTCTGCAGCTGTCAAGGTGAGGAGGGTGGCTGGGGGAATGTTTAATATTCCATCGCCTAAAACTGTTTTTGAATCCAAATAATTTTTGACAGAAATATAACCTGATAAACAGGGAAATAGATCTTCCCTCTCTGCCTCTTCTCATACAAACAGCAATAGATGAGCTCAGACTCTCACCCCCTTTTTGGGTCAAAGAGGTTGAGAGGTTGATGTTGACCGTTGGTGTGAAGCAACAGCAGTCTCACTTTCAGACACACACACACAGACACACAGACACACACACACACACACACACACACACACACACACACACACACGCATACACACACACACCGTAAAGCAGAGCCCCTTGGGAGCCTGGGGAGGCTGGGAGGTAATTTCATCCACTGTCACGGCACTGTAATTACCCACAGTAATCACCAGCACAATGCAAGCTGGGTAGAACACTCAGGTGAGAGACGGCAGACGGCAATCAGCCCAACGGAGAGGAAGGAGGGGGGTGGTGAGTGGGATGGAGAGGGTGGAGGGTGGGGTAGGGAGGGAAGGCAGTGAGGGAGAGCATATAGCATGAGGAGAGGGAGGGGAGGTAGAAAGAGCAGAAGGGGGGGCATTTTCCATCAAACGAGAGCACCAGGGCCTTAATTACCAGCCGAGTCTTTGGCCCTGCGTTTGTCTCCCCGCTCAGCCAATCTGAAAGATGTGTGTGCGTGTATGTGTGTGTGTGTGTGTGTGTGTGTGTGTGTGTGTTTGTGCATTTGTGAGTGTGTGTTGGTCCCAGCGTCTCTCTCTCTCTCCCTGCTCACCACTCCTGAAAGGCCCATTATCACACCATGCAGGCTCCTATCAGCTCTGCACTGACTGTGAACATCGTAGACACAGCAGCAGTGGGGCGCAGCATCCACACACACACGCACACACACACACACACACACAGACACACAAACACAAACACACACACATACACACACACACACATCATACACTGCAATACATAGAGGAAGAGAGAGATGAGGAAAAGAGGGAGGGAGAGTGGGAGGTAGCAAGGGAAAGAGATAGAGGGAGGTAGATAAAGGTAGAGCAAAAAGATGAAGGTGAGGCTGATGTGAGAGAGGTTGGCAGCAGAAAGATTAGAGAGGCAGAGGCAATGTATGTCTTTTACAGTATTCACAGCAGCCAGAGCAGCACAAGGTCGGACAGGGAGACAGACTAGCAAGTTCTCACGTTATTACAGTAATACTCTACACCAGGGTTCCCCAACTGGCAGCCCGCGGACCGAATTTGGCCTGCGGGTGATATTATTTGGCCCCCTCAAAGTTTTCGGAGCAAAAAAAATACACAATAATATACTGAACAAAAATATAAACACAACATGTAAAGTGTTGGTCCCATGTTTCATGAGCTGAAATAAAAGATCCCAGAAAATGTCCATATGCACAAAAATATTATTTCTCTCTAATTTTGTGCACAAATTTGTTTACATCCCTGTTATTGAGCATTTATCCTTTGCCATGATAATCCATCCACCTGACAGGTGTGGCATATCAAGAAGCTGATTAAACAGCATGATCATTACACAGGTGCATCTTGTGCTGGGGACAATAAAAGGCCACTCTAAAATGTGCAGTTTTGTCAAACAAAACAATGCCACTGTCACGATCGTCAAACACAGTGAACCAAGGCGCAGCGTGGAATGCGAACATACTTATTTATTTAAAGTACCACACGAACAAAACAACAAAACGATACGTGAAGTCCTTGGTTACATACACAAAACCCACACGGAACAAGATCCCACAAAACACTGTGGAAAACAGGCTGCCTATGTATAGTTCCCAATCAGAGACAACAAGCAACAGCTGACACTCGTTGCCTCTGATTGAGAACCACCCCGGCCAACACCGAAACACACGAGCTAGATAAACCTAGAACACAAAACACATAGAAACAACACACCCTGGCTCAACATAACAGAGTCCCAGAGCCAGGGCGTGACAGCCTCAGATGTCTCAAGTTTTGAGGGAGCATGCAATTGGCATGCTGGCTGCAGGAATGTCCACCAGAGCTGTTTCCAGATAATGTAATGTTAATTTCTCCACCATAAGCCGCATCCAACGTTGTTTTAGAGAATTTAGCAGTACGTCCAACTGGCCTCACAACCCAGACCATGTGTATGGCGTCGTGTGGGTGAGCGGTTTGCTGATGTCAACGTTGTGAACAGAGTGCCCCATGGTGGGGGTGGGGTTATGGTATGGGCAGGCATAAGCTACGGACAACAAACACAATTGCATTTTATCGATGGCAATTTGAATGCACAGAGATACCGTGACGAGATCCTGAGGCCCATTGTCGTGCCATTCATCCACTGCCATCACCTCATGTTTCAGCATGATAATGCACGACACCATGTTGCAAGGATCTGTACACAATTCCTGGAAGCTGAAAATGTGCGATTTTGTAAGTCCAATGGTCAGTTTATGGACGCTATAGTCTCTTTTTAATCTGATGTCTAGAATTTCACCTAGGTCGGCGCAAGATATACTCTTAAAAATCATTTGCTAATGACCATGTTAAAAAATCTGGTATGTGGTTCTTGGTAAAGGCCGGACGGCTCATGACGAGAGGCGGGGAGGGTGCTGTGTACTTCCAATTAAGTTGATTTGTGAATTTGGCTTAGGGAGATTTGAATTTAACATTGAGCTTCAACCAATACCTATATATTGTGGGGGCTATAGTCCCAACAATAAAATATGCATGTTACAAAATTGCAACATGCAACAATTTCAAGATTTTACTGAGTGGCTATATTATTATGTATTCTTTGAGGGGGGCAAATAAAATCAACAAAACACCAGTAAATCAGCTCCAAGTGATTTTAATTTTGGAAATCTGTTCCAAAGTTTTCCCACACATGATAGAGTGATATATGTGATCATATACAAATGTAAGCAAGGTTTGAAATTATTGTGTTATATTCAAATATTATATCTGTTTGGGCTTCTTGTGGTCAACTTCAAATTATTGGTAGTTATGTTCCGGCCCCCTGACCATCCGCTCAAGAAATTAGCCTGCGATGGAATCTAGTTGATGATCCCTGATCAAAACTATAGCTGTCTTCCTTAGACAGTATGATGAGTCTCAACCATACATCAAATAAAAAACTTCTGACAATACTGAAAGACTTATAATTCTCATCTAGCCAGATTCATGTGTTACTGTGTGTCTGAATCATGTGTAACTGTGTCTGAATCATGTGTTACTGTGTGTCTGAATCATGTGTTACTCTGTGTCTGATTCATGTGTTACTGTGTGTCTGATTCATGTGTTACTGTGAGTCTGAATCATGTGTTACTGTGTGTCTGAATCATGTGTTACTGTGTGTCTGATTAATGTGTTACTGTATGTCTGATTCATGTGCTACTGTGTGTCTGGTTCATGTGTTACTGTGTGTCCGATTCATGTGTTAATGTGTGTCTGGTTAATGTTTTACTGTGTGTCTGATTCATATGTTACTGTGTGTCTGATTCATGTGTTACTGTGTGTCTGATGCATGTGCTACTGTGTGTCTGATTCATGTGTTGCTGTGTGTCTGATTATTGTGTTACTGTGTGTTTGATTCATGTGTTACTGTGTGTCTGATTCATGTCTTACTGTGAGTCTGAATCATGTGTTACTGTGTGTCTGAATCATGTGTTACTGTGTGTCTGATTCATGTGTTACTGTGTGTCTGAATCGTGTTACTGTGTGTCTGAATCATGCATTACTGTGTGTCTGAATCATGTGTTACTGTGTGTCTGATTCATGTGTTACTGTGTGTCTGAATCATGTGTTAATGTGTCTCGGATTCATGTGTTCATGTGTCTCAGATTCATGTGTTACTGTGTGTCTGAATCATGTGTTACTGTGTCTGAATCATGTGTTACTATGTGTCCGAATCATGTGTTACTGTGTGTCTCCATCATGTGTTACTGTGTGTCTCCATCATGTGTTACTGTGTGTCTGATTCTTGTGTTACTGTGTGTCTGGTTCATGTGTTACTGTGTGTCCGATTCATGTGTTACCGTGTGTCTGGTTAATGTTTTACTGTGTGTTTGATTCATGTGTTACTTTGTGTCTGATTCATGTGCTACTGGGTGTCTGATTCATGTGCTACTGTGTGTCTGATTCATGTGTTACTGTGTGTCTGATGCATGTGCTACTGTGTGTCTGATTCATGTGTTGCTGTGTGTCTGATTATTGTGTTACTGTGTGTTTGATTCATGTGTTACTGTGTGTCTGATTAATGTCTTACTGTGAGTCTGAATCATGTGTTACTGTGTGTCTGAATCATGTGTTACTGTGTGTCTGATTCATGTGTTACTGTGTGTCTGAATCGTGTTACTGTGTGTCTGAATCATGCATTACTGTGTGTCTGAATCATGTGTTACTGTGTGTCTGATTCATGTGTTACTGTGTGTCTGAATCATGTGTTAATGTGTCTCTGATTCATGTGTTCATGTGTGTCTGATTCATGTGTTCATGTGTCTCTGATTCATGTGTTACTGTGTGTCTGAATCATGTGTTACTGTGTCTGAATCATGTGTTACTATGTGTCTGAATCATGTGTTACTGTGTGTCTGCATCATGTGTTACTGTGTGTCTGATTCTTGTGTTACTGTGTGTCTGGTTCATGTGTTACTGTGTGTCCGATTCATGTGTTACCGTGTGTCTGGTTAATGTTTTACTGTGTGTTTGATTCATGTGTTACTTTGTGTCTGATTCATGTGCTACTGGGTGTCTGATTCATGTGTTACTGTGTGTCTGATTCATGTGCTACTGTGTGTCTGATTCATGTGTTGCTGTGTGTCTGATTATTGTGTTACTGTGTGTTTGATTCATGTGTTACTGTGTGTCTGATTCATGTGTTACTTTGTGTCTGATTCATATGTTACTGAGTGTCTGATTCATGTGTTACTGAGTGTCTGATTCATGTGTTACTGTGTGTCTGATTGATGTCTTACTGTGAGTCTGAATCATGTGTTACTGTGTGTCTGAATCATGTGTTACTGTGTGTCTGATTCATGTCTTACTGTGAGTCTGAATCATGTGTTACTGTGTGTCTGAATCATGTGTTACTGTGTGTCTGAATCATGTGTTACTGTGTCTGAAACATGTGTTACTGTGTGTCTGATTCATCTGTTACCGTGTGTCTGAATCATGTGTTTCTGTGTGTCTAAATCATGTGTTACTGTGTGTCTGAATCATGTTACTATGTGTCTGAATCATGTGTTACTGTGTGTCTGCATCATGTGTTACTGTGTATCTGATTCATGTGTTACTTTGTGTTTGGTTAATTTGTTACTGTGTGTCTGATTCTTGTGATGCTGTGTGTCTGGTTCATGTGTTACTGTGTGTCCGATTCATGTGTTACTGTGTGTCTGGTTAATGTTTTACTGAGTGTCTGATTCATGTGTTACTTTGTGTCTGATTCATATGTTACTGAGTGTCTGATTCATGTGTTACTGAGTGTCTGATTCATCTGTTACTGTGTGTCTGATTCAATGTTTACTGTGAGTCTGAATCATGTGTTACTGTGTGTCTGAATCATGTTTTACTGTGTGTCTGCATCATGTGTTACTGTGTGTCTGATTCATGTGTTACTGTGTGTCTGATTCATGTGTTACTGAGTGTCTGATTCATGTGTTACTGTGTGTCTGATTCATGTGTTACTGAGTGTCTGATTCATGTGTTACTGTGTGTCTGATTCATGTGTTACTGAGTGTCTTCTACATGTCTTACTGTGAGTCTGAATCATGTGTTACTGTGTGTCTGATTCATGTGTTACTGTGTGTCTGATTCATGTGTTACTGAGTGTCTGATTCATGTGTTACTGTGTGTCTGATTCATGTGTTACTGAGTGTCTGATTCATGTGTTACTGTGTGTCTGATTCATGTGTTACTGAGTGTCTTCAACATGTCTTACTGTGAGTCTGAATCATGTGTTAATTTGTGTCTGATTCATGTGTTACTGAGTGTCTGATTCATGTGTTACTGTGTGTCTGATTCATGTGTTACTGAGTGTCTTCTACATGTCTTACTGTGTCTGATTCATGTGTTAATTTGTGTCTGATTCATGTGCTACTATGTGTCCGATTCATGTGTTACTGAGTGTCTGATTCATGTGTTACTGTGTGTCTGATTCATATGTTACTGAGTGTCTGATTCATGTGTTACTGAGTGTCTGAATCATGTGTTACTGTGTGTCTGCATCATGTGTTACTGTGTGTCTGATTCATGTGTTACTGTGTGTCTGGTTCATGTGTTACTGTGTGTCTGGTTCTTGTGGTACAGTGTTTCTGATTCATGTGTTCCTGTGTGTCTGAATTGTGTTACTGTGTGTCTGAATCATGTGTTGCTGTGTGTCTGATTCATGTGTTACTGTGTGTCTGATTCATGTGTTACTGTGTGTCTTATTCATGTGTTACTTTGTGTCTGATTCATATGTTACTGTGTGTCTGCATCATGTGTTACTGTGTGTCTGATTCATGTGTTACTGTGTGTCTGATTCATGGTTTACTGTGAGTCTGAATCATGTGTTACTGTGTGTCTGAATCATGTGTTTCTTTGTGTCTGGTTAATGTTTTACTATGTGTCTGATTCATGTGTTACTTTGTGTCTGATTCATGTGCTACTGGGTGTCTGATTCATGTGTTACTGTGTGTCTGATTCATGTGCTACTGTGTGTCTGATTCATGTGTTGCTGTGTGTCTGATTATTGTGTTACTGTGTGTTTGATTCATGTGTTACTGTGTGTCTGATTCATGTGTTACTTTGTTTCTGATTCATAAATTACTGAGTGTCTGATTCATGTCTTACTGAGTGTCTGATTCATGTGTTACTGTGTGTCTGATTCATGGTTTACTGTGAGTCTGAATCATGTGTTACTGTGTGTCTGAATCATGTGTTTCTGTGTGTCTGAATCATGTGTTACTGTGTGTCTGAATCATGTGTTACTGTGTGTCTGAATCGTGTTACTGTGTGTCTGAATCATGCATTTCTGTGTGTCTGATCAATGTGTTACTTTGTGTCTGATTCATATGTTACTGAGTGTCTGATTCATGTGATACTGAGTGTCTGATTCATGTGTTACTGTGTCTGAATCATGTGTTACTGTGTGTCTGAATCATGTGTTACTGTGTGTTTGCATCATGTGTTACTGTGTGTCTGATTCATGTGTTACTGTGTGTCTGGTTCTTGTGGTACAGTGTGTCTGAATCATGTGTTCCTGTGTGTCTGAATTGTGTTACTGTGTGTCTGAATCATGTGTTCCTGTGTGTCTGAATTGTGTTACTGTGTGTCTGAATCATGCCTTACTGTGTGTCTGAATCATGTGTTACTGGGTGTCTTATTCATGTGTTACTGTGTGTCTGATTCATGTGTTACTGTGTGGCTGATTCATGTGTTACTTTGTGTCTGATTCATATGTTACTGAGTGTCTTATTCATGTGTTACTGTGTGTCTGGTTCTTGTGGTACAGTGTGTCTGAATCATGTGTTCCTGTGTGTCTGAATCATTTGTTACTGTGTGTCTGATTCATGTCTTACTGTGAGTCTGAATCATGTGTTACTGTGTGTCTGAATCATCTGTTACTGTGTGTCTGATTCATGTGTTACTGTGTGTCTGAATCATGTGTTAATGTGTCTGAATCATGTGTTATTGTGTGTCTGATTCATGTGTTACTGTATGTCTGAATCATGTGTTACTGTGTGTCTGAATCATGCATTACTGTGTGTCTGAATCACGTGTTACTGTGTGTCTGATTCATGTGTTACTGTGTGTCTGAATCATTTGTTACTGGTTGTATGATTCATGTGTTACTGTATGTCTGATTAATGTGTTCCTGTGTGTCTGATTCATGTGTTACTGTGTGTCTGATTCATGTGGTACTGTGTGTCTAATTCATGTGTTACTTTGTGTCTGATTCATTTGCTACTGTGTGTCTGATGCATGTGTTACTGTGTGTCTGATTCATGTGTTGATGTGTGTCTGATTCATGTGTTGCTGTGTGTCTGATTCTTGTGTTACTGTGTGTCTAATTAATGTGTTACTGTGTGTCTGAATCATGTGTTACTGTGTCTGAATCATGTGTTACTGTGTGTCTGAATCATGTGTTACTGTGTGTCTGTATCATGTGTTACTGTGTGTTTGATTCATGTGTTACTGTATGTCTGGTTCTTGTGGGTACTGTGTGTCTGATTCATGGGTTCCTGTGTGTCTGAATCCTGTTACTGTGTGTCTGAATCAGGCATTACTGTGTGTCTGAATCATGTGTTACTGTGTGTCTGATTCATGTGTTGCTGTGTGTCTGATTATTGTGTTACTGTGTGTTTGATTAATGTGTTACTGTGTGTCTGATTCATGTGTTACTTTGTGTCTGATTCATATGTTACTGAGTGTCTGATTCATGTGTTACTGAGTGTCTGATTCATGTGTTACTGTGTGTCTGATTCATGTGTTACTGTGTGTCTAATTAATGTGTTACTGTGTGTCTGAATCATGTGGTACTGTGTCTGAATCATGTGTTACTGTGTGTCTGAATCATGTGTTACTGTGTGTCTGTATCATGTGTTACTGTGTGTCTGATTCATGTGTTACTGTGTGTCTGGTTCTTGTGGTACTGTGTGTCTGATTCATGTGTTCCTGTGTGTCTGAATCCTGTTACTGTGTGTCTGAATCAGGCATTACTGTGTGTCTGAATCATGTGTTACTGTGTGTCTGAATCAGGCATTACTGTGTGTCTGAATCATGTGTTACTGTGTGTCTGATTCATGTGTTGCTGTGTGTCTGATTATTGTGTTACTGTGTGTTTGATTCATGTGTTACTGTGTGTCTGATTCATGTGTTACTTTGTGTCTGATTCATATGTTACTGAGTGTCTGATTCATGTGTTACTGAGTGTCTGATTCATGTGTTACTGTGTCTGAATCATGTGTTACTGTGTGTCTGAATGATGTGTTACTGTGTGTCTGCATAATGTGTTACTGTGTGTCTGATTCATGTGTTACTATGTGTCTGGTTCTTGTGGTACAGTGTGTCTGAATCATGTGTTCCTGTGTGTCTGAATTGTGTTACTGTGTGTCTGAATCATGCCTTACTGTGTGTATGAATCATGTGTTACTGGGTGTCTGATTCATGTGTTACTGTGTGTCTGATTCATGTGTTACTGTGTGTCTGATTCATGTGTTACTTTGTGTCTGATTCATATGTTACTGAGTGTCTGATTCATGTGTTACTGAGTGTCTGATTAATGTCTTACTGTGAGTCTGAATCATGTGTTACTGTGTGTCTGAATCATTTGTTACTGTGTGTCTGATTCATGTCTTACTGTGAGTCTGAATCATGTGTTACTGTGTGTCTGAATCATGTGTTACTGTGTGTCTGATTCATGTGATACTGTGTGTCTGAATTATGTGTTAATGTGTCTGAATCATGTGTTATTGTGTGTCTGATTAATGTGTTACTGTATGTCTGAATCATGTGTTACTGTGTGTCTGAATCATGCATTACTGTGTGTCTGAATCATGTGTTACTGTGTGTCTGATTCATGTGTTACTGTGTGTCTGAATCATTTGTTACTAGTTGTCTGATTCATGTGTTACTCTATGTCTGATTAATGTGTTCCTGTGTCTCTGATTCATGTGTTACTGTGTGTCTGATTCATGTGTTAATGTGTGTCTGATTCGTGTGTTACTGTGTGTCTGATTCATGTGTTACTGTGTGTCTGATTCATGTGTTACTTTGTGTCTGATTCATTTGCTACTGTGTGTCTGATTCATGTGTTACTGTGTGTCTGATTCTTGTGTTGATGTGTGTCTGAACCATGTGTTGCTGTGTGTCTGATTCTTGTGTTACTGTGTGTCTAATTAATGTGTTACTGTGTGTCTGAATCATGTGTTACTGTGTCTGAATCATGTGTTACTGTGTGCCTGAATCATGTGTTACTGTGTGTCTGCATCATGTGTTACTGAGTGTCTGATTCATGTGATACTGAGTGTCTGATTCATGTGTTACTGTGTCTGAATCATGTGTTACTGTGTGTCTGAATCATGTGTTACTGTGTGTCTGCATCATGTGTTACTGTGTGTCTGATTCATGTGTTACTGAGTGTCTTATTCATGTGTTACTGTGTGTGTGGTTATTGTGGTACAGTGTGTCTGAATCATGTGTTCCTGTGTTACGGATACAGGTATCCTGTGTTTTTGTGTGTTTCTACTCTTTCTGCCCTAATCACAGGTGTCCTGTATGTTCCTGATTGGTGGTCGTTGAGGTGTCTGCTGATTGGACCAATCAGTGAACATTCCTGTGAATAGCACCACCTGTTACTCGTTTGTTCAATCACACAGCCCATTGTATAAAAACCAGACTTGTGTTTGTTGCAGGAGAGAGAGACTTTTTGCCATATGTGAGTATGGACACGGTGGTGTCCTGTGTGTTGTGTACGCACTAAGTTGTTGGTTACCCTATTGGTAACTTTGTTAGAATACATTTCTTTATGTGAGTGTGGATACTGTTGTGTCCTGAGTATTGTGTACGTACTTTATTGCTGATTACCCTGTTTTGTAGCTTTGTGTGTTTCTGGGAAAAGGGGAGTTTAAGCTAGTTGCCCTTGGGCGTACATTACCCGTAGGAAGAAATCTGTCTAAAAACACTAGTTAGACCTGAGCGGACCACCCACTGTACTTTTGTATGACTAGCAGTAGCCTAGCGGTTCTTTAGGCAGGCTAGATCAGTTTAGGGGTTTTACACTATTGTTTCATTTCTTGGGTCCTGCTCAGCCCTTTTTCCCAAACCCTTACCGTGTGTTCTGAAATAAACCATGTGTGTTTGACGGTAGTTCATGGTAGTTGTGTCCTATTTGTTCTCACTGTTCCATACTACACTTATAATTTGCATGAATTTATGTTACGGGTCTCATGTCCGTCACCCTAGACGTTTAAAAGCCACGGGGTTCGTAACATAAAGTGGGGGCTCGTCCGGGATCCTATCTATCCCATGCTACTCGTGCAAATTAGTAAGTGTCTGGTTCAGTGTTGAGCTTGGCAGCTGTAACTACCTGTTTTTTTTGTGTGTTCAGTAGTCGACGGCTCGTGTTGCTAGTAGGATGGCTACTTTTGATTTGGAAGCATTTTTGGAAAACCCTACGTGGGAGATTTTTGAGAATTGTCGTAGAGTGGATCTACAGGCTTTGGCTGACCACTTTTCTGTACCCATAGCGAGGGGTTTAGTGAAAGCAGAAGTTAGGGAAGTAGTGTTAGCGATATTGTTAAACGAGCGAGTGCTTGAGTTACCGCCGCCTGAGTCTGCTGCTCCTGTAGGGGATGTGGTTGCTGTTCCTGTAAGCCCATCAGTGTCTGAGGACGAGGCTAAGGCTCCAGCCACATTGCCCCCGTTATGACCCACTCTCCCCACTGACTGACAGTGATGCCAGGATGGATGTCCGCTCGACACGGCTCCAAATAGAGGCGGAAGAGCGGGCACAAATCAGGCAAGACAAGCTGGAGATGCGTAAAATGGAACTAGAGGCAGAACAGGAGACGCGTAAGATAGAACAGGAGACGCGTAAGCTAGAGGCAGAACAGGAGACGCGTAAGCTAGAGGCAGAACAGGAGACGCGTAAGATAGAACAGGAGACGCGTAAGATGGAACTGGAGACGCGTAGGCTTGATCAAGAACTGGGGATGCGTAAAATGGAACTAGAGGCAGAAACAGCGAGGTTAGTCTCTGCTAATACTATGCCTGCTAGTGAGCCAGCCTCACCAGCGGTGTCGTCTGCTACATTTGATATTAGTAGACAGATCACCTTGGTACCTGTGTTTAGGGAGTCAGAGGTTGATTCCTATTTCAGTGTGTTTGAGCGTATAGCGGTAGCATTGAAATGGCCCGACGAGGTATGGTGCCTATTACTTCAGTGTAAGCTAACAGGTAAAGCCCAAGAGGTTCTGGCAGCGCTACCTCTTGAAGACAGTTTGAATTATGAAGTGGTCAAAGCTACTGTTCTTCGTGCCTATGAGCTTGTTCCTGAGGCATATCGACAAAGATTTAGGTCTCATAAAAAAGTCTCCTACTCAGACTTATGTGGAGTTTGCTAGAGACAAAGGAAATCTGTTTGACAAATGGCACAGTGCAAGTAAGGTAACTGATTTTAACTCTCTACGGGAGTTAATCTTGTTAGAAGAGTTTAAAAATTGCTTACCGGAACGCATTGTAGTTTATCTGAACGAACAGAAAGTATCCTCACTGTCGGAAGCGTCTGTATTGGCAGACGAGTTTGTGTTGACACATAAGAGCGTGTTTTCGGCTCGTACGGAGAGCAGGGCTGCGGAGTTGCTAACTTCTAGTCCTAGTCGACCAGCAGTACATCCAGCACGCCCAAAAGATGTGCGTCACTGTTTCTATTGTCATAAGGTGGGACATTTGGTTAGTGATTGCTTTTTGCTTAAACGCAAGCCGGGGATGCCTCAGCACGCCAGGCCGCCAACGGGTGTTGGGCTGATTCGTACGGTTGTAAGGCCGGAATCAAGACAGAAGCCTCATAGTGAATGTGGTTTGAAAGTCCCTGTCCCAGATCACAGTTATGAACCGTTCATTTTGAGGGGTTTGTTTCTATATCAGATGATGAAGCGTCTCAGCGTCCAGTTAGAATCCTCAGAGATACTGGTGCGGCGCAGTCGTTCATACTAGCTGATGTGTTGCCCTTGTCTAATAATACATATTGTGGTTCCAGTGTGTTAGTACAAGGAATTGAAATGGGATTTGTTCCAGTGCCATTGCACTTTGTGAACGTACACTCTGAGTTAGTCAGTGGATTGTTCAGAGTTGGCGTACGTCCTATGTTGCCAGTAAAAGGTGTGACATTTATAATGGGCAACGATATTGCCGGAGGAAAGGTAATACCCATATTGGAGGTATTGGATAAAAGTGACCAGTCTCTCTCCGAGGAGCTGGCACAGGGTTATCCAGATGTGTTCCCCGCTTGTGCTGTCACACGTGCTCAAGCACGACAAGTGGGTGAAGTGGTAGATTTGTCAGACACGATTCTATTCAGAGAGTGTGACCCAGAGGATAGTTCGAGTGCTACCTCTGGTAAGCTGGTGCAGTCTGACCAACAGCCCAGAGAAAGGAAGAAGGATGTGGAACTTGTTGCTGAAGCAATACAGTTACCAGTTACTCGTGAGCAGCTGATCGCTAACCAACAGGTTGACATTAGCCTGGCTAAATGTTTTTCTAGTGTTGTCTCAGAGGACGAGCTAAAGAAGAAAAACATGGCATACTTCATTGATGGTAATCTCCTCATGCGTAAATGGACATCCCATGTTGACGCTGGCGAAGATTGGAATGCTGTTTACCAAATAGTGATTCCTACAGCCTTTCGACAAAATGTTTTATCCCTCGCTCATGATCACCAGTGGTCCGGACATCTGGGAGTCACCAAGACTTATGATCGTGTTTTGCGACATTTCTTTTGGCCTGGCTTAAAACAAGATGTGGCTCAGTTCTGTCGGACTTGCCACACCTGTCAAGTAGTTGGGAAACCGAACCAGGTTATTTCCCACGCGCCTCTTTGTCCCATACCGGCCATAGGTGAACCATTCGAGCATGTGATGGTTGATTGTGTTGGACCATTACCAAAAACAAAAGCTGGTAACCAGTTTAGGTTGACAATTATGTGTGTGGCCGCCAGGTACCCAGAGGCCATTCCTCTGCGAAAAGGGGTTGGATAATGTGTTGGCAGATGCTTTGTCTCGTGTGTAATGATCTAGGTTTTTTTTTGTTATCCCGATAGGATGATTTGTGAATTTGGGTGTTGTGATAGTACGTGTGTCGCAAACCATTTTGGTTTGCTCTTTTAAGGGTGGGAGTGTTACGGATACAGGTATCCTGTGTTTTTGTGTGTTTCTACTCTTTCTGCCCTAATCACAGGTGTCCTGTATGTTCCTGATTGGTGGTCGTTGAGGTGTCTGCTGATTGGACCAATCAGTGAACATTCCTGTGAATAGCACCACCTGTTACTCGTTTGTTCAATCACACAGCCCATTGTATAAAAACCAGACTTGTGTTTGTTGCAGGAGAGAGAGACTTTTTGCCATATGTGAGTATGGACACGGTGGTGTCCTGTGTGTTGTGTACGCACTAAGTTGTTGGTTACCCTATTGGTAACTTGGTTAGAGAGAGATTTTTGCCATATGTGAGTATGGACACGGTGGTGTCCTGTGTGTTGTGTACTCACTAAGTTGTTGGTTACCCTATTGGTAACTTTGTTAGAATACATTTCTTTATGTGAGTGTGGATACTGTTGTGTCCTGAGTATTGTGTACGTACTTTATTGCTGATTACCCTGTTTTGTAGCTTTGTGTGTTTCTGGGAAAAGGGGAGTTTAAGCTAGTTGCCCTTGGGCGTACATTACCCGTAGGAAGAAATCTGTCTAAAAACACTAGTTAGACCTGAGCGGACCACCCACTGTACTTTTGTATGACTAGCAGTAGCCTAGCGGTTCTTTAGGCAGGCTAGATCAGTTTAGGGGGTTTTACACTATTGTTTCATTTCTTGGGTCCTGCTCAGCCCTTTTTCCCAAACCCTTACCGTGTGTTCTGAAATAAACCATGTGTGTTTGACGGTAGTTCATGGTAGTTGTGTCCTATTTGTTCTCACTGTTCCATACTACACTTATAATTTGCATGAATTTATGTTACGGGTCTCATGTCCGTCACCCTAGACGTTTAAAAGCCACGGGGTTCGTAACACCTGTGTGTCTGAATCATTTGTTACTGTGTGTCTGATTCATGTCTTACTGTGAGTCTGAATCATGTGTTACTGTGTGTCTGAATCATCTGTTACTGTGTGTCTGATTCATGTGTTACTGTGTGTCTGAATCATGTGTTAATGTGTCTGAATCATGTGTTATTTTGTGTCTGATTCATGTGTTACTGTATGTCTGAATCATGTGTTACTGTGTGTCTGAATCATGCATTACTGTGTGTCTGAATCATGTGTTACTGTGTGTCTGATTCATGTGTTACTGTGTGTCTGAATCATTTATTACTGGTTGTCTGATTCATGTGTTACTGTATGTCTGATTAATGTGTTCCTGTGTGTCTGATTCAAGTGGTACTGTGTGTCTAATTCATGTGTTACTTTGTGTCGTATTCATTTGCTACTGTGTGTCTGATGCATGTGTTACTGTGTGTCTGATTCATGTGTTGATGTGTGTCTGATTCATGTGTTGCTGTGTGTCTGATTCTTGTGTTACTGTGTGTCTAATTAATGTGTTACTGTGTGTCTGAATCATGTGTTACTGTGTCTGAATCATGTGTTACTGTGTGTCTGAATCATGTGTTACTGTGTGTCTGTATCATGTGTTACTGTGTGTCTGATTCATGTGTTACTGTGTGTCTGGTTCTTGTGGGTACTGTGTGTCTGATTCATGGGTTCCTGTGTGTCTGAATCCTGTTACTGTGTGTCTGAATCAGGCATTACTGTGTGTCTGAATCATGTGTTACTGTGTGTCTGATTCATGTGTTGCTGTGTGTCTGATTATTGTGTTACTGTGTGTTTGATTCATGTGTTACTGTGTGTCTGATTCATGTGTTACTTTGTGTCTGATTCATATGTTACTGAGTGTCTGATTCATGTGTTACTGAGTGTCTGATTCATGTGTTACTGTATCTGAATCATGTGTTACTGTGTGTCTGAATGATGTGTTACTGTGTGTCTGCATCATGTGTTCCTGTGTGTCTGATTCATGTGTTACTATGTGTCTGGTTCTTGTGGTACAGTGTGTCTGAATCATGTGTTCCTGTGTGTCTGAATTGTGTTACTGTGTGTCTGAATCATTCCTTACTGTGTGTATGAATCATGTATTACTGGGTGTCTGATTCATGTGTTACTGTGTGTCTGATTCATGTGTTACTGTGTGTCTGATTCATGTGTTACTTTGTGTCTGATTCATATGTTACTGAGTGTCTGATTCATGTGTTACTGAGTGTCTGATTAATGTCTTACTGTGAGTCTGAATCATGTGTTACTCTGTGTCTGAATCATTTGTTACTGTGTGTCTGATTCATGTCTTACTGTGAGTCTGAATCATGTGTTACTGTGTGTCTGAATCATGTGTTACTGTGTGTCTGATTCATGTGTTACTGTGTGTCTGAATTATGTGTTAATGTGTCTGAATCATGTGTTATTGTGTGTCTGATTCATGTGTTACTGTATGTCTGAATCATGTGTTACTGTGTGTCTGAATCATGCATTACTGTGTGTCTGAATCATGTGTTACTGTGTGTCTGATTCATGTGTTACTGTGTGTCTGAATCATTTGTTACTGGTTGTCTGATTCATGTCAAATCAAATCAAATCAAATTTTATTGGTCACATGCGCCGAATACAACAGGTGCAGACATTACAGTGAAATGCTTACTTACAGCCCTTAACCAACAGTGCATTTATTTTAAACAAAAAAGTAAGAATAAAACAACAACAAAAAAGTGTTGAGAAAAAAAGAGCAGAAGTAAAAAATAAAGTGACAGTAGGGAGGCTATATATACAATAGAATAAAGTGACAGTAGGGAGGCTATATATACAGGGGGGTACCGTTGCATAGTCAATGTGCGGGGGCACCGGCTAGTTGAGGTAATATGTACATGTGGGTAGAGTTAAAGTGACTATGCATAAATACTTAACAGAGTAGCAGCAGCGTAAAAGGGATGGGGTGGGGGGCAGTGCAAATAGTCCGGGTAGCCATGATTAGCTGTTCAGGAGTCTTATGGCTTGGGGGTAGAAGCTGTTGAGAAGTCTTTTGGACCTAGACTTGGCACTCCGGTACCGCTTGCCGTGCGGTAGCAGAGAGAACAGTCTATGACTAGGGTGACTGGAGTCTTTGACAATTTTGAGGGCCTTCCTCTGACACCGCCTGGTATAGAGGTCCTGGATGGCAGGGAGCTTTGCCCCAGTGATGTACTGGGCCGTACGCACTACCCTCTGTAGTGCCTTGCGGTCAGAGGCCAAGCAGTTGCCATACCAGGCGGTGATGCAACCAGTCAGGATGCTCTCGATGGTGCAGCTGTAGAATTTTTTGAGGATCTGAGGACCCATGCCAAATCTTTTTAGTCTCCTGAGGGGAATAGGCTTTGTCGTGCCCTCTTCACGACTGTCTTGGTGTGTTTGGACCATGATAGTTCGTTGGTGATGTGGACACCAAGGAACTTGAAGCTCTCAACCTGTTCCACTACAGCCCCGTCGATGAGAATGGGGGCGTGCTCAGTCCTCTTTTTTTTCCTGTAGTCCACAATCATCTCCTTTGTCTTGGTCACGTTGAGGGAGAGGTTGTTGTCCTGGCACCACACGGCCAGATCTCTGACCTCCTCCCTATAGGCTGTCTCATCGTTGTCGGTGATCAGGCCTACCACTGTTGTGTCGTCGGCAAACTTAATGATGGTGTTGGAGTCGTGCCTGGCCATGCAGTCATGGGTGAACAGAGAGTACAGGAGGGGACTGAGCACGCACCCTGAGGGGCCCCCGTGTTGAGGATCAGTGTGGCAGATGTGTTGTTACCTACCCTTACCACCTGGGGGCGGCCCGTCAGGAAGTCCAGGATCCAGTTGCAGAGGGAGGTGTTTAGTCCCAGGATCCTTAGCTTAGTGATGAGCTTTGAGGGCACTATGGTGTTGAATGCTGAGCTGTAGTCAATGAATAGCATTCTCACGTAGGTGTTCCTCTTGTCCAGGTGGGAAAGGGCAGTGTGGAGTGCGATAGAGATTGCATCATCTGTGGATCTGTTGGGGCGGTATGCAAATTGGAGTGGGTCTAGGGTTTCTGGGATTATGCTGTTGATGTGAGCCATGACCAGTCTTTCAAAGCACTTCATGGCTACAGACGTCAGTGCCACGGGTCGGTAGTCATTTAGGCAGGTTATCTTAGAGTTCTTGGGCACGGGGACTATGGTGGTCTGCTTGAAACATGTTGGTATTACAGACTCAGTCAGGGACATGTTGAAAATGTCAGTGAAGACACTTGCCAGTTGGTCAGCACATGCTCGGAGTACACGTCCTGGTAATCCGTCTGGCCCTGCGGCCTTGTGAATGTTGACCTGCTTAAAAGTCTTACTCACATCGGCTACGGAGAGCGTGATCACATAGTCGTCCGGAACAGCTGGTGCTCTCATGCATGCTTCAGTGTTGCTTGCCTCGAAGCGAGCATAGAAGTGGTTTAGCTCGTCTGGTAGGCTTGTGTCACTGGGCAGCTCGCGGCTGTGCTTCCCTTTGTAGTCTGTAATAGTTTTCAAGCCCTGCCACATCCGACGAGCGTCAGAGCCAGTGTAGTATGATTCAATCTTAGACCTGTATTGACTCTTTGCCTGTTTGATGGTTCGTCGGAGGTCATAGCGGGATTTCTTATAAGCGTCCGGGTTAGAGTCCCGTTCCTTGAAAGCGGCAGCTCTACCCTTTAGCTCAGTGCGGATGTTTCCTGTAATCCATGGCTTCTGGTTGGG
The DNA here is from genome assembly GCF_020615455.1 of Coregonus clupeaformis. Classification (NCBI taxonomy): domain Eukaryota; kingdom Metazoa; phylum Chordata; class Actinopteri; order Salmoniformes; family Salmonidae; genus Coregonus; species Coregonus clupeaformis. The sequence continues at coordinate 258,407 of NC_059216.1, read as the reverse complement.
GTATGTACGTACGGTCACTGTGGGGACGACATCATCGATGCACTTATTGATGAAGCCAGTGACTGATGTGGTGTACTCCTCAATGCTGTCTGAAGAATCCCTGAACATGTTCCAGTCTGTGCTAGCAAAACAGTCCTGTAGCTTAGCATCTGCGTCATCTGACCACTTTTTTTATTAGCCGAGTCACTGGTGCTTCCTGCTTCAGTTTTTGCTTATAAGCAGGAATCAGGAGGATAGAGTTATGGTCAGATTTGCCAAATGGAGGGCGAGGGAGAGCTTTGTATGCGTCTCTGTGTGTGGAGTAAAGGTGGTCTAGAGTTTTTTCCCCTCTGGTTGCACATTTAACATGCTGGTAGAAATGAGGTAGAACGGATTTAAGTTTCCCTGCATTAAAGTCCCCTGCTACTAGGAGCGCTGCATCTGGATGAGCGTTTTCCTGTTGATTAATGGCCTTGTACAACTCATTCAGTGCAATCTTAATGCCAGCATTGGTTTGTGGTGGTAAATAGACAGCTATGAAAAGTATAGATGAAAACTCTCTTGGTAAATAGTGTGGTCTACAGCTTATCATAAGATACTCTACCTCAGGCGAGCAAAACCTTGAGACTTCCTTAGTATTTGATTTTGTGCACCAGCTGTTGTTTACAAAAATACAGAGACCGCCACCCCTCGTCTTACCCGAGTCTGCCGTTCTGTCCTGCCGATGTAGCGTATAGCCTGCTAGCTGAATGTTGTCATTGTTGTCATTCAGCCACGACTCCGTGAAACATAAGATATTACAGTTTTTAATGTCCCGTTGGTAGGATAACCGTAATCTTAAATCGTCCATTTTATTATCCAAAGCTTGAACGTTGGCTAATAGGATTGATGGGAGAGGCAGTTTACTCGTTCGCCGTCGGATCTTTACAAGGCACCCCGACCTACGTCCACGGTATCTCCGTCTCTTCCTCACGCGAATGACGGGGATCTGGGCCTTGTCTGGAGTCTGTAGAATATCCTTCGCGAACGCCTCGTTGAAGAAAAAGTGTTCGTCCAACGCGAGGTGAGTAATCGCTGTCCTGATATCCAGAAGCTCTCTTTGGTTATAAGAGACGATGGCATAAACATTATGTACAAAATAAATTACAAATAACGCGGAAAAACACACATAATAGTACAATTGGTTAGAGGGCTGTAAAACGGCAGCCATCTTCTTCCGGCGCTGTTCAAAATCATGTGTTACTGTATGTCTGATTAATGTGTTCCTGTGTCTCTGATTCATGTGTTACTGTGTGTCTGATTCATGTGTTAATGTGTGTCTGATTCGTGTGTTACTGTGTGTCTGATTCATGTGTTACTGTGTGTCTGATTCATGTGTTACTTTGTGTCTGATTCATTTGCTACTGTGTGTCTGATTCATGTGTTACTGTGTGTCTGATTCTTGTGTTGATGTGTGTCTGATTCATGTGTTGCTGTGTGTCTGATTCTTGTGTTACTGTGTTTCTAATTAATGTGTTACTGTGTGTCTGAATCATGTGTTACTGTGTCTGAATCATGTGTTACTGTGTGTCTGAATCATGTGTTACTGTGTGTCTGCATCCTGTGTTACTGAGTGTCTGATTCATGTGATACTGAGTGTCTGATTCATGTGTTACTGTGGTCCTCTGTAGCTCAGCTGGTAGAGTACGGCGCTTGTAACGCCAAGGTAGTGGGTTCGATCCCAGGGACCACCCATACACAAAAAAAAATGTATGCACGCATGAATGTAAGTCGCTTTGGATAAAAGCGTCTGCTAAATGGCATATTATATTATATTATATGTGTTACTGTGTCTGAATCATGTGTTACTGTGTGTCTGAATCATGTGTTACTGTGTGTCTGCATCATGTGTTACTGTGTGTCTGATTCATGTGTTACTGTGTGTCTGGTTCTTGTGGTACAGTGTGTCTCAATCATGTGTTCCTGTGTGTCTGAATTGTGTTACTGTGTGTCTGAATCATGTGTTCCTGTGTGTCTGAATTGTGTTACTGTGTGTCTGAATCATGCCTTACTGTGTGTCTGAATCATGTGTTACTGGGTGTCTGAATCATTTGTTACTGTGTGTCTGATTCATGTCTTACTGTGAGTCTGAATCATGTGTTACTGTGTGTCTGAATAATCTGTTACTGTGTGTCTGATTCATGTGTTACTGTGTGTCTGAATCATGTGTTAATGTGTCTGAATCATGTGTTATTGTGTGTCTGATTCATGTGTTACTGTATGTCTGAATCATGTGTTACTGTGTGTCTGAATCATGCATTACTGTGTGTCTGAATCATGTGTTACTGTGTGTCTGATTCATGTGTTACTGTGTGTCTGAATCATTTGTTACTGGTTGTCTGATTCATGTGTTACTGTATGTCTGATTAATGTGTTCCTGTGTGTCTGATTCATGTGTTACTGTGTGTCTGATTCATGTGGTACTGTGTGTCTAATTCATGTGTTACTTTGTGTCTGATTCATTTGCTACTGTGTGTCTGATGCATGTGTTACTGTGTGTCTGATTCATGTGTTGATGTGTGTCTGATTCATGTGTTGCTGTGTGTCTGATTCTTGTGTTACTGTGTGTCTAATTAATGTGTTACTGTGTGTCTGAATCATGTGTTACTGTGTCTGAATCATGTGTTACTGTGTGTCTGAATCATGTGTTACTGTGTGTCTGTATCATGTGTTACTGTGTGTCTGATTCATGTGTTACTGTGTGTCTGGTTCTTGTGGTACTGTGTGTCTGATTCCTGTGTTCCTGTGTGTCTGAATGCTGTTACTGTGTGTCTGAATCAGGCATTACTGTGTGTCTGAATCATGTGTTACTGTGTGTCTGATTCATGTGTTGCTGTGTGTCTGATTATTGTGTTACTGTGTGTTTGATTCATGTGTTACTGTGTGTCTGATTCATGTGTTACTGAGTGTCTGATTCATATGTTACTGAGTGTCTGATTCATGTGTTACTGAGTGTCTGATTCATGTGTTACTGTGTCTGAATCATGTGTTACTGTGTGTCTGCATCATGTGTTCCTGTGTGTCTGATTCATGTGTTACTATGTGTCTGGTTCTTGTGGTACAGTGTGTCTGAATCATGTTTTCCTGTGTGTCTGAATTGTGTTACTGTGTGTCTGAATCATGCCTTACTGTGTGTATGAATCATGTGTTACTGGGTGTCTGATTCATGTGTCACTGTGTGTCTGATTCATGTGTTACTGTGTGTCTGATTCATGTGTTACTTTGTGTCTGATTCATATGTTACTGAGTGTCTGATTCATGTGTTACTGAGTGTCTGATTAATGTCTTACCGTGAGTCTGAATCATGTGTTACTGTGTGTCTGAATCATGCATTACTGTGTGTCTGAATCACGTGTTACTGTGTGTCTGATTCATGTGTTACTGTGTGTCTGAATCATTTGTTACTGGTTGTATGATTCATGTGTTACTGTATGTCTGATTAATGTGTTCCTGTGTGTCTGATTCATGTGTTACTGTGTGTCTGATTCATGTGGTACTGTGTGTCTAATTCATGTGTTACTTTGTGTCTGATTCATTTGCTACTGTGTGTCTGATGCATGTGTTACTGTGTGTCTGATTCATGTGTTGATGTGTGTCTGATTCATGTGTTGCTGTGTGTCTGATTCTTGTGTTACTGTGTGTCTAATTAATGTGTTACTGTGTGTCTGAATCATGTGTTACTGTGTCTGAATCATGTGTTACTGTGTGTCTGAATCATGTGTTACTGTGTGTCTGTATCATGTGTTACTGTGTGTTTGATTCATGTGTTACTGTATGTCTGGATCTTGTGGGTACTGTGTGTCTGATTCATGGGTTCCTGTGTGTCTGAATCCTGTTACTGTGTGTCTGAATCAGGCATTACTGTGTGTCTGAATCATGTGTTACTGTGTGTCTGATTCATGTGTTGCTGTGTGTCTGATTATTGTGTTACTGTGTGTTTGATTAATGTGTTACTGTGTGTCTGATTCATGTGTTACTTTGTGTCTGATTCATATGTTACTGAGTGTCTGATTCATGTGTTACTGAGTGTCTGATTCATGTGTTACTGTGTGTCTGATTCATGTGTTACTGTGTGTCTAATTAATGTGTTACTGTGTGTCTGAATCATGTGGTACTGTGTCTGAATCATGTGTTACTGTGTGTCTGAATCATGTGTTACTGTGTGTCTGTATCATGTGTTACTGTGTGTCTGATTCATGTGTTACTGTGTGTCTGGTTCTTGTGGTACTGTGTGTCTGATTCATGTGTTCCTGTGTGTCTGAATCCTGTTACTGTGTGTCTGAATCAGGCATTACTGTGTGTCTGAATCATGTGTTACTGTGTGTCTGAATCAGGCATTACTGTGTGTCTGAATCATGTGTTACTGTGTGTCTGATTCATGTGTTGCTGTGTGTCTGATTATTGTGTTACTGTGTGTTTGATTCATGTGTTACTGTGTGTCTGATTCATGTGTTACTTTGTGTCTGATTCATATGTTACTGAGTGTCTGATTCATGTGTTACTGAGTGTCTGATTCATGTGTTACTGTGTCTGAATCATGTGTTACTGTGTGTCTGAATGATGTGTTACTGTGTGTCTGCATAATGTGTTACTGTGTGTCTGATTCATGTGTTACTATGTGTCTGGTTCTTGTGGTACAGTGTGTCTGAATCATGTGTTCCTGTGTGTCTGAATTGTGTTACTGTGTGTCTGAATCATGCCTTACTGTGTGTATGAATCATGTGTTACTGGGTGTCTGATTCATGTGTTACTGTGTGTCTGATTCATGTGTTACTGTGTGTCTGATTCATGTGTTACTTTGTGTCTGATTCATATGTTACTGAGTGTCTGATTCATGTGTTACTGAGTGTCTGATTAATGTCTTACTGTGAGTCTGAATCATGTGTTACTGTGTGTCTGAATCATTTGTTACTGTGTGTCTGATTCATGTCTTACTGTGAGTCTGAATCATGTGTTACTGTGTGTCTGAATCATGTGTTACTGTGTGTCTGATTCATGTGATACTGTGTGTCTGAATTATGTGTTAATGTGTCTGAATCATGTGTTATTGTGTGTCTGATTAATGTGTTACTGTATGTCTGAATCATGTGTTACTGTGTGTCTGAATCATGCATTACTGTGTGTCTGAATCATGTGTTACTGTGTGTCTGATTCATGTGTTACTGTGTGTCTGAATCATTTGTTACTAGTTGTCTGATTCATGTGTTACTCTATGTCTGATTAATGTGTTCCTGTGTCTCTGATTCATGTGTTACTGTGTGTCTGATTCATGTGTTACTGTGTCTGAATCATGTGTTACTGTGTGTCTGCATCATGTGTTCCTGTGTGTCTGATTCATGTGTTACTATGTGTCTGGTTCTTGTGGTACAGTGTGTCTGAATCATGTTTTCCTGTGTGTCTGAATTGTGTTACTGTGTGTCTGAATCATGCCTTACTGTGTGTATGAATCATGTGTTACTGGGTGTCTGATTCATGTGTCACTGTGTGTCTGATTCATGTGTTACTGTGTGTCTGATTCATGTGTTACTTTGTGTCTGATTCATATGTTACTGAGTGTCTGATTCATGTGTTACTGAGTGTCTGATTAATGTCTTACCGTGAGTCTGAATCATGTGTTACTGTGTGTCTGAATCATGCATTACTGTGTGTCTGAATCACGTGTTACTGTGTGTCTGATTCATGTGTTACTGTGTGTCTGAATCATTTGTTACTGGTTGTATGATTCATGTGTTACTGTATGTCTGATTAATGTGTTCCTGTGTGTCTGATTCATGTGTTACTGTGTGTCTGATTCATGTGGTACTGTGTGTCTAATTCATGTGTTACTTTGTGTCTGATTCATTTGCTACTGTGTGTCTGATGCATGTGTTACTGTGTGTCTGATTCATGTGTTGATGTGTGTCTGATTCATGTGTTGCTGTGTGTCTGATTCTTGTGTTACTGTGTGTCTAATTAATGTGTTACTGTGTGTCTGAATCATGTGTTACTGTGTCTGAATCATGTGTTACTGTGTGTCTGAATCATGTGTTACTGTGTGTCTGTATCATGTGTTACTGTGTGTTTGATTCATGTGTTACTGTATGTCTGGATCTTGTGGGTACTGTGTGTCTGATTCATGGGTTCCTGTGTGTCTGAATCCTGTTACTGTGTGTCTGAATCAGGCATTACTGTGTGTCTGAATCATGTGTTACTGTGTGTCTGATTCATGTGTTGCTGTGTGTCTGATTATTGTGTTACTGTGTGTTTGATTAATGTGTTACTGTGTGTCTGATTCATGTGTTACTTTGTGTCTGATTCATATGTTACTGAGTGTCTGATTCATGTGTTACTGAGTGTCTGATTCATGTGTTACTGTGTGTCTGATTCATGTGTTACTGTGTGTCTAATTAATGTGTTACTGTGTGTCTGAATCATGTGGTACTGTGTCTGAATCATGTGTTACTGTGTGTCTGAATCATGTGTTACTGTGTGTCTGTATCATGTGTTACTGTGTGTCTGATTCATGTGTTACTGTGTGTCTGGTTCTTGTGGTACTGTGTGTCTGATTCATGTGTTCCTGTGTGTCTGAATCCTGTTACTGTGTGTCTGAATCAGGCATTACTGTGTGTCTGAATCATGTGTTACTGTGTGTCTGAATCAGGCATTACTGTGTGTCTGAATCATGTGTTACTGTGTGTCTGATTCATGTGTTGCTGTGTGTCTGATTATTGTGTTACTGTGTGTTTGATTCATGTGTTACTGTGTGTCTGATTCATGTGTTACTTTGTGTCTGATTCATATGTTACTGAGTGTCTGATTCATGTGTTACTGAGTGTCTGATTCATGTGTTACTGTGTCTGAATCATGTGTTACTGTGTGTCTGAATGATGTGTTACTGTGTGTCTGCATAATGTGTTACTGTGTGTCTGATTCATGTGTTACTATGTGTCTGGTTCTTGTGGTACAGTGTGTCTGAATCATGTGTTCCTGTGTGTCTGAATTGTGTTACTGTGTGTCTGAATCATGCCTTACTGTGTGTATGAATCATGTGTTACTGGGTGTCTGATTCATGTGTTACTGTGTGTCTGATTCATGTGTTACTGTGTGTCTGATTCATGTGTTACTTTGTGTCTGATTCATATGTTACTGAGTGTCTGATTCATGTGTTACTGAGTGTCTGATTAATGTCTTACTGTGAGTCTGAATCATGTGTTACTGTGTGTCTGAATCATTTGTTACTGTGTGTCTGATTCATGTCTTACTGTGAGTCTGAATCATGTGTTACTGTGTGTCTGAATCATGTGTTACTGTGTGTCTGATTCATGTGATACTGTGTGTCTGAATTATGTGTTAATGTGTCTGAATCATGTGTTATTGTGTGTCTGATTAATGTGTTACTGTATGTCTGAATCATGTGTTACTGTGTGTCTGAATCATGCATTACTGTGTGTCTGAATCATGTGTTACTGTGTGTCTGATTCATGTGTTACTGTGTGTCTGAATCATTTGTTACTAGTTGTCTGATTCATGTGTTACTCTATGTCTGATTAATGTGTTCCTGTGTCTCTGATTCATGTGTTACTGTGTGTCTGATTCATGTGTTAATGTGTGTCTGATTCGTGTGTTACTGTGTGTCTGATTCATGTGTTACTGTGTGTCTGATTCATGTGTTACTTTGTGTCTGATTCATTTGCTACTGTGTGTCTGATTCATGTGTTACTGTGTGTCTGATTCTTGTGTTGATGTGTGTCTGAACCATGTGTTGCTGTGTGTCTGATTCTTGTGTTACTGTGTGTCTAATTAATGTGTTACTGTGTGTCTGAATCATGTGTTACTGTGTCTGAATCATGTGTTACTGTGTGCCTGAATCATGTGTTACTGTGTGTCTGCATCATGTGTTACTGTGTGTCTGATTCATGTGTTACTGAGTGTCTTATTCATGTGTTACTGTGTGTGTGGTTATTGTGGTACAGTGTGTCTGAATCATGTGTTCCTGTGTGTCTGAATCATTTGTTACTGTGTGTCTGATTCATGTCTTACTGTGAGTCTGAATCATGTGTTACTGTGTGTCTGAATCATCTGTTACTGTGTGTCTGATTCATGTGTTACTGTGTGTCTGAATCATGTGTTAATGTGTCTGAATCATGTGTTATTTTGTGTCTGATTCATGTGTTACTGTATGTCTGAATCATGTGTTACTGTGTGTCTGAATCATGCATTACTGTGTGTCTGAATCATGTGTTACTGTGTGTCTGATTCATGTGTTACTGTGTGTCTGAATCATTTATTACTGGTTGTCTGATTCATGTGTTACTGTATGTCTGATTAATGTGTTCCTGTGTGTCTGATTCAAGTGGTACTGTGTGTCTAATTCATGTGTTACTTTGTGTCGTATTCATTTGCTACTGTGTGTCTGATGCATGTGTTACTGTGTGTCTGATTCATGTGTTGATGTGTGTCTGATTCATGTGTTGCTGTGTGTCTGATTCTTGTGTTACTGTGTGTCTAATTAATGTGTTACTGTGTGTCTGAATCATGTGTTACTGTGTGTCTGAATCATGTGTTACTGTGTGTCTGTATCATGTGTTACTGTGTGTCTGATTCATGTGTTACTGTGTGTCTGGTTCTTGTGGGTACTGTGTGTCTGATTCATGGGTTCCTGTGTGTCTGAATCCTGTTACTGTGTGTCTGAATCAGGCATTACTGTGTGTCTGAATCATGTGTTACTGTGTGTCTGATTCATGTGTTGCTGTGTGTCTGATTATTGTGTTACTGTGTGTTTGATTCATGTGTTACTGTGTGTCTGATTCATGTGTTACTTTGTGTCTGATTCATATGTTACTGAGTGTCTGATTCATGTGTTACTGAGTGTCTGATTCATGTGTTACTGTATCTGAATCATGTGTTACTGTGTGTCTGAATGATGTGTTACTGTGTGTCTGCATCATGTGTTCCTGTGTGTCTGATTCATGTGTTACTATGTGTCTGGTTCTTGTGGTACAGTGTGTCTGAATCATGTGTTCCTGTGTGTCTGAATTGTGTTACTGTGTGTCTGAATCATTCCTTACTGTGTGTATGAATCATGTATTACTGGGTGTCTGATTCATGTGTTACTGTGTGTCTGATTCATGTGTTACTGTGTGTCTGATTCATGTGTTACTTTGTGTCTGATTCATATGTTACTGAGTGTCTGATTCATGTGTTACTGAGTGTCTGATTAATGTCTTACTGTGAGTCTGAATCATGTGTTACTCTGTGTCTGAATCATTTGTTACTGTGTGTCTGATTCATGTCTTACTGTGAGTCTGAATCATGTGTTACTGTGTGTCTGAATCATGTGTTACTGTGTGTCTGATTCATGTGTTACTGTGTGTCTGAATTATGTGTTAATGTGTCTGAATCATGTGTTATTGTGTGTCTGATTCATGTGTTACTGTATGTCTGAATCATGTGTTACTGTGTGTCTGAATCATGCATTACTGTGTGTCTGAATCATGTGTTACTGTGTGTCTGATTCATGTGTTACTGTGTGTCTGAATCATTTGTTACTGGTTGTCTGATTCATGTGTTACTGTATGTCTGATTAATGTGTTCCTGTGTCTCTGATTCATGTGTTACTGTGTGTCTGATTCATGTGTTAATGTGTGTCTGATTCGTGTGTTACTGTGTGTCTGATTCATGTGTTACTGTGTGTCTGATTCATGTGTTACTTTGTGTCTGATTCATTTGCTACTGTGTGTCTGATTCATGTGTTACTGTGTGTCTGATTCTTGTGTTGATGTGTGTCTGATTCATGTGTTGCTGTGTGTCTGATTCTTGTGTTACTGTGTTTCTAATTAATGTGTTACTGTGTGTCTGAATCATGTGTTACTGTGTCTGAATCATGTGTTACTGTGTGTCTGAATCATGTGTTACTGTGTGTCTGCATCATGTGTTACTGAGTGTCTGATTCATGTGATACTGAGTGTCTGATTAATGTGTTACTGTGGTCCTCTGTAGCTCAGCTGGTAGAGTACGGCGCTTGTAACGCCAAGGTAGTGGGTTCGATCCCAGGGACCACCCATACACAAAAAAAAATGTATGCACGCATGAATGTAAGTCGCTTTGGATAAAAGCGTCTGCTAAATGGCATATTATATTATATTATATGTGTTACTGTGTCTGAATCATGTGTTACTGTGTGTCTGAATCATGTGTTACTGTGTGTCTGCATCATGTGTTACTGTGTGTCTGATTCATGTGTTACTGTGTGTCTGGTTCTTGTGGTACAGTGTGTCTCAATCATGTGTTCCTGTGTGTCTGAATTGTGTTACTGTGTGTCTGAATCATGTGTTCCTGTGTGTCTGAATTGTGTTACTGTGTGTCTGAATCATGCCTTACTGTGTGTCTGAATCATGTGTTACTGGGTGTCTGAATCATTTGTTACTGTGTGTCTGATTCATGTCTTACTGTGAGTCTGAATCATGTGTTACTGTGTGTCTGAATAATCTGTTACTGTGTGTCTGATTCATGTGTTACTGTGTGTCTGAATCATGTGTTAATGTGTCTGAATCATGTGTTATTGTGTGTCTGATTCATGTGTTACTGTATGTCTGAATCATGTGTTACTGTGTGTCTGAATCATGCATTACTGTGTGTCTGAATCATGTGTTACTGTGTGTCTGATTCATGTGTTACTGTGTGTCTGAATCATTTGTTACTGGTTGTCTGATTCATGTGTTACTGTATGTCTGATTAATGTGTTCCTGTGTGTCTGATTCATGTGTTACTGTGTGTCTGATTCATGTGGTACTGTGTGTCTAATTCATGTGTTACTTTGTGTCTGATTCATTTGCTACTGTGTGTCTGATGCATGTGTTACTGTGTGTCTGATTCATGTGTTGATGTGTGTCTGATTCATGTATTGCTGTGTGTCTGATTCTTGTGTTACTGTGTGTCTAATTAATGTGTTACTGTGTGTCTGAATCATGTGTTACTGTGTCTGAATCATGTGTTACTGTGTGTCTGAATCATGTGTTACTGTGTGTCTGTATCATGTGTTACTGTGTGTCTGATTCATGTGTTACTGTGTGTCTGGTTCTTGTGGTACTGTGTGTCTGATTCCTGTGTTCCTGTGTGTCTGAATGCTGTTACTGTGTGTCTGAATCAGGCATTACTGTGTGTCTGAATCATGTGTTACTGTGTGTCTGATTCATGTGTTGCTGTGTGTCTGATTATTGTGTTACTGTGTGTTTGATTCATGTGTTACTGTGTGTCTGATTCATGTGTTACTGAGTGTCTGATTCATATGTTACTGAGTGTCTGATTCATGTGTTACTGAGTGTCTGATTCATGTGTTACTGTGTCTGAATCATGTGTTACTGTGTGTCTGCATCATGTGTTCCTGTGTGTCTGATTCATGTGTTACTATGTGTCTGGTTCTTGTGGTACAGTGTGTCTGAATCATGTTTTCCTGTGTGTCTGAATTGTGTTACTGTGTGTCTGAATCATGCCTTACTGTGTGTATGAATCATGTGTTACTGGGTGTCTGATTCATGTGTCACTGTGTGTCTGATTCATGTGTTACTGTGTGTCTGATTCATGTGTTACTTTGTGTCTGATTCATATGTTACTGAGTGTCTGATTCATGTGTTACTGAGTGTCTGATTAATGTCTTACCGTGAGTCTGAATCATGTGTTACTGTGTGTCTGAATCATTTGTTACTGTGTGTCTGATTCATGTCTTACTGTGAGTCTGAATCATGTGTTACTGTGTGTCTGAATTATGTGTTACTGTGTGTCTGATTAATGTGTTACTGTGTGTCTGAATTATGTGTTAATGTGTCTGAATCATGTGTTATTGTGTGTCTGATTCATGTGTTACTGTATGTCTGAATCATGTGTTACTGTGTGTCTGAATCATGCATTACTGTGTGTCTGAATCATGTGTTACTGTGTGTCTGATTCATGTGTTACTGTGTGTCTGAATCATTTGTTACTGGTTGTCTGATTCATGTGTTACTGTATGTCTGATTAATGTGTTCCTGTGTCTCTGATTCATGTGTTACTGTGTGTCTGATTCATGTGTTAATGTGTGTCTGATTTGTGTGTTACTGTGTGTCTGATTCATGTGTTACTGTGTGTCTGATTCATGTGTTACTTTGTGTCTGATTCATTTGCTACTGTGTGTCTGATTCATGTGTTACTGTGTGTCTGATTCTTGTGTTTATGTGTGTCTGATTCATGTGTTGCTGTGTGTCTGATTCTTGTGTTCCTGTGTGTCTAATTAATGTGTTACTGTGTGTCTGAATCATGTGTTACTGTGTCTGAATCATGTGTTACTGTGTGTCTGAATCATGTGTTACTGTGTGTCTGCATCATGTGTTACTGTGTGTCTGATTCATGTGTTACTGTGTGTCTGGTTCTTGTGGTACTGTGTGTCTGATTCATGTGTTCCTGTGTGTCTGAATCCTGTTAATGTGTGTCTGAATCAGGCATTACTGTGTGTCTGAATCATGCATCACTGTGTGTCTGAATCATGTGTTACTGTGTGTCTGATTCATGTGTTACTGTGTATCTGAATCATGCATCACTGTGTGTCTGAATCATGTGTTACTGTGTGTCTGATTCATGTGTTACTGTGTGTCTGAATCATGTGTTACTGTGTGTCTGATTCATGTGTTCATGTGTGTCTGATTCATGTGTTCATGTGTCTCTGATTCATGTGTTACTGTGTGTCTGAATCATGTGTTACTGTGTGTCTGATTCAAGTGTTACTGAGTGTCTGATTCATGTGTTACTATGTGTCTGATTCATGTGTTACTGTGTGTCTGATTAATGTCTTACTGTGAGTCTGAATCATATGTTACTGTGTGTCTGAATCATGTGTTACTGTGTGTCTGATTCTTGTGTTACTGTGTGTCTGAATCATGTGTTACTGTGTGTCTGATTCATGTGTTACTGTGTGTCTGATTAATGTCTTACTGTGAGTCTGAATCATGTGTTACTGTGTGTCTGAATCATGTGTTACTGTGTGTCTGATTCTTGTGTTACTGTGTCTCTGATTTATGTGTTACTTTGTGTCTGATTCATGTGTTACTGTGTGTCTGATTCATGTGTTACTGTGTGTCTGATTCTTGTGTTACTGTGTGTCTAATTCATGTGTTACTGTGTGTCTGAATCATGTGTTACTGTATGTCTGAATCATGTGTTACTGTGTGTCTGAATCATGTGTTACTGTGTGTCTGCATCATGTGTTACTGTGTCTGAATCATGTGTTACTGTGTGTCTGAATCATATGTTACTGTGTGTCTGATTCATGTGTTCCTGTGGTTCTGTGTTTGTCTATATTTCTGTCCCTTGCATTCCGCTGGGCTTGTTGTGCAGGACATTTCTGGCCAGCCTTTTCAATTCATGACATGATACAGGCAC